>NC_133972.1:145215324-145528591 GCF_047716275.1 Strix uralensis | reverse complement strand
GTTTATGGACAAAAAAGAAAGAATTAAACTCTAGATTGCAACTTCGAAAATGGTAAGCTTGATTTTTTCTGAAATAACCTATTTCATTTCTTGATCCCTGTTTTGTTTGAACTCTTAACACAGAAAACTTCCAAGTCACAGTACTTAACAGATGTTACATACATTAGCACACTCAACAACACAGTATTCCCATGGCCTGTTCTTTCAAGTGCATTTTCTTCCACTGTGCTATAGGTGTCTAAATCTTTTCTCTTGCCATGGGGAAAATTAAGGCACTGTAATTTTATTCACTAAACAAACAAGTTTATACCTACAAGTTAAAAAGATAAAACCTACAAATTAAAAACATAAGAAAACTGCATTATTACTATACTTCTATTGTTACATATGTTGTTATTGTTAAACAAAATGTGTTTGAGGTAATAACAAAACTGTGTGCATAGGCCATGAGTTTTGGTCCTGACTTCATTTCCTAGGCCATGTGAAATTATTACTTCTACAGGGAATAAACATTTTGACTTTGTAAATGACTATATGGTGTATTAAGTAATATAGATCTAGGCCTATTGCAACATATTTCACAAAGGTCAGAGATAAATTTGCTTAAAGAATAACGTATCAGCTTAAAGACGAATCCTACCACCTAATGTGAGAGATGGAGTCAAGTTTATTCAACGTGATTTAGCCAAGTTAGAATGAGCTTCATTAGCCAAGACTATTTAAAGTGCATCTCCACATAAAGCACATGTAAAATATACATTTTCAAATGAAGTGTTCAACATGCAACCTTCCCCATCTGTATTAACCAGAGAAAATCTAAAGTAAGCATTTCGTTACTAGAAAATAATAGAGAAGATAATGCAAATCAAATGAGAAGTAGGGCAAGGAAAATCAATTTCTTATCAACTGTGGGGCAAATAACTTTAAACAAATTCCCATAGTGTCTAATCAGTACCAAATAACAACATGGTTCCTTTGGCCTACATGGCAATGATAAAGCACCAAAATCATAATAAAGTCACCTCTATCATGATTTTATTGGAAAGGCTGTTAAATAAAAGGAAAATCCCACACAATTTATAGTTTATCCCTAGAAAGCAGATAGAAGGGGCCTTTGGCTCTTGAGATAAGTGTATTTTACTATAAGATAGCTAATGCCCTGAGCAAATACAGCAACAGCAAAGAGTAAGAATTATTTGAAATTCTTTTCATAGAAGGTGAGAAACTAATTGTGACATGTTAGCTCAAAACAAGAAAGGATTTCATTACACTGCAGATGGCCTGAGCAAAGGGAATATGTGACACAAAAGGAACTGTGATAAGATTACAAAGTATATCAGAACTGTTTGATTAATCTTCTGTCTGGGGAGTTTTAAGAAATAGACACTACAGAAGACTTAAATTAGAGGAATGATAAGCAGCACATACTTCCAGACTCTTCTGCTTTTAACAGCTTATCTCCATTTTATCAAATGGTTTTATTGCTGAAGGACTTTTGCATCCTTAAATTATACTTCCTTGGTCACCAGGATATGTGTTGTGTCTTCAGAAAACTGTGTTTCTCAAAAAGCTACACACATCCCACTCTGACACTCTCCTTTTTTAGTTATGGCTCCTTCTGTCAGGAACTTAAAAGTAGGTTTAAGTCTTGAGGAAACATTGTGTTTATTCAAAGATCACTTTGTAGTGTTTTTCATTTCTTCCCTACCCAAGTTGCTGTCATACCACTTTCCCTCTACTCACGTTTGGGAAGGTCTTCTGAAGAATCTGGAAATTTCAGGCATGCTTCACTCCTGGTCTGCCTCTTCTCTTGCTGCAACATCCACATCCCCATGGTATTTGGGACAGAGTTGAAAAACTGTTAAGAAAGAAAGAACAATTCTCTGCTGTACTCCCTGTATTGGTGTCCTGGGTTTGGCTCGGATAGAGTTAATTTTCTTCCCAGCAGCTGGTACAGTGCTATATTTTGGATTTAGAATGAGAATAATGTTGATAACACACTGATGTTCTAGTTGTTGCTAAGCAGTGGTCAAGGACTCTTCAGCTTCTCATACTGTCCTGCCAGCAAGAGGGCTGGGGGGCACAAGAAGCTGGGAGGAGACACAGCCAGGACAGCTGACCCAAACTAGCCAGAGGGATATTCCATACCATATGATGTCATGCTCAGTATATAAACTGGGGGGAAAGCTGGCCGGGGGCTGCTGCTTGGGAACTGGCTGGGCATTGGTCAGCAAGTGATGAGCAATTGCACTGTGCATCACTTGTTTTGTATATTCTAATTCTTTATTATTATTATTTATTCCCTCCCCCTTCCTTTTCTATCCTATTAAACTGTCTTTATCTCAACCCACAAATTTAACTTTTTTTTCTGATTGTCTTCTCCATCCCACTGGGGGTGGGGGAGTGAATGAACAGCTGTGTGGTGTTTAGCTTCTTGCCGGGTTAAACCACGACAGTACTCCATCTGTTGTTATCTCAACCCTTTGTGCCCCATGTTGGGTGACAAAAGGGACAGCTGTTCATTCACTTCCCCACCCCCAGAGGAGAGAACTGGGTCAGCTGTCCTGGCTATGTCTCCTCCCAGCTTCTTGTGCCCCCCAGCCCTTTTGCTGGCAGGACAGTATGAGAAGCTGAAGAGTCCTTGACGACTGCTTAGCAACAACTAAAACATCAGTGTGTTATCAACATTATTCTCATTCTAAATCCAAAACACAGCACTGTACCAGCTGCTGGGAAGAAAATTAACTCTATCCTAGCCAAAACCAGGACAACTGGGCATAGCTGAAAGGGTTTCAGTACAGGGGTGGTAGTTGTAGCCTGTGTGGAAGGAGGCCTTGAGCTGCCCTGTGCCAGTCACAGCCATTACCAGCTAGCTCTGACACCAGTGTGTGACAACAGCTGAGAAGTGTTGATGCTAGGATAGAGAAGTCCAAATGCATGGCCCAGCTGCCAGCTGGTGGCACTCCAAAACAGCCCAGTTTGCATAATCAGACAGTAGCAAGTAATTGAGGATGAAATTTCAAGTATGAATAAGCCCAAAAGAGTTGATCAGGAATCACTCTCACCTAGATTTTCTAATTGACTGCACAGCATGCATAGATCCTATTAAAAGCATTAGTTTCAGTGCAGAATGTGAGATTGCAGGTGGTCGAAAATCAACGGTCCTCAGGTTTGAAGAAATGCTGTGAGTGCCAGAATATCAGCTCAGTGTTACTATGACCCTGAGTAAACTCTTAGTGGAAACAGAAGAAACTTCAGGAAGAACACTAGTAGTTTGTTTCCATGTAGTAAAACAGATTAATTTTTTACTTTGTGTTAACTAATACCCATTAAAAAACCTAGATTAAATCAGTTTTCCTAATATTAGGAAGCATAAAGTAGGCACAGTCCTCCTCCCCCACCTGCACATCAGTCTTTAACTCAGTTATGTCCTGGCATCATTAGGATATTACCATATAATAACGAGCATATTTGTATGCACAGATGGGAAGAGCATGCCTTGTATCTTAGAAAATACATAGGATAAGCACTAGACCTTATATAGACACAGTGGGAAGTCATTAGTATAGTGGGCTATACAGAGCATGGGGTACCATGACCTCCTCTTCATGAAATATTGTGTAAACTGCTGCTGGCATAAACAGGAAGCAAAAGCAGTGAACTTAAGTGTCCACTTACCATGAATTAAGTGATGTGAATAAGCACTGTGGCCAGTAAAGATCCAGTCTTAATGTCTGACCTGCTCAGAAGAATTAGCATTCTTTCCAGTACATTAAGCTTTTTTCCTTTTGTTTTAATTAGCACACCGAAGCCAACACCTTCAGTTTTCCAACCAAATGAGTATGCTGATGCCCAACTTCAAGAGATTGTCAGAAAAATGCGGGAAAGGGCAACAGTCTATAAGGAAAAGCTGAAAGACCCAGTGCTGTCCTCCCCTGAAGGCAGTCCTACAGCTTGTAAGTGACTCCAGAAATGGCTGTGCATTCGCTGTGTTTAAAGCTTAAAATTATTGTGTGGGAACAGAAAATACTATGATAAAATTTTCAAGTGAGTATAGCATGTTTACCCACTGAAATGGATCAGTTTGTGCTGACTGAAGTCAGTTTATCCATATTAGCTACAGTAAGCCAGGTCCTTAGATATGAGCTCCCTTTGAACCCCATCACTGAAGATTTTTGGGGAAAAACCTTAGGCAATGTCTAGAATCACCCCTGTCAAGAAGTTTTCTATATTTTAAAATAGATCCCAGATAGGTTTATTCATGGTGATGAATCTGAAACATATGAATAAACATACATATGAATAGATATTAGTCACTTTGAGATTAGATCTGCTGTTTAAAAGTAAATAAAATATTAGCCATAGCACCAATCTTCCAGACACACTGAGGACTATAAGTACATGCTTTGAATAGAGCAAACTCATCTGAAATTAATTAAACATTGACTTTTGACAAAATACAAAACATAAATCAAATACAATGGTTTTCTTCTCCAGAGGAAAGTTTGACTTTTTTTTTTTTCCTTTCACAAAGAACTCAGTGTGGTGATTTTATATTCTGACATATTTTAGAAGCTGTTTATTGCCTACCTCTTTTTTTAATAAGCTGTAAAAAATAGTGCCTAAAGTATTATAAACTATGACAGCTGATAAAGGACATTTTTTTAAACTATTTCTTTGGTCATTTACCTCTTTTGTTCTCTTTGTAGAACTTACAATCATTTATTTCTTAAATCATTATAGATCCATTTTACCAGTTTCTTTTGTTTATCCTAGTCAGAGGCAAAGCTACTAGTATTAATGGGACAAAAGTGTGGACAAAATTATCCAGCCCAAAGCTGAAAGAACCTGACTCAAAGGAGTGCCACAAGACTTTTCTAAGCCTAGAAACATAAAAAACCATAGGCTTCCCATTATTTTCACCTGCTGCATCTTGTGTATCAGGTCTCAGAAGAGGGGAGAGATCAGCCTATGGCACAGACATATTTTCTTATCTCCATCCTAACTGCATACATTATTTGCAACAGTCATGAAAAGAGAAATGCCCAGTTACGTTAATGAATTCTGAATTATGAATTACCTTATTCCTTGTCAGTCTTTTATGGCATTAGTTGTGGGCACTGTCCAAGGAAATACAGTTGTACTCTGTAACATGAGGTGCCCTGTTCTTGATAGCAGATATACCTGATTATATCAGTGGTGATTTTATTCTCCAATCTGTTTTCTAATTCATTCATAATGCATTCATAATGAATTGTAGCTTTAGTCACTACCAAGTGTTTTCAGAAAAGTGTTTAACATGGTGAGGCTCTTGTACACATTAAAACAGGGTGTTGCAAGAGAGGCACAATTAAAATGTCACCATTTGCGGCATTCTATGTGGCTAGCACCATCAAAGAAGAAGCCTCCACCTCAACCAAAAGAAGAAAAAAAAGAAGAAAAGATTGATGACACAGAAGTAAAGCCAGAGGAGGATCATTACTGCGATATGCTGTGCTGTAAATTCAAAAAAACTCCACTGAAAAAATACATGGAGTATCTGCAGCTACCAGACAGCATAGACTCATACACAGGTAAATTAAAAGCTATGCAATAGAATGGGGTAAAGACATATTGAAGTGACCTAGTATCACATCGTACCTCTGAGCCACCATAAGATCCACATTCCAGTTTGCGACTCAGAGGGACGTGTAGATCCTGCCCTAAAGAACATTTATTCCAAACAGGGAGAAGACATGAAAAGTGACAACAGTTATAAAGATGGTATGCACAAAGCTGATATGCAAACCAACCACAATTAAAACCAAAGTCTTCTGATTCTTGATCTAGAATTTGTCCCCTTCATTAGGGCCAAACGATTCTTTTGTCAGTTATACACCAGGAGCATGCAAAATGTATCAAGTTTCTTCAGATGCATTAAATTCTATATGCTCTGATAAACTCATCCTTTTTCCCCTTTGCAAATTCTTTGTGTGACTCCTAGTTCCAACCTATATCACTTTAGCAGTCTGTGCTGTTGAAAAAGGGATAATGGTAGGCTGTTCTGGGCAGAAACATTCCCAGAGACATCAGTAGAATAAATGTGTCTAAAGGAATGAGAAAAGATTCTAAGTTCATGCTTGTAGAATCAATGTTTTTTTTCTTTCAGATCGCCGCTACTTAGCATGGCTCATGCTTGTGACAGTCGCCTATAATTGGAATTGCTGGTTTCTTCCCCTTCGTTTTGTGTTCCCATATCAAACCCCAAGTAATACAATATATTGGCTTACCGTAGACATCATTTGTGATATCTGCTACCTCTGTGACTTACTGATTTTCCAGCCCCGAGTGCAATTTTTAAAAGGTGGAGATATAATAGTAAGTATTGTACATGGAATTTCCACTGATAGTAGGTGTGTGTTAAAGTACATTGTAGAAATTCCCTCTAATGTGACACAATTTTTCCTGTTATGTCAAATCTATGTAACTTTTTTATTTATCAAAGGATACCTATGGATAGGTATAGGATACTTCACTGACTTTCAATTATCCTATTTTGGAAGAAGGAAACATATCCATTGTCTATATTCTTAAAAAAAAGAAAAAACAGATTTGAAAGTAACAGATGAGAGCAGTCGGAACAGGCATAAAGCTCTTTCTCACCAGGATCTTCACTGGAATCTGTGGTTATATGACTATGTACTCATACATGTATGCACATGTTTGTTTGTGTGAAACTTTCAACTTTCTATTCACCTTGTGCAAGAATCATAGCTGAAGACAGAGTATATTGTGCTAGGGCTGGACAGGATATGCATGTTCTGTTACAGATTGTGAGACTGTGATTTCAGGATGCTTTGAAAATAATTTATTTGAGGTATTTTATTTTGGGAAAATATGTACATTCGATTTTGCTTCTTGCTACTATTTTTGTGTTACCTTTTTATAGAAAAATGCAAAATAAAACTCTAAGCAAGTATCAGAAAAAAGGTAAAAGCTTGTCCTTAACATACCAAAAGGGCATGTAGAACATTAACTCTTCTTTGAAATTTTTCCTACTTTTGATTCTTTAACTTCTTATAAAAGAAAACCTAATGCAGAACAAAATGAGATTAGATAACTTAAGTGTGACACTACTGTGCCCAACAGGCAGAAAATTCAAAATTATGTGTCGTCAAATGTAATTTGGAACTAGATTTAGTTCAGTGATTTTACATAAAATTTTACACGTTGTGCATACAAGATATTACTGATACCTTTACAGAGGAATCTCAGATAAAACTGTGCAAATATAGTTTGGATAGATATTAAATGCAGTGCAGTGTAATCTATTTTTCCATGTCAAGACATTCAGTAACTGGCAATCTTGCCTAAATCCTGCAAAACTCAAGTTTTATGAACAAGGTTAAAACTCTAATGTAGGAAACTTACCTTGTATTTCCCTTTAAGCTGTTTGTACAATTCATAGATTTTAGTGTGTGAAGAGATCATCTACTGCCTGATCTCCTGCATTTAGTTTAATGCTTAAACTGATAATAATGAAAATTTGACATGGACATATCCTAAGATTTTAAAGCTATTTTTAAAGTGTCCCTGGTATAAATACAGAAAGTATAATAATAAATATATTTCTTTAGATATTTGTGATTACCCTTTCTTATTAAGGTATTAGCATCAGTTCCCATAGAGAGCAATTTAAAAGTAAATAGCTAATCATTACTAATGAATGCAATGTTGATTATTATAATGCTAATAATGCTAGCATGTTAATGCTAGCTTTCAAAGAGCTAATTTTGTACAGCACCATCAGAAACATTCTTTGCATTTTTCTTGGAACCACTGAAGTCAAATGGAGTCTTTGCCCTGAAATTGAAGGGGTTTGGGTCAAGCACCAACTGGTACAGATGTCTGAGAGGGAAGATTTGTGGGAAAAATGTAATGTACTCTGCTAGACCAACAGCCAGACATGGAAAAAATCAGACAAACACCAAACCTGATATTTTCAAATAGTTCTAATAAAATCTGGCTTAATGTAAACTGGTCTAATAAAAATACCACTTCTTCCTACAGGTATTGCTCCATTCATACTTTTAGACCACCATTAATACAACTCTGATCATGCCTAGTATTAGAAGACAATAATTGTTATCAAGTATCAGAGGCTCATTCTTGACATTCTGTTGTTGACTATGCCTTTTTCTCCTTTCATTATTACTGTAGTCAGACAGAGTGGAAATGAAGAAATTCTACCACAGCTCTATGAAGTTTTGGGTAAGCAGACCTTGTGTTATTGATGTCAATATGTAAGTTCAGACTGTAGGATTTCATAGAATTTTTTTCATTCACTAGAAATCACTGTTGGTTTAAGAACATCACCAGAAAACATTGGCTTCATGGCATGTCAGTGCTCACCAACTAAAGACTGCCATCTTCATAAACAGTGTTTAATTGTAAAACAGAATAATTATAAATGCAATTATAAATATTAATTCTGAATAATAATAAACTGATAAAATAGAATTAATAAAATTCTCTGGTTTGATGAATTTGTGCAAGGCCATCCACACACACACTGAAAGGCAATAGCACAGTTTGCCAGAGATTCATTATATAATAAAATTAAAAGTCTTGAAATTAGATAACTGCATTCAGTGAGCTCATGAATTATTTTGTGATACAGAATAGGTCATCACTCACACAAGTAAACAAAAATTCAAACTAAGATTTGTGATTTTTGCAATTTGTAGAAACAAAGATGCATTTGATTTCCGAAAATTGTTCATTTTGTTCCTAAATATTGTTTTCGCCAACAGAGGATAGGTAGTCTATTGAATTCCTGATACACATATAGCTTTGTGACAGAGCCCACATCTCTGAACTCTGTTATTGCCCCCTCCTCTTCTGTAAATACTTTTGCACCTGCCTTGTTTCAGAGATAAATTTGTCTCAGTGACTGTGGTGTCACTACTTATATACTTGAAGTTAAGCTATCCAAAAGTGCAGGATATACACTATACAGGCAAGTGAGTAGGACAAGGCCAAGCTTACAGCAAGAGAACTAAGTGGGTATGTATGGTTGTATTTTAAGTTCGCGCTTGCAGTATGTTTAGTGCTCTTGATTTCTGCAGAAACTAATGAGAGTTGAGTGTTCTCATGACATACAAGATATAGATACAATCTGAGAATTTGTCATATGATTAAGTACTAATTAACAGTTGCTGACATTTAAAACACTTCTGAATAAATTTTGCCTCCTCTTAGACATGTGTCTAAGAGAGGGAGAGAGGCCATAAAAGGCTGTTTGGCCTCAATCAATTTTTTGTTTTGGTTTGCTTTTTTCACCAGAGTTCAGGTATTAACTGTATCAGACTTGCATGGCATAAAAGGTCAGTGCTGCAGGCTAGTTGCTGCCAACATGAGTTGCATCTCTCAGAGCAAAAGCATTTCTGATTACAGTGAGATGAAGCCTACAGTTCCACATCCCTCTTTTGTCCCTAAATGATATCAGCAACAGAGCAAGACATCACAGGATCTTTAAAAAGACAAAGCCAAGTTTGCCACAACTTTCCTTCTCTCCACAGAATTATTGGAAAGAATAAAGTAGGCAGATAAGAAGAGTAATCACACAGTTGATGGACTGCAGGGAGATGTTGAACATCTTAGCGATAGGGGAAGAAGCAGCATCCAAATATAACAAAAGACAATATCTATTTTAAAAAAAATCATCCTATGATGAGTCTGTTATTTGGAACACATGGATTCTGCAGGTTGCAAGCAAAGAGTCTAATTTATGCTCCCCCAGATTGCTTTAGACAGTATGGTTTTAAAAACTGTAGGACTTCTAAGTGCTTCTGGAGTGCTCTTCCCACCTCCACTCACCAGCCACATGCCTACCATTTTAGTCTTGTCAGAACTATAATTCAAATAACATAATGTATTAGTAATCAAATATCTGAGATACTGTTAATAATCCCCATGAAACAGATTAAAATCTCAGGCATGGGGGACTTAAAAATAGGGCAGAGGAGCAAAGCTGTTGGTGTTTTCAAAGAGATAATCTTGCCTGCCAGCACTTGGGAAGTTACGGGCTTAGCATGCTGACTGTTCACAAATATACCCAATCATGATTCAATCTAAGTAAGTTTATGACAGCAAGGAAGTACATTATGATTATTGCGCCATTTAAATTGACCTCTGCTCTTCAACAGCTCGATGTGATATCAGTATTACCATTTGAAGTTTTATACTTCTTCTTTGGATTTAACCCAGCATTTAGAGCAAATAGGATGCTAAAGGTAAGATCTGTGTTACTGATGGATGGCTAACCACACATAAATGTTTTTACAACTCAATTGGAATTTCTTTATAATATTTAGGAGTATGAAATTTAGAAAATGGAAAATATCTTCAGGATAAGATACAACATAAGTAAACAAACCAAAAAAAAATACAAGATGTAGTCTGGCCAAATGAAGCCTTTATTCTCTTATTCTGACTTTATTATTTCCTACTTTCAAAAGGTGTTTTGTGATTAAGGCTGGTTTGTTTCCATTATTTAAATTAGATTAATCTTAAATTACCTGTTTAGCTTTCAAAGATCAAAAAAAATTAATTTAAGATCATTAATTAATGCCAATGTCTTTTCCCCTTCTGTTAGTAATGTCAGGTGTTTAAAAGCAAAGGAGGGAATTTTATGGACAATATAAACCATACACAGCATATTTAAGAAGCATAAATCCACTTTTATTATTGAGTCCGAAGACATCTGGAGTTGCGCAATGAAGGGGCTGAGAAGAGATTAGACAACAGCACTCTCCCTACATTTCATGGTACCTAGCAGGCCACTCTGCGGCTAAATACATTCCCATTCACACAATCAATATATTGACAAAGAATTGGCTTTCATTTATAGCTGGGGGGATAGACAAGAACTCTGAGAATAAAATGAGGGTGTTCTTCAATTCAGTTTTCAACAAAACTTCAAAATTCCATAAATCAGAACTGAAACAATATGAGAGAATGAAAAGTTAAATAGTACCTCATATTAGGCAAACAGATGTGTACTGAACAAAAACAAAGTAAAAAGATACATGTGAATATAAAGGGCTATCACTAAAGGTAAACTACAGATAATTAACAGGAAGAACTTGATACTGTAGCAATTGATACTACATGGTATATTGTCTAGCATGTAGTTGTTGATACATATGATCACTTACTGAAGAATTATTGGAATTTCAGAAAGAGAAAGAAGGGATTTTTATGCATGTAATTCACTCTGATAAAGTTACCCAAGCAATTATATATGTTTGAGGAAGAGAAGTCATTCATCTGCAGCAGTCTGACCCAAACAGCAAGGCTATTTCTATAATCAGATTAATGGGACACTCAACACCCAAAACAATGTTTAACTCAGTTTTCATTTTTATTTTGCATTTCACCTTTTAGTTAAATGTTTAAAGAAAGTCAGACTACTGAAAAATCCATTATTTTCAAAATGTGTATGTGAACTAATGTCAGTTCTATTATGAAAAGACATGTGATGAAGAATAGTGATTGGATTACTTTCATTTGTTTTCCATTCAGCATAACACATTCTTTGAGTTTAATGATCGTTTGGAAGCTATTCTGGACAAAGCATACATCTACAGGTATGTGTTTATTATACTCTTGTAGCATGCCAAGCTTGGCACAGAAGGCATTTCATTTGATTTCATGAGTTGTCAGTGAGGCACTGGGTGGAATACGATACATCTTTAACTGTTCAATTTAAGATTTTTTAAAATAGTTGTCTTTACTGTAATCATTAAAATAATAAATGTAAAGCTTCATTCACAATGAAGTCTAGCTCAGTTCAGCTGGCCCCATTCAGGCAAAATGTTCACCAAACTGAGTCTCCTGCCAAAATGTAATGGACCAGAAGTATCAGAAAGAAGTTTCTTTAGTGAAAGAGCTAAAGATCAGTTTCTTTAGGTTGCTAATAGCAATGCCAAATCCTCAGTAGCTGTTTATTTGTACTTAATAAGAGTTATGAGCTTAAGCTGTTTCAACATTTTTCTTCAAATATGCACTCACCGTGGACGTGGCACATACAGAAACTTGATCCTCCACTGCATTGACAACTTGGAATGAGAATCAGTTCAGCACAGATCTCAAATAGTGATTATAACTGTTGTCTACTGCACTATGTTCTCACCTTCTGCACTGACAGGAAGAATTTTGAATCCAAATCAAGCAGTCCATAGACATGGTTATGGCAAGTTTCATAGGCCCCTCAGCTGTCGGTGATGCTGCTAAGACCCAAGGAACCCATCTACTCTGTCACCATTATTCTCATCTACTGTCAATGTCAGCTTATCTTGTGCAGTTCCTAAACTGATTTCCCTGTCCCAGTTTTGGGCCTTGTATTGTTCCTGTGTGCTGCTGTTGCAGAAATAAGGGTCTGTTGTTTACTATCTTATTCTATGTCAGAGATTATTGTAATTAAAAGGTAGACTTGGTACTTATACATTGCAACTGAGACATTTTATGAGATTTAGAAACCAAATTTGAAAAGGAGGTTGAAACACCATCTCTTTCATATTTTCATGTACCTGTGAAATAAAACAGAACTTAGAAGTTTGAAAGTTCTGCTAAAGTATTTTTGAGATGTTGATCTCCAGAAAGCTTATTCTTATGTTACCCTCTCACTTATTGGAGAGTCTTTTGTGGGTTTTTTTTTTTTTTCCTTTCTTTTTTTAAATTCTTGTTGTACAAGAGAAGGCTTCTCTGAATTTCCACCAAGATGAAGAAATTCCTTGTCAGTTTCTGAATTACCGTCTCTCCTATCTTCTCCAGTTTCTAATCTCATTAAAAAGAATTGGTTTTCATCTGTCTTTTTTATACTTTTTAACTTTTTCTAATGTTGAGGACTTTTAAAATTAATTAATTGTTTTCCATATTACATTCTTTGCATTGGAGTCATAATTCAATGACTTTTTGGTATCTCCTATAATATTTGCAGTTAGTACTGGGAGATATAGATTTTTAATACAGATGGTTTTGAATTAAGTAATTAGTTCACATGTAACAATAATGTTGTCTGTATATGGATTTCAAGGAAATGGGAAAAATTAGCAAACCCATTTTCACCCAAATAGGTAGTTTTACAAGGGACAGAGTTTCACACTATATAAAAGTATGGAATGGGAAATGGTTGTTTAAAGTATAAGTTGAGAATGGGATGTGCATATCTTCAAACTAGCCTAACTTTGAAGGATGTGGTGTTGATTCGTGTGCCAAAAAACGAGGAAGGTATTCATTTAGAAAGGCTAAGACACACACAGCAAGACCTCCCTGGTCCTGTAAAATGTGCAAAGTAGCTGGAAAGACAGAGCCAGCTACTCTGCAAAGCTGTTCTGCCTTTTTTAGAGAGTTTTGTAACATGGTATTGGTTGAGTGCCACAACTGTGTGTTGCTGCTTGTGTCTTTGCTTCCTGGCCACAGGCCTACTTATATTTTCTAATATTAAATCAGTTGCAGAATATAAATTACAGAAGTAATTATCACCAAGTGAAATAATTTTCTCCTTCATACTGTTAAGAGGTCAGAAACTTGAAATGTGTAAAATAGAGCACTCTTCATAACTAAAATGCAGTTTTAAATCCCACCGAAGATGTACAGAAAAGCAATGGTAGAACACATGTATTGCTCAGCATATATAGGGTTAACAGTATTGATGCTTTATTATCTATAGACTTTCCCATCAGTGCATTGCTAAGGTTTGTGGTAGAAAACAAATGTCTGCATACTGTGCTACCAAAATATTATATTTTGTATTTGTAAAAACACCTATTAAATACGTCATGCCATGACCTGATACAATGCTTTAAAAGATACTTCAGAAAACACTGACTCTCAGTTTTTGAGGTGCTCATTGATAAAAACATTTATACAGCAAAGATCTTTTAATTGGCTTACTAGAATGCATAAGGGTAAGGAAAGAAAAAGGGCAAATGGAGAAGAGAGGTAGTTATACAGAGGAAAAGTACAAATGGGAGCTAAAAAAAATATAAGAAGTCAGGTTATTTATGTGAACTACTGCATTTTATTTGAATGTAGCAATGTTGTTTTGATCTGAGATCTTGGTATGGTCACCATTTGAGTGATAAGGCACCAATTAACTGTATAATGTCAAACTACGCAGAAAGTGTATGTGCCTGGGTGGATTTTCTTCTCAAACTCATTGGTTTGAATTTGTAGGAATAGAGCTAGCAAAAGTTACTACATCTTATCTACCCATTGTGGTAGATTCAACATGTGCTTAGAGAAATATAATACATATTGTAGCAAAGGCTTCCAGAACCTTTATTCAGATCTCAGGAGTCCACTTGCATGGATTCAGACTTGTGCACAAGACCCAGCATGGTCAACATTGCATTATTACTAGATCACACCACCTATCTGTTCTCAGTAGCTCTCAGTAGCTTGCAACCCTAAACAGAACTGTCCTGGAAGAACATCAACGTTTAAACAGAAGTGGCATTCATTTGCCAACATCCTAAAGAAGAAGAGTACATGTAGACAGATTGCTTAATGGCATGGAGAGGTGAAGGAGGGCATGCAATGGCACCTGAAGAACCAGCAAAGGAGTGTATAATACAGAAGCAACCACAGAGATATTATCTGTCATTATCTTAGTTTATCTAACTTAGTTTATCTAACTTAGATCTTATTAAATTTTCATAAAACCATGCACTCAGTTACTGTGCACTGCAAACTGCATTGAATTCTAGCTGTAGCAGATGAACTCATTATGTACCAGCCTCCCTGTGTTTAGGCAAGTTCTGTACTTTTCCTATTTATTTATCACTTGTCTGTATGGATATTTGAATGGAGAGCTAATTCCAGATCTTTCTTTTGACCTCCATGCACTGAACAGAGGATATACAATGAGATCATTATTGTATTAAACAGAAAGCTGCTTGGTGCTTAAGTAGTTCATCACTGGCATTCTTCAGAGAACTGGCCATAAGCATAAGAACTGGGATTAGGAATGATATAACCCCTGCTATAGCCACTAAATCATACTATTTAGCGGATCTACTGCAGGCTTCCTAGCACAGCTCTTGTAAAGCGGTTCGTTTCTGACCTCAGACATTTCTTGGCTTTAGTTCACAAGTTTAGAGCCTATCTTGAACACTTTGGCAAACATGTTAATTTGTACCCTTTAGCCTCATTAATATAGCTTCAAATTTCTGTAAATATTCATAAGCAGTTAAAGAAGTAGATTATAAAGTTCACAGGAAACCATAATTTAAAAATTACTCTGTGTCAAATATTCTAGAAAAGGTATTTGTTTGACCTTGGACAAATGTGAGAGACAGGTAACGGCCAGCTATTCTTTCACAGAATCAATACAGGTGGGGAACTACTTAGTGGATGCTTAACATAAACATTGTTGATCCAAAAAAGCAATGGGTTCCATATTAAAAGGAAGGAAAAATGTAAGCTGTTTTACAGGAATGTGTTGACTTTTATAGGGTCATTCGAACAACTGGATACTTGTTGTTTATCTTGCACCTTAATGCATGCCTGTATTATTGGGCTTCAGACTATGAAGGACTTGGCAGCACTAGATGGGTGTACGACGGCAAAGGAAACATGTAAGTCCTTTTCTCTTGCAAGAGATTTTTGTTGATTTTGCTCCTTCCTGAATCCCTCTCCTTTTCCCATGCCTTTGATTGCAGGATATGCCCTTACTTTACAACTGCTTGGATAGCAATCTTTTAGCACCATGACTGCTGATTAGCAGCTTTCATTACTAACATATTTAGTGGGCAGGTGCAGTGAATAATCAGTTTACCACTTTCAGCTTTTATAGGTTTATGAGTCAGTGCTAAGCACTAACTTAATTAAACATTTAGAAAGCAACAAGGGTCATAAATTAAACTTACTGATTACATACGCACATGGGAACTGTTAGAAGGATTGCAGAACAATGCCTCAGAGGAATCAGAGGCACGGGTTTTTTTTCTGCTACACAGCATTTTGTCTTTAAAATGCAACATTTTAGTCCTAAACGCCATGGAGATTGGTCTGAAAAAATCCACCCACTTTCTCTGATCATTTCAGAAGGTCATGCTGAAACATGTGGTAGAGTGTCTCCAATGGGAAGGACTGGGTATTGGCACACTTTTCCACAAACTCCTTGTGACAGCACTAGTCTCGGTACCAAGTAAGGGACATTCATTAAGATGATGGAGAGGAAGCAAGAGAAAATAGCAAAGTCATAATATATTTTGTGTGTAGTTATATGAAAACATATCTAGTAGGTTCAGATGAATGAACATTCATTTCTTTCAAAGGCCATAATATAGTTAAAGCCACAGAAGCTCAATTAGTTCATTAATTACATTCTTCACAAAACCACACACACTATACTACTGCTGTTATAAACTACCCTTTAAACAACTTCTCACATTTCTCTTGGAGACGTGATCCTCTTGTTTGTAATTTTGTCACTTCATAAGTTTAGTGTGAAGTCCCTGTCTTGAAGGGTAAGAAAATAGCCTTTGAGATTAAAACACACTTTTTGTAAAGCAGCATTGATTTCTTATAATTAAGGTTTTCTGTCAAAAAGTGACATGGCTGAAGTTTCCACTAAAATGCACAGATTGAGTACTGCAGTCAGACATGTGCAAGCAGGGTCATGGAGCTCAGTGGGACCACTTATGTAAGTTTATACACAGATATTTATTCACAGGATCAAGGCGTCCAGAAATCTGACAAGAAAAATGCAGAACGAATTTCCATTATAGCTATTTTTGTTAATGTTATTCTTGGGAATACTTGCCTCATAATTAAAGTAACTAAGACTGAGCAACCTGAAAACTCTGAAAGTAAAGCACTTACTCAGCCTTCAGGTTTTTAATGTTTCTTCAGAACAGCCTAGAGAACAGGCAAGAAAGTCTTCCTGTTTTTCATGGACAAGAATATTTTACATTTCACACAGGGAAACAATTGGTAGAAATTATTTGCTAGCTTGATCACAGACAATGATGTTGTGCCTAGAGGCAAAGGTCAGGTTTTTTAATATTTTGTGATACCTTTTCCATGAGGAGATGAAAATGTTTATCAAATGACATCACACTGAAAACAAATGGGATTTAGGGCAGAATTTTTTATAAACAATAATAATAAACTGATAATTCAAAGTCCGCATTAAACCAAGATACTGAAAAAAGTTGCATATTAGAATATATCCATGTAAACTTCATTAAGCCATTAATTTACCTCATTTTGACATTGGTTGGTATATGTATGCCTTTTTATTCTTTTGCCCCTCTCTAATTCATACTGGATTATATGGTCCCATGTACTTGGGACCCCAAAGAGAATCCCATGTTGAGCTGCATTTCATAACGTATAGCTTGGTATCCCACTAACAGCAAATGTCTTCCGTATGGGATTGTCATCGCTTTAGAGAATCAGGCATGACATAATATCTGATTGTCGAATATTTGGGGATTTTTGACAGAGAGGCAGTGTGTTATTATCGGAGGTGCAATGTGAATTTAAACATATCAGACAAGATACTTCTATGTATATTCACTTCTTTGGAAAGCAGGAACTAAGAACAATCAGGGAAAAATCTGTCAGAAAAAGTGACAAGATCTGCAGCATATATTATGGCACAACAGTGCAGATGTAATTTCCTTTCATACAGCACAGTTGCCAACAGTTGAAGCAAAATATGCCATTGGTCTCACATAGAATGGGAACACATTCAGAAAGAAGATAAGACAAACATAGCTTCTTAACTAATTAAAAAAAAAATGACAGTAAGCAGTTTGACAAATAAATCAAAATTCTAGTGGTCTCAGATTACACTGACCCAAAGGAAATGATCTGGTACTGATTTAGTGGCATGAATGTTTTATGTAGAATCCCTGCTGTGTCCATAAAACATTGTTAGTTTTGGCCAAAACCAGTTCTTAAAAATGTCAACACTTCTAGGATCATTTCTTTTCCTTTCCAGGTTAAGAAGAATATAAAGACAACCGTTTCTGTTATCAGTTTGGTTATATATAGGTTCCTGAGCAGACATACTAACTAGTGAACTTCAATTTTTAACTAACAGCTGTACACAGCACTCAATCCACAATCAAAATTATCAGAGTAGCTTTGTTTGCACATTTCTGCTAGCTGTATTTTTTTCCAGATCGTGTCCAGACTCTAAAGTATTAGTGCCAGTCCAAGAAGACTTGAGGTCTTTTGCATGGCAGCCTTCAATCAAAGCTTTTGACCTGAGGTGCAAAAGGCTGTCAACTTTATCCCCCTGCAACACACCCCAATTAGCCACACAAGATGTTCCCAGCATTAAAACTGCACTCATGAGCATACCTCAGTCTCTCCTAATGCAGGATAGCATCCGTGTTGCAACACCATAGTGTAGACCCTATGTAACCATGGCAGCAGGATATTGAAAAGGTGTCTTAATTACAGCTAAGTGAACAGTTGGAACTATATGTGTTAATTTACAATCTAATTTAACCACCTAAGTAAGAGATTAGTCTCTAATTCCTCAGGAAAATGGACAAATCCTCTAGAAAGGGATTCAAGGCAGGAATGTAATGTTGTTCTGAATTGTCCCATGGAAGTACCTGTCTCTTTCATCACTGTCCATCAGGGAAACTAAAACTAGGGAGCTGAAATTCTTATGCAAACCCCCCAGGTCAGTGCTATACCTAAGCAAAACAAATCATTCAATTTCTCTTATGCTGGGGTCCTTACTTCTCCATGCGGGAACAGGAATGACACAACACCAATATGATGATCAGATCGTCCATTTATTTCCCAATCCTGGTTACATTTATATTCTACTAAGTTCCGTACACGCGCTCATCTATCTTCTAATAGGCTACAGGTTATCTGCACGCGCTGTTCATGCGCCTCTACAAGCATTTACTTTGGTTAATTGCAATTAGCACGTAAAGCCCAAAACTTGCCAAAACTCCCTTATCTCGTACCCTGTTTTGCTCAGACTTGTGTGCTTTTGCTGACCACAGGTGTTTCTCACTTATCTGCTATCTTGTGTGTTTTTGCCAGCCTTATTTTGCTGGCCTTGTCTTCATCCTTGCATTCTTCTGCCTGCACTAACTTCCCTCCAGCGCGGCCCAGACTCCTACATCTCCCCCCACCCCTTTTTTTTTTTTTTTTTTTTTTTATTTGCTCAACCAAACTTTGCAGCATCCGCTGCAAACATTGGAACAATCAAGGAAGAATCAACATCAAAAGCAGCAATACTATCAATACCATCAATGCTCCTTTGACCAATGTTTGTAACCAACATCTCAGTCCGAGACCAACAAGCCAATCTGAAAAGGGACCATGCCCCTCTGTAATATGCTTCATGTTATCTTTCATTTTTGCTAATCGTTGGTGTATGCTCTGCAAATGGTCAAATTAAAGCAACATATTCCTTCAAAATCTTCACATCTATGCCCATGTGCCAATAATAGAAGTCTACAGCAGCATGATTTTGCAGAGTAGCATACCTAACACTATCAACATCAGTAAGCAGCGCACTCAGCATTTGCGAAGTTAGATTAAATTGCTTTTCACTCCAACATGCTAATCTACGTATATATTTTTGCATTTATGGCAGCCATTCCTTCCGGAAAGAAGAAAGAAGTAGCTATAACAGTGGCTAATGAAGGTAGCTGTACGTTGTTGTTGCAGGTGTCGTCAAAGGTTCGAACAGATCTGCGTGATCTTGACTCATGTCTCCTACTGGCATTCAATAACTCTCTCATGTGCAGAGTAAACAATGTTAGCTGCCCAAGGTAGCATGGACCACCAACAGGTCGTACAGGAATACCAGGCCATGCTCTATCTCCACAAATCAGAAACACTCCAGGTGGAAGTTTAAAACCTCCTTTGGTGTTTACGGTAAACCCTCCTGTTTTCAAATCATTCCAAGGAGAATGCCCTGTTACATTTTGACAACCTATAAATAAGCCTTGTTGTCCACTCCGTGCCAACCAAACATACCACGGACCATCGAACCAAACCACTCCTGTGCCATTCACTGGCTGGAGCTGAGGAACTGTATCATTACAGTCCTGCATATTAGTTGCAGTAACATCAACATACTCGATAGGCACAATGCTAGCTAGCAAGTCCAGCTCCTGCAAAGGTAAATGAGCTGATTGATTTAAATTTTCGATGACTGTCTTCTGCCAGGCCGCACTACGCATAGTGGGCCAAACATAGATGCCATTTGGACTTAAACAAGTTTCACTTTCGCTACTAGTCAGGTCCACCCTCTGTTGTTTCCAGTACCCATCAAAGTCAGTTTCATTTTCCTGCAATGGAATGCCAATCAAACAGGTTTGAAAAGGATTATCCACCTGTTGCAAACTCAAACAAAAATCTGACATCCCAGCTGTATTTGTCCACGTTACCCAAATATTTGTTCTGGGTGTAATGTCGAAAATCCCATCACTACCTGCTATAAAACAAATCAAAATAAACATCGCCCACATTTGACACATCACCATCGTTTTACCTCTCTTTTACAGTTATCCTTGTGCACATGCCAACTTCAAGGAACGTTTATTCCAACACTACAGCTCCTATCTACTACCTTATTATTTTGCCTAATACATTGCAAAGCTAAGCGTTTACAAAGCTCAAAACTAATTTCTGCCAAAACTCTTTGCCCAAGATCTTCAATTAGGTTTAAAGCCCTAGAAAACTGCTGTTGTTCTCTAAAAACTCTGATCTGTCCTTCTGTACCAACAGCTAATCGCTGATATACTGACCTACCTATAAAATCAGACAACCAATCTGCTTCAGTGTAAAAGATAATCTGGTCAGCACACAAGTGACATTTATACACACTTTCCCGATCATCCACACACGTGACTCTCCAAGTTCCCCTGTCACACCATGCACAATGTATAAAAACCCAAGGTCGACAGTTTAGACCATGTTCCGTACAAGCTGTGTCATGTTCTTCAAGCTGTTTTATGGTGAGCGGCTGTGTTTGAATAGCTGCATAAAATGACTGCAGGTTCAGTAAAAGACAAAGAACTTCACTGTTTGCTGGATGTAGTGCTGTTAACAACGGCATCAAGACCAAGTTCAATCGATGTTGGTGTCTCTGAAGTGCCTCGGGACACAGGATTGGTGTCATCATTCTTTGTGATCCATGGTTTAACCCACTTTGCGGGGACCCACTTGGGTGAATCACTACCTGTAGAAACACAAGCATAACCCCTTCCCTAAGTTAACAACTGCATAGGTGCCTCCCATTGCCCAGATTGAGGGAAATACTATTGCACTTGAATTTTTTGAAAAGAATGATCATGCTTGCTTGTTTGAGTATGTATTCACGCAGGCGGTTCATCTTGCCCTCCACGTATATTAAGCCAATTTAAAACAAAGAATGTTTTTGCCAATATCTCATGAGGGGAACCCCCTGTCTCCCCCTGTTTTTGCAAAATAATAAGGTGATGTTTCAATATACGACGGGCGCGCTCAACGATTGCTTGCCCAGTAGAGTTGCGTGGTACTCCATGGAGAGGCTGAATTCCCCAATGTTGTGAAAAGGCAGTGGTGGAGGCTGCCCCATATGAGGGATCATTAGCAGTTTTAATTTTCTTTGGACACCCCATAACCACAATCGCTTGCGTCCAATGTTGACGAGCTGCTACTGCCGAGACAGAAGCATGAGCAGAGACCCATATAAATGAGGAACAGGTATCCACTGACACATGTAAGTAGTGAAGATGCCCAAAAGGCAGAAATACAGCGATATCAGTTTGCCAAACTTCCCATGGCTGTAAGCCACAAGGATTCGCACCACCGTCCTGTAGTGGTGTGAGAGTGGCACAGTCTGGACAAGCAGCCACTATCACCCATGCTTGGGTCTTAGGGATGTTAAATTGCTTGCATAATGCAGTTGCAGACTGGTGAGAAAAGGCATGAGATTTATAGGTTTCTGGAACAATGTTATCCGTGTCTGCTAAAGCGGCAACCAACTGATCAGCTTGAGCGTTGCCTTCTACAAGACCTCCAGGGAGCCTAGTATGGCTCTTTATATGCATGATAAAAATCCGATGCGTACGATGATTAACAGTATTTTGTAAGTCGCCAAAAGCCTGAAAAAGGGTGGGATTGTTTACATGTCCCTTTCGATTCATTGTACTACACCTGTCACATATAAATAATCAGTCACAGTGTTTAAATCTTGAATGATCCAGCGGTTAAGCACAGCAATCACTGCTTTAAGCTCCAAAATCTGTACAGATGTATCGCAAACAAAGCGTTCTGATTGCCATATTCCATTCTCCTTCCAAACAAATCCTGCCGTTTTGGTCTTGTGCTGGCATCTGTAAATACTCTTAAGGCCTGTAAAGGTTGTTGACTAATGACAGGAACAGCAGTCATTGTTAAAGCAGTTTTAAATAGTGGGTGCAGCAGTTTTAAATAGTGGGTGCTTTGGATAATGGCTGTCAATTTGATAGGATTTGTTCATCACAGCCAGCGAGAAGGACATAGATGATTCACACATAGCCTGAATTAGGTCCAGTGCATAAGGCACAACTACTCGATCCGGTTCCTTTCCAGCAGTAGATATTGCTCGCTGAACACCTTTTCGAATAATACTTGCTATCGCATCCACATGTGATGTTATTGTTTTATGTCCTCTGGCCGATAAAAATAACCATTCAATAATTCTGAGGGGATTAGACAGTTGTTCACACCATTGTCCTAAAAAAGCTGATACTTCTGATTCTGTATTATATACAAACAATTGTAATGCTTGAACAGGGTCAATACGAGCTGCAGAATTAACACTCAATTTCAGGGAAATATTATCCGGGACATGTTTAGCTGACACTGTTAGAGACCTAGGTTCTTGAGGATTACAATTTCCTTGCAACAACTTAAATAAAAGCTGTAAATCTGTGTTAGTAATGCCACAAATACTGTGGATTCACTGAATATCTCCCACCAATTTCTGTAGATCATTTAATGTTTCCACTTTCTGTACTATTGATAGCTTCTGTGGCCTAACAGTAGATTCAGTTAAAGTCATCCTTAGGTGTTTCCATGGTTCAGTTCGTTGTACCTTTTCAGGGGCCACAACGAGTCCCGTTATATTTAGCGCTTCTATCAGTTGTTGAATCAATTCTTCAGAAATGGGTGTTTTTTGGCAAAGCAAATAATCATCCATATAGTGATACAAAATACAGTCGATATGATGTTCTCGAAAGGGTCGTAGAGCTAAATCCACATACCATTGACATATTGTGGGAGAATTTTTCATGCCCTGTGGTAACACTACCCAATGATATCTCTCAGAAGGTTTTGCTCTATTTGTAGAAGGAACAGAGAAGGCAAATTTTTCATAATCCTCCAGATGTAAAGGTATTGTAAAAAAACAATCTTTCAAATCAATAACCACAATGTCCCAGCCCTGAGGGAGCATGGATGGATTGGGTAATCCTGGCTGAAGTGCTCCTATGTCCTGCAGAACTGCATTAACTGCTTGCAGATCTTGTAACAGTCTCCATTTTCCAGACTTCTTTTTGATGGTAAACACAGGTGTATTCCACGGACTGGTAGAAGGGACAAGGTGTCCAGCATTCAATTGTTCTTGCATGAGATCCCTTAAATGAGTGAGCTTCTCAGTTGGTAGCGGCCATTGCTCCACCCATACAGGAGTATCAGTTAACCAGCTCAGTTTTAAAACAGGACGGGGGTTGCTTGCTACAATGGCCACCCCTAAAAAGGCGTTTGTAATACACATCCCCACTGAGACAAGACATCTCGCCCTAATAACCAGAGTGTTGTATGCAGTACATATGGTTTCACTTGTGCTCTGAGACCTTCTTTGTTATCTATAATGGTAACAAAATGTGCACTTTGCTGTGTAGGGGATGCTCCTCCAATTCCTACAACCATGTTGGATGCCATAATCAAAGGGCAAGAAGATGGCCATGCAGCATATGGTATAACGGTGACATCAGCTCCAGTGTCAAGCATGACTTGTTCAGAGCGGATCTTAACTCCATCATTCCCAAGTATTGTGACTATTCTCATAGGCTTATTGTTGGTGATCAATCATGAAAATGCAACAGTCACTGGTCCAGTAGACCCAAATCCTTGATCACCTCTTTCGCGATCTTGACTCTTAATAACATGTGCTCAAAACGGAATTAATTGAGCAATACGGTCACCTTTATGCAATGTGGCTGGAGGGTTTAGAATTCTCACCATTATCCCAATTTGCCCAGTATAATCAGAATCAATTAATCCAGGAATAATCATAATTCCTTGCTTCGATGCTGAGGATCGTCCTATCAATAATGCGCTAAGTCCATGTCCTAACGGTCCTGTAACTGCGGAAGGAACTACATGCACTGAATCATCTACTATTGTGATGTCGACTCCCATGGCCAAATCGAGGCCTGCACTTCCTCGGGTGGCTGCTGAAAGCTCGTCAAGGCAGCCGCCACTTGGGGGAATTTGAGTGTCTTGACACCCCCCTGGAAAGGCGCTCTGCGGGGAGTTTCCCGGCAAGGGGCTCCCATCTTTCTTGAATTTTGATCGACACTCGCTGGCCTTATGCCCAAATTTATCACATCGGTTACAGGTACCAGCAAATGGCGCTGTTATGGTAGCTTTCTTTGCCTGAGGACATTGTCGCTTAAAATGATCAGGTTTACCACATGAAAAGCATCCTTCCTTTTTCCTAACATTTTTAAGTCCAGGATCTCCTTTTCCCTGACTTGTAACAGGTCTTAAAGCTGCAGCAAGAGCTCTTGCATGGATAGTAGCCTTTTCTTGCTCCTCCAATAATGGTGGCAATCGTGAACATGCCTCAACCATCTGTGTCAGGCTAGCACCTCGTGGGAGACTGGCAATCACTTGTTGGCATCTTTGATTTGCATTTTGATCTGCCAAATCTTTCCCCACTGCTGTTTTAGCATCAGGTGTAAGATTAGGTGCAGTATCCAGTGCCTCTTTCATTCGATCAATAAATTGCATATATGGCTCATCTGGCTTTTGCTTCACTTGATGATAAGGCAGTCTCGGTTTTCCAATTTGAGGCAGCTCTTGAAGTGCCTCTAAGGCCAGTGCCTGAGCGTGTTGTGTTATACGAGGGTGCAAGGCTGCCTGTGCTGCTCCATTACAATACTGTCCATAAGCTGATCAAGTGTAGCAAATCTTAAAGGATCATGTCCATTCAACTGATGGAGGTTGTTTACCATTGCAATCTCACATTTTTTCTGCCATCTATCTTTAAACATCATAAAAGCAGTAGGGGGAGAATAATCTCCAAAAGTGCTCTGATATCAGTTGGCACTAAATCTTGATTGCAAAAAAAAGATTGTATCATGGTCATAACTTGTTTATTATCATACCCAAACTCCATGACTGTTCTTTGTAACTGATTCACAGTCTTCCAGTCAAATGGATGCCACACCCTCTGGTTCTCTTGCACGACAACTGGCATTGCAATGACACTAGGTGGCAGCATCTGCCCTTCTATAACTGCATGTTCAATCACCCCCTTCCATCTCTGCCCGACAGTATAATTAGGGTCCTGCGGGGGGGGGGGGGGGCGGATCAGGCATAGGACTGGATGCCGAAGAAGCGGCATTGTTTTCAGGTCCTTTTCTTTTGTCTTTACCCTGCAGCCATCCAGCAACCCATTTTAATGGAGTCGTTGAACTAACTTCTCCTCCTCCCTTCACTAACTATTTAGATTTTGCATATGCTCTCCGTTCCTTTGATGTAAGCCCATTTCCAAATTTACTTCTCAGATAATTATCCGCCTCTTCTGGAGTCATCTCTCCGTCCTCTAACAACTGCATTACCCAAGCTCTGGCTCTTTTTTCCTTCTCTCTCAATTTCTCCTCAGTAATCTGAGTCTCCTGTGGGGGTCTCTCAGAATTATTTTGCCCACCGGGCGCACCCCTAGCTTCTGGCCCACAGACACTCTCTTCAACCGCTTTCAAACCATCCCTTATGGCTTGATGAGCCTTTTTATATGCCTCACGAATAGTCTGTTTGGCTGACCCATGATCTAGCCATTGTATTTCATCCAAAAGGTCAGACATTGCTTTCTCTTGTTCTTTTAACAGACTAGCAAGCTGTTCAGATGAGGTTTAGGATAGACTGCCTGAGACGACTCATCATCCACATCCATAGGGAGCAGCACTTTAACTGGGTCTATGGAATTCGACAAAGTATCAGGAGGAGATGAACTAAGCAAAGGTGGGGCAGAGGGCATTGTTGGCGGCACCCAGGGTTCGATCTCAATCCTAGGACCTGCCCAAAATTCCCTTTCTGACATGGGACACACAATTTTAGAGGACACAGGCACACCATCAAATAACAAGTTCTTTTCCTCCTTCTCTTTCTCCTCCTTGTCACTCTCCTTCCACTCAGTGGCAGCAGTCGCGCGAGCAGCAGCAGCAGCAACACAAGCCCAACCTTTCATTGCTTCCACTATCAATCGAACACTTCGATAAGTAGGTGCTAATTTTCTCGCTTCTTTGTTCCCTGCTTGAATCGATTCCCACAAATCAGTCCCAATAGATTTCCAAACTTCTTCATCATACAACTGATCAGTATTAGTGATTAATGTCCTACGTCTACACCAGAGAAGCAGCGTGGCTAAATCCCCTTCCTTGAGATCCACCTCTGTCTCCTCTGCGAGCTGCATCAAACTTCGAACTGCAGCCTTTTCTGTCGCTGATGCAGCGAGCCCCATGCTGTTGGTATCTAAGCCCCTACTTTCCCGGCTTAGCACGGATCTGCTCCTGCCTCTCTCGGGCAGCCCGGCTTACCTCCAGTAATGCCGGCCGACAGCCCCCGCCTTCCTCTGGCTTCTGTTCAGACGATTCTATCAGAATCAGCGACGATTCTGTCACATCGTAAATCACGTCAATCGTAAATCACGTCGATAGTAAATCACATCGGCTCCAAAAGGACAGTTCACCTGATCACGTTGGTAGCAGATCACGTCAGTAGCAGATCACGTCGGGGTCACCAAAATGCCAGGATCCTTACTTCTCCATGCGGGAACAGGAATGACACAACACCAATATGATGATCAGATCGTCCATTTATTTCCCAATCCTGGTTACATTTATATTCTACTAAGTTCCGTACACGCGCTCATCTATCTTCTAATAGGCTACAGGTTATCTGCACGCGCTGTTCATGCGCCTCTACAAGCATTTGCTTTGGTTAATTGCAATTAGTACGTAAATCCCAAAACTTGCCAAAAACTCCCTTATCTCATACCCTGTTTTGCTCAGACTTGTGTGCTTTTGCTGACCACAGATGTTTCTCGCTTATCTGCTATCTTGTGTGTTTTTGCCAGCCTTATTTTGCTGGCCTTGTCTTCGTCCTCGCATTCTTCTGCCTGCACTAACTTCCCTCCAGCGTGGCCCAGACTCCCTCACTCTTATGGTATATTTCTTCTGCTGTTTGCAAGGCACCCACAAGTAGTCTGCAAAATTCTCCAGCATATTTATTAATCAAGACATCTATTTGCAACCTGACTATGTTTCTCTGTAGCTTGCTGTCTTCCTGCTCTGGGCTCAGATTTAGCAGATATCTGTAAGTCCCAGAAGATGGTCACTGTACATGTCTAGAACAACTTTACTTATCTGATATGCATTGCCTAATGCACAGTAAGACTGACATAGCTTAAAAGGTGTTTCGTGGGTATCAGCTACACACTGTACTTGCAATAGGTCTGAGGTGTCACACTTGCTGTACAGAAGCAGTTTTGAGCCTCGGGACAATCTGTGAATGCACAGCCCAACTCATAAGTATGTCAGACCTAATGCTTTCAGACCTGCTTCTTGCAGCTGTACTTTTTAGACAAAGGCTTTGCATTTTACACCATTCTGTCTGAGATCATCATACCCACAGTCACATGACTTACTAGTCACTCAAGAAAAAGAGGTATCAAGAAGGAGGTCATTAGAGTACCAGTTTATACAAGCCACTTTACTCTGCTTAAACCCAACCTGGCTGTAGTCTGAGAGGGGTCAAACGTGATAGCCCTGAAATAATGCTCCCCTGGGCTGAAATGAATGTGCAAATACCACCTTAAAATCTGATAGCCACATGCACAAAAATTTGATTTGCCTGTATTAATCAAAGCCATGTAAGAAGTTGAGTGTATTCTGAAATGGACTTTTATGAAAAAGATATTTCTATTGGCATAGTGTTAAAGGTATCCTATTTGCAGTGTTTCTGAATGTTTTCATACCTAGGACTTATTGTAGGGAAAAATCTAGTAGTTTGATTGGCTGAAGGATAAACATGTTCTCTATGTTGTGGAGAGGGAAAATCCCTTTCTTGTCTCATGTTGTTTGCTTCAACAGTAATTTTATAGCAAGCTAGTAAGCTGTATGGTGAGCAGTGATGGTTTCCAGACACTAGCTATAGGAAGTAGAGCTGCTAATACTGTTGAAATAGGAGTCTGTTTTTTCTGGCTTTCCTTAAACAAAATTTACAATCTCATTTCTCTCCTTCTTAGGGAAAAAAAGCTGCTTTATGTTTCAACTGTTTAACTTTCATTTCAGATTAAAAAAAAAAACAATAAAATGCATAAATGGAGAAAATATAAAAACGGTGCCTAAGAGATAGTGAATACCGTGTGAGTTTGCCAGTAGAAAGTTTCTTTTGAAGTAAAATTATAAACGCATATACTGTATTAACTACATCTTCAGAAAGGAGTGGGCAGATCTGAAAAAAATCTCTCACATTTTGGATATACAACACTGCAAAGAAGAATGTGACCCCTAAATTCCTTTGAGGAGCTGCTTTCATTCTTTGTAGACATTTCCAGAACGAAGAGTATATTGTCCATCATGGTGGACTTCACAATTTTGGCATCCAAGGCCATTGGGGGTGAGGGAGTTAGTTAATTACTTTTGTTTCTTGTAGTTACTAGCACAGAAGTAATGTTAATTTCTTTACTTTTATATTAAAAATTATACATGTTTCAAACACTACAGCATTCTCACTTATGGCAAACAAGTATGATATTAATATGCTTTATATGATAATTCCCCTCAGACAAGTTAGAGACATCATTTTATGCTTAAATTTGCAATTCTTTCAAAACAGATCTGAGGCTTTTTCTTACTATTTATTCATGCTACAGAAGTCTAAGAGAAAGCTGCCACTTATGCATACTTTGCTGGAAACAAGCATAGGTGATGATTTTTTTTGAACTCAATTGAAAATATTATAGTGGCATAATTTTGCACCCCTAACAAGGAAAAAATATATGATGGCAGATATACAATGAATTTTTTAAGGAGTCTGAATGAAAACAGGCAGTTCTGGCTGTTAAAATTTAAAACTAGAAAACTATGGTAAAAGTCATCATTGTTACTGCATTTCATTAATCTGCAACCAAGAAAAAAGTGACTTTGTAATGAAAAGGAAAAATCGATTGCTTGGTAAAGACTGGCATTTTAGGTGAAAGACTTGGAAACACTTTCAAGTGATTTAAATAAAACTCCTCATTGGAATTGGTGGTTATTGGGTTTGTTTTCTCATATTTGCACAAAACTGACCCTCCAGTTGTATTGTTACATGGAACATTTATTAATAGGAGTGGAGTTCATATGTTAGTAAGAGAGGAATTTAAAAGTGAAGGCCACCAAATTAAAACATACATCTGAAGTCTGCAAGCAGGTCAGAGGGCCTCAGATTCAGGGTAAGCATGAGAAGGTGCATGTAAGACTGTCTATTTCAAAACAAACATCTCCAAAAGTATTTCTTCTGTGTTTGTTGGTTTTTTATTATTATTATTTCAAACTCAATAAAATTCAACAAATAGAAGGAATCTTCATTGCTTCAGAAGCAATATTATGGCCTCAAATTGCACCAGGGAAGGTTTAGACTAGATATTAGGAAGTATTTCTTTACAGAACGGGTTGTTAGGCGTTGGAATGGGCCGCCCAGGGCAGTGGTGGAGTCCCCATCCCTGGAGGTGTTTAAGAGTCAGGGTGACATAGTGCTGAGGGATATGGTGTAGTTGGGAACTGTCAGTGTTATGTTAATGGTTGGACTAGGTGATCTTCAAGGTCCTTTCCAACCTAGATGATTCTGTGATTCTGTGATTCTGTAATAGTCATAGAGGAAATAATAAAAAATCTCATTGTACAATTAAGGAAAACGAACTTCAACTCCTAATCATTAGTGAAGCTGAAGTATGATTGTACAGAGATTTAGGAAGTCAAATTCCAATTAATAGGAGGCTTTAAAAAATATTCCTAAACCAATTACTTGTTAGCTCAGAAAAGAAGGAAATGATAACATATTCATGACAATTATTTGAACTAATTAATCCTCACTGCACAGTATGGTGGATGTTGCACTACTGCTAGCGATGCCATGTTCTAGAATGAAATTTAAAACAGAATCTTAGAGATGTGAAAGCACTTTATATATATGTATATTTTTAAAGAGAGTTAGTATGACTATTCTCACAAAATAAAAAAAAATAATTTAATTCTCTCCAGGTCCTTTGTTACAGTTTTCATAAACTTCTGTTACCATACTAATAGAAATACACTGCTTGAGTGCAACAGGCTGCGTCATGCACAAGGCAGTACAAAGGTGGCTGTGCAAACAGAGCAAAAAATCTTTATCCACAAATCTCACACTTCAGATATGAGAAGTGACAGACAGCTGACAGATACTGTGAAGGAGTCAATATAAGTCATATGTTGAAGCAGAGTCTTAGTGGCTGACCATTGCTCACTGCTATATTTGGTTTCTAGATCAAAAGATTTCTGAGAAAAGTCTTGAAGGGCATTAACAAGGTGGTTTTGTAGCCATTGATGGAAAGCTCTTCCCATGCATGAGGGAAAGTAGAGAAGAAGGCAAGAAAGTATTTGTAAAGGTGACAGAAATAGTAGTGGAGGCCAGCCACTAGGAGAAGTTAATGCAGGGGTCAGCCTTTCACTGCTGAACAAGTGAAGTGTTCGGAGAAGCTGGTTTAAGACACAGCTTGTGGAAGCATGTAACTTCTGTTTGACATAGCCCAGGAGGCAGAGACGATGAAGGGCGCTCAGAATCAGAGTAGGAGGAAGACCAATGTGGTTAAAGGGGTAGGAATATAAATGGACATGAGAAGACCAACACTGCATTTGTTGTGTCCACCATAAGGCTTCACACTGGTGTCATCAAGTGAAGCCATGGAAGAGACCTTCAGACGTGTGTGCATCTAGCATGTTACAGATAAACTCTGGGAAGTCTCTAACAGTTTTACACTGTTTCTAACATCATGGCGTCTTCACTAGCAGCAGTCTAACATTGTAATGGCCACCTAGGCAATTTGTTACAGAAGTTTTCTGTAATGCTGCATAGAGTTACTGGAGAAGAGTAAGTAACCACTGCATTTCCCATATATTCTATTTTGCTGTCAGTGAGAACATGCAGAATAATGTGATTTACATAACTCCATCATTTGTAAAATCATAACCCTTTATAAAAAATACTGAAGGTCTTTTGGACTGAAAAGCATCACAGAAAGGCCCAACTCAGGTAGGTATATTCTTAACTTCCACCACATGACTACCTACAGTCAATAACAAAAATGCTGTCTGTATTCACAGGTATCTGAGGTGTTACTACTGGGCGGTTCGTACTTTAATCACAATTGGTGGCCTTCCAGAACCACAAACTCTGTTTGAGATAGTTTTTCAGCTGCTGAATTTTTTCCTGGGTGTTTTTGTCTTCTCCAGCTTAATTGGTCAGGTACATCAAAAAATCGATAACTACGTATGTTCAAATTACTGTAATGATTATATATTAAATTTAATGGAGTTTATTTCTGGGATAAAGCTTAGCTTCCATCTGAATGTCCCTCTATTTAACTGTCATCCTTTCTTATTCTTCTGACAAATACATGTGTTTAATCAGTTCCCAGTTTTGTAGCCCTTTTGCACACAAGCTGATATAAAGCCACGACTCTGCAGGACATGGATGATTCTTCAAACTATGCATGATTCCTTTTTTCTTCCTCACAGCCAATGAGACAGTTTCTTAACATTCACATTATGCTGTTAAGTCTGATATAAAAATTATAATTGTAGGTATGATATTAATATGTACAAATTATTTAATAAGTCATGCTCAGTACTATTGCCAATAGAATGCTGTTAATGGAAATCCCATTTTTGTCAAATTAGAATTCTGCTTTTTTTCCATAAATTACAATACATTTGTTAACCTGAAAATGAATTATTTTCTATGTGTCCTCATTCTCATTTGGCAGGAGGAAAAAAAAAAAAGCCCATAGCACAGCAAATCAATTATCTTTGCAGATGAATAACACTGAAATGTTTCTGGCTTGTAACTATTAAACTTGGGCTTTAGATACATAGGTTTTAAAGTACCTTGCCTACAGAAAAACAAATGCCATGGTTCCTATATGATACTGTGTCTTATCGGATTCCTGTAGAAATCATTCCAGACTTTTTGATTTGTACATGTCTGCTATTGGAAGAATTATTACAAAAAAATAAAGATGAAAAGTGAAATTTAATTTTTATTTTGAATACAGGATTCAAAAAGTTCAACAGAACAGTTTAAAATTGTGTGTCTCTTGCTGTTTAGAAGTACAAGAAGAGACAACCATCATGAAACAGACTACTGCCTATAGGATTTAAAATTCATCCACAAACAAGAACTACCAAAAATAAAAAACAGTATCTAATATAAAATATTCCTTCTGGAGAACTATTGAATTCAAGTATATTGGATTAAACTTCAGAGTTTGCAAATTTATAATTTTTTCCTCAATTGATGTAACTGTCAATGACAGCACCATTCCCCAAAAAGATTCTGCAGATTAGTTTTTGTAACCAGTATAGTCACTTGCAGACTCAAACCTTAAATTTTAACACACAACTTCATTGCAGTTTGTTATAATTCCTAGTTATAAAGAGCTCTTAAAATTACTGAGTTATTCCTGATTTAGCACACTTGCCTAAAAATTGTTATTCCTACTGCAATCAATTACATCTCTGTAATAAAGAGCAGAAATCACCCCACCAGCACACTAATCCTTGTCCACTGCAATATGAAGCCATTCTACTAGAAACTCGTCTATATAGTTAGGCTTCTGAAGAAGGAATACCTACGAACATTAACTCATCCACTTTCTAAAAACTAAATTACATTTGTGTTGGAATGTTAAATGATGTTTCTGCAGTAAAAACTTCAAGGTCACCTTTCAGCTCAAAGTGCATTTTTAGGACTGATCTAGATTCGCTTAATTATTTAAATAGTGGCAGGATCTTAATTCTAGTGGTGCCAATTAATGTTATTAGAGAAATTTAGCTCAGTTTGCTTCAATTCTGACTCATATTGCACACCAAATGCAGAGTAGTTTTATTATGGAATTTTAAGAAAAGCATTATCTATATTTTTCATCCATGCCCAGAAATATGAAACAGAAGAATAAGCTAAAACCCACAAATGATCCCTTTAAAATCATATACACTTTCCAACACAATTAGATTAAATCTGTACTGCTTCTGAAAAAATGGATGAAGCACCTATTCAAAACATGCAGATGAATGTATAATTAATCAGTGATTTTGCAAACAAGTGTTTTATTCTTTTTATATGTTGTTGACAAGATATTCAAATCAAGACTATTTTTACTGAAACGTGTAGTAACAGCAACTGATGTTTGCAGATGAGAGATGTTATTGGAGCAGCAACAGCAGGACAGAACTACTACCGCTCCTGTATGGACAACACTGTCTCCTATATGAACACTTACTCTATTCCAAAAGTGGTCCAAAATCGTGTTCGAACCTGGTATGAATACACATGGGACTCTCAGGGAATGCTGGGTAAGGCTTTCCAATTCCAGTTACGTAGCAGCTCCACGTGAGAGTGGTTGTACAGATACACATATAGGGTGAAATTCACATTTCTTTTCTGAATTGCATGCGAGAAGTGAAAGGAGGGTATTCAATGTACTTTAGAAAAGAAAAAACTCCAAAGCAATATGAGGCTTACTACTTCACAGATTCTATTATTTATACAATATTGTGGCTATAACTCCAGACAAGATACATAACTTAAAAGACAATATCTTAGTAAAAGCATATTAGCAGTTTTCTCATTTGAACTCATAAATGCTAGAATAGCTCCATTAAGTTATGTATTTTTCTGTACAATGTTCATTTTTATGGACATTCTTTCATTCTTTATATTTTCTAACTAAGAGAGTTTGATTTTCTTTTTTTCTTTTACAGATGAATCAGAATTACTGGAGCAGATGCCAACAAAAATGCAATTAGCCCTTGCAATTGATGTGAACTTTGCCATTGTCAATAAAGTTGACTTATTCAAAGCAAGTAGTTTTACAGGAGAATGCAGAAATGTGTGGTATTCCTGAAACGGAAACCTTGTTTTGTGTATCTTGCAACACTTAAGAACTTGTTTGTTAATATGCAAGGCAAAATAGCTCAAAGAAATATCTGTTAATGGAGACATGTCAGGACAAAGTCAAGAGCCTGCCTTTGAATTTTTTGTGTCAAAGCAGAGATATAAAAAAAACCAAATGAGATTAAAACATAGTCCTGTTATATCAACATACTAAAGCTGATGTCATGGTCAGATTGTAAGTGATTTCAGAGTATAACTAATCTCAAGAATCAGACATGGAATGTAATTTTTAATACAGCCCACCTTGCTGTATACCGCCTAAGTCTGCCTGAGAGATCACAAATGCTATGTCTTCTGGCAACATAACTTTGATGTAGTGAATGCTACTTTTTAGTAACTTTTGTGCAAAGTAGCCTTCTCTTTATTATCATGATAGCTTTCCATAGATACAATTTAAATGTAGTACTTAAGACTGGATTTCTGACACCAAAATGAAGAGACACTGCATTTTTAGAAGCAATGTTGACATACAGTGACCTTAACACTAATTTGTTTGTTAGGGTAATTGCAAGAAATTACATGATATCTATGTATAAACGTTACGCAGCTTGTGCAGTTTCTGCCACATTTGCTGAAGATGTGGAATTCATAGATTCATAACAACATTTGACATGATCTGGGTTTTTTTCCCTGGATAAGTGAAAAAAATTCACATAAAAGACCATAAAGCTCTGACTGAGCTTCCATAGCAATTTTGATGTACAGAGTCTTACTTTGTAGAAGAGATGTTCAACCCGAAGAGCACTCTATAAGTATTTAAAATGACAATCGTTTCAGTCTTTTCTCTGCTCTAAAAGCTGATTCAATGTTTTGAGTTTGCATTCCACTTATGAAATCCTGGATAATTCATGTATTGTTGAGTTTTGCTGCCCAGTGTAAGCACTGATAGTCACTTGTGCTACTGAATTAATAGAGAAATCAATTCTAACTATTTTAACAGGGGTGCGATACCCAGATGATATATGACATGCTGTTAAGGCTGAAATCCATTGTGTACTTACCGGGTGACTTTGTCTGCAAAAAGGTGAGCATTGTTATCTCTTTCAAATAATAGTTACAGTATGTATTTTAGGAAAAGAGTTCAGATATCGGTCAACAGTGTCCTTTAAATAAAATTAATCCTGTGTGAATTAAATAGCATAAAAGTAATTATGGTAATCTGTGTAATAATAACAAATGTGCTCTCAAATTTCAACCTGGAACAAGACAATATGGATTTTATTACTTACATCATCAAACATAAAATTATCGTAATATGGGAAAGTATTTAATGTAAATATGGCTTATCTAATGATACAGAGCTTAATTTTTTTATACATCTATACATACAAACTTAGACTACAGATCTCAATCTCTGATGCTTTGCATGTGCTTCATTTGTGTACTCAGAAACTCTTAAGTGGAATTATCCAAGAATGTAGAAAATACACTACATTCCATGCTGCTCCTTACAGCAGGATCTGATCTTGCTCTACCTTCACTCACAGCCCTCAGCCATCTCCAGACTTCCAGCTGAATGCTGTTACACTGTCCCTTAGCAAAGCATCTATTTTCTCTTAGCATTTTGGCTCAAACATGGCCCTACAATAATAAGGTGGATGGTTCAGCTTCTGACCGAGTAAACTCAAATCTCTTTTCAGAAGGCATGTAAGTGTACTCATGGACAGTATAGGATATAATTAAAGCATAGCAGAGGATGAAGTATCAGTACTGTTACTGTTCTGGCAAGACCCACAGTTCATGCCACACCCAGAGCGACCATCAGAACCCCTTAACTTGTCTTTAGCAGTTCTGGTCCAGCATGTTCACTAATGTCCTGCTCCCTCCAAGAGTTAAGCATATGATCCTCTTCCTGAAAACTGAGTTAGTCCCACTGACTCCACCGTGTAGGAAGTTAAACATTTGTGAATGCTCCGAAGGATCAGGTGTGTCCCTTCAAAGATCAATCTGAGAATTACTGTTGGCTAGGAAGGGTGGAAGAGTAGTCTGGAGTGTTTGTTTGTACAAGGCACACCATGAAAGGATCTTAGACTGCAGCTGGGACTCTGCCACAATAGACATAATAAATGACAGTAACAGATTCAAGGTCTTGATCCTGTAGTCAGGTGCCAAACTTTCTCAACAAGAATGGATTATGAGATATTGAAGTATCAATTTATTCCAGCTTGATTCAGAGCTAAAAGGCTTGTATAGATCTACTATGTGGCCAACAACCATAGTAACCCTATTAATGCTTTAACACATAGTAGGGAATAAAGCTCTGTTGGAACCATCTCCTCCTTAGATATATGTTGGCCTCATCGTATTTTACCAAGACTCTGCATGCAGGTTTGGAGGAGCAAGTGAGGGGGTAGGAAGTGCAAGCCCTATGTTTTCAGTCCTGGCTTTGTTTCTGTTGCCTTTTCACTTTTAAAATGAAGTTGCTGCTCTGCCTCCGTTACTCCAGCTGCACGAGTGGAAAAATCGTTATTTGCCTGCCTTACTGAGAGGTTGTGAGGACTGTTATGATCATGGTTGTGATGTACATTATATTACTCCAGTTTTTATGCTTTTTATTGTATATACTGATGTCACACCTTTGAATCATATTAGATCATGTGGAGGATATTAAATAAACCGATAATCTCTTAAACCATTCAATGATTACATAAAAGTTGACAAAGTTTGGAATTACTGTTTATTTTTATTTTTCTTTTAAGATAGGTAAGTGATAGTAATAGTGTAAAAACTGAAGCTTTTTAGACCATGAAGCATAGGCTTCTTTGCACTACTTCTCTGCACTACTGCTGCAGGACTTTTGTTCCCACTGGAATAGTTGATGGAAATGACTGCTACAATCCTCATTATCTAGTCTTCTTTTTCCAAGTTGGCCTAGATGGTCTTACTCCTGTTCAAATATTGCCCCACATCACAATTAGAATGATCAAAGCACAAATCTTGCTTTGTGCTCAGTGCTAGGAAAAGTACTGCAAACATTTATTTCCCTATAATGCTGATAAACCTGTTTATGAGAGAGTGGAAAGAGATTTAAGGAAGAGTCTGTCAGATTATTCTAACAAAAAAACACTGCCCTGCTAATACATGGGATCTTTATGTGTTTGTGTGCTCAGGGAGAGATTGGCAGAGAGATGTACATCATCAAACAAGGTGAAGTTCAAGTCCTTGGAGGCCCTGATGGTACAAGAGTCCTGGTTACACTAAGAGCAGGAGCTGTATTTGGGGAGATCAGGTAGGTACATCGCTATTTTTAACACTTTCTTTAGAACTGGTCAAATAATCAATGGTTGGTTAACTTCTCTGTGGTAAGCATGACAGCTGCCATGAGGGCTAGAAAGTGGGTAGGATCAACCAAGAGGACACTGCACAAGGAGATGCAGGTAAGTGAAGAAAAATCTATATGTGAAGCATCAGAGACTAATCTGGCAAGATCTGAGACCAGTGTTTTGGCTAATGTACACAGGAATATACATACAAATTTCTCCTTCAGCATTTAAAAGATTTCACACATCTTCCTGTTCCAAGGTCTGCAATACAGCAGGGCATTTTATTGCCTCTATAGTAAGACTAGCTGCCCTTACACAGCAGATAGTAAAAATTATTATTAATTTCAAAATTATTATTAATTAACAAAAGAGTTAAAAAATCTAAACTAGCAAATAAAATTAGTTCATTTTAGGAGCTAAAGTAGGGATTAAGTTGCCAAAAATCAGGCATCCAAGCTCGAAAATGTATTTGTTTAAGAGCATACACAACAAGAAAAAGGCTGACAAACTAGATTTTTGGCTCTGAGTTTATCTGGAGGAGAAAATTTTTCTCTGGTGGCTACAAACATTTTTTATATTCTCATGTGGTTTCTATGCAAAATTCATTAACTCCTCTGTGCCATGTTCCCCAATTAGCCTGCCAAGTGCTGGATTTTAGGCACTGCAGCCCCTGCTGAGTTTGGCCTCAGGAAAAGTAAAATACATGTGCTGCTGCATGTGATAAACTGGATCCTTGATTTCTTCCAGCTGCCTTCCTGTTATTGTTAATCCTCTTGCTAGTAGCTTTAATCTGCCTTTTGAAAAGTAGTAATCAGCTCTGTGCCAGGTTTACAGCTATCTTCTACTTGTGTCTCCCTTTGTAGTAGGGAAAACATTCCTGTTTATCCAGTGATGTTCATAGAGAACTTGCTTAGACCTCAAGTGGAAAACACCTGATGTATCCCATAGATACAGACCTTTTTCATTGAAGGGGGGAAGTGAAATTATACCAGCTCTTTGAGAGAAGGTTATTTGAAAGGTGTTTCTCTGTGTGACAATATAATACCTGAGCAAAGCCTTAAACAAAATGTTGCATTGTAAGTTATGTGGAAAGGCTGAAAATGCACTGTTTTTCAGTAAGGGCTGAATAATTAAAATATAAAAGAAAAAGCTACAGCAGCCCAGATATGTAACACACACACAGTTTTCAATTATTTATTAGTTTTTTATTTGGAGCAAGGACTTTATTTTTTAAACTGAGAAACAATAATGATTGGTTTTAAAACAACAAAGGGATTTTCAAACTGTTGATCTAATACAGGTGAGCACTTGTTTCCATGTGAGAAGTACACAATGGCCTTTAAAGATCCATTTCCCAATATGTGTTACTCTTTACATAATTTCCAATATGACCAGTGAAACCATCAGCAATGTTATAACGCTATGCCTGTAGTCTTGTTTTATTCATCATTCACCTACTGTGGCAGCATACCCGTTCAGGCACATGTAATTTGCATATAAATGTCAGGCAGTGGATAAACTCGAGGAGAAAAGACACAGCACCTGGCAGACATCTCTAAAATTGAAGAAAGAAAAGACATGAAGCACTAAGAGTAGCAGTAGAGATTTATCCTCTTCCTTGTGACAAGGTGTTAGAAAATAATGAGTTTGTACAGTGCCTTTCTATGTAAGTTTTGTCAAGGTCTTCTGAATACCATATAGTGAAAGCAAATGAAAAAAATATTCTTTAATGGATGAAATACTGCTTCATTTAGCACATCCAAGTTTTCCCCTCAGTATTCATAGCATGGTTATCACCTGATACCAGACTGTTTTTCTTCTGATTTCTGATTCAAGATTTGTTTAGATAAATAGGTCAGCTTCGTTCCAAGTGGTTTAACTACATGATTTACAAGACACTTGTTATTTAATCTCACTCTGTTCATGTAAATGCATGTAAATGATGCTTAAAAAGTCTGAGGGCAAAAAAGTTGAAGAAAACAAAAAATGTTTATTTTAAAAAATTTCCCTGAATTATATTAGAAGGCAAATGCATGACTAATGTTCAGACAAGTCCTTTGCCAATTTCACCCTTGAAAATTGTTACAGAAACAGATTAAGTAATAGGAGTTGTCTTCCAATTAACATCTTACTCTCATTATTACTTTCCTGTATAGATAATATCAATTTGGGGAAGCAAAATAACCTCAGAATCAGAGGCAAACAGATTGGCGCTTTAATGAGAGCCTGTCTGCACAGATAATTGAGAAAGAGAGAAATTCAGCTATAACACAACACTTCATTAGCCCAGAGAAATTTACACTTTAAGACAGATGTCCTCATTCATCTATTTACTGATATTTCACTAGAAGTATTTGCTATCAGAAAATGGTAATTCTGGAAAAATTAAAACATTTATCCATTATATATAAATTACAAATTAAAAAACATTTCACCATTATATATAAATTATATACAAATTTTTGACAGAAAGATCTCTAAATGTCTGGTCTTAGCTTTAACCTTTCAGCTGTTTTGTAACTATGAAAAAAATTAAAACTACATGGAGTATTTAGCTTTGTGAAAGATTACATTTTCCACTTTGGCCCAGGATTTCCCATGAAGTGGCAGCTGCTGCTTTTCAGGGAGCTCTGCCCTTTGGTGCTTGACATCCTGCTCAGAAGCAGGATCCAGACCTATTTCCCATTCCTGACTCACCAGTCCTCTCCACATGCACATAGGTGCCGAGATGAGCTGACACAACCCTGCATGTTCTGCTGCTATGCACACCATTCCCTGGATCAATTTGCTAATTTCAATGAACAGCAGCTTCCTACAGAGATCAGCTATGAAGGAGAAAAAAAAAAAAAAAAAAAAAAAGCCAAGTCATCACTTTGATAACTTTATACCTTGAAATTAAATTTGCTAGCATAAGAATTCAAAAGTTAACATTTCATACTAATATTACATCATTTCAGGCTAACAACTGGAGAAATAAATGTAAGGTGAAAAAAGCAAATTTCTCTATTAATGTAGATATTACATTATCAAGAACCATTGCAAGGCAAATGTAGTTATTTTAAAAAATTTGGTCTATCAACTCCCTCTCAGCACACTAGCCAAAATAGATTCAAGTCCATAAAGCTGTCCTTAGTCAAAGATTATTCTTCTTGAGCAAGGACTGCCTTACTTGCAAAATTCACCTCACATCATCACTGTAATGAAAAGGCTGATCTCTTTAGTCCTAGTCTGCCTCAATAAAATGAGCTTTCTGTTAGGAAAGCCTGAAAATTATTGTTCAATGACTTGTTGAGAAGTGATTCATCAGAACTCAAAAGGTGTTTGCAATTTTCTTTAGTTGCTTTTCTTATTGTGCAAATAGTTTTATTCTTTCTGAGGAATTGTACAGAATTGTTTAAAAAGAAGACAATATACTGCATTTTCAGCTCGAGTTCATATGTTGATTGCTCTCTTGGGTTGCAGAAAAACTGTGTGTGTGTGTGTGTGTGTGTGTAAAAATAGCCTTGTACACACAGTTGCAGGTCTCATACTATCCTTCATAAATCAAATATATTATCTGTACAATCTAATATTTATAAATATGTTCTATGAATATATTTAATCTTAAAAACAGTATATCCTTGATTAATATTTTAGGTAAGTATTAATTCAGGTTGTGTGGGGTCCAGACTACCCTTTATTAATAACTTTTAAATTTAGAGATTACTAAATATTCTCTAAAAATATTAACTCACTGGGAAATATTTAAGGGACAAATTTTAGGGTAGATCTCCTTGAATATAGTCATAAAGCAATTTTAGTACTAAGAGCAAAATGCAACTTCTCCTGCTTATCACCACAGCTGAGAAGTGAGGTCACTTTGTTTCATTTGCTTAATGCAAGCTGAACAATTTAATTTTTTTTTGTAAAACATCTAATTTTTATCTGGATATCCTTCCTATAGCCAACTGCTGCTTGCTAAACTGGTCTAATGCCTTACAAAATAGCCTTCTTTCTGCTAGCAGACACATTTGTAACTGTCAGCCTGAAAGACCTTCCTAATCCATATCATTCAACTTGCCAACATTCAAATGTGAGATGTGGTATGTGAGAAAACTGAAAACCAGAGTCCCACAGAAATTATACACTCAGGAAAACTTAAACTTCTTGGAGAATCATTCAATCATTGTAGTAACTGTAAATAACTTTCAATAATAATGGATGTGTGCTGCTCTATTTCTGATGTAAATCATTTTCAACGATAAAATTGAGGATAATGCCAAGTTCACATGAGGACTAAAACAAATGCAGTCCTTGCAGTGGGTGTCTCTTGGGAGAAATGTCTCTATCTAGCTAGACTTTTCACAGTCCTTAGCATCTACGTATGCCTGGCCAGTAGTGACAATTTGCCTTCCTGAGGCAAGATGGTATTTCAAAAGGGCCTTTGCAGAACATCAGATAGAACAGTTGGGTATGTAAGTGAGTTTTATGATTACTTTAATAGAGAATCATCAGCAAAGAGATTCCTCGCTAGGGCAAGTAACGATGTGACTGATGATGTTTATTTTCCTTCCAGCCTATTAGCTGCAGGTGGAGGAAATCGAAGGACTGCCAATGTGGTGGCTCATGGTTTTGCCAACCTTTTCATTCTGGACAAGAAAACACTCAATGAGATCTTGGTGCACTACCCTGACTCAGAAAAGCTTCTCATGAAGAAAGCAAAGTATGTCCTAATAGTTTTTAAATCACATTATTTAGCTGCACAATGGACAGTTGTGACATCTAGACAGATTTGCTTTCCTTTCTTAGAAGAGTGACAGATGTAAACACATTTGTATTTAGAGATTAGATTTGCCTGGTTGTACTAGTGAAAGTCATGGTCTTGGAAGGGATTCCAAGGGTTGTAGAAATGTGGTAAGTAGAATGATGTCTTAAATGTAGTTGCCTTCTCCTTTGTATTTCAGGTAACAAAACAAATAGGAGATAAAGATACATATCAGGACTCCTTACATAATCAAGAAAGAAACTGCAGGACAGATGTCAGTTAAGGAGTAGGTTTTCAAAGATGTAACAATTAATTCTACAGCGATATGTTTCTAATGCACCCACAGACTTGTATGCATTTCCAAAACATTAAGCAGTAGTTAGGAATGGGTTTAAAGTAAGGCCCAACAAGATGGAAATACAGACTAGAGAGGTGTGCATTTTATTCAAAAGGATTCTGAAATGGGATTTCAAACCCAACCTGCTTTCCATCTTGCTTTGGCTGCAGCTTGCTAGGATCACCATTTCTCCAGCTTTGAAAGGGCAAAGTATTGTCAGATTTTGTCATAAAATTATGACTAAATTAGTATCTTGCTACCTTATAAAAGGTCAAAATACTTGAAACATTTTGTCATTATTAGCATACTTCAGCACTCATTGTTCTCAGCTGTTGCCTTGCATTGCTATGAAAGGTTGGAAGGTTGCTTCCAGACTTGAAATTCCACCAAAGACTAAACTTAGCACTATAGTGACATTTTGTTTAGTGGAAGTGCTAGCAGATGGTTTCATTCAACATGTTTCAACAGTCCTGGTTGTCAAATGACAGTATCTTGAGAATCATCACGTCTCTGAGGAACAAGGAACCTAGACACAGAATGAGCTGATTGCCCAATATTCACAACCAGCATCAACAGGTAGAAAGGTGGAACAAGTCCACTGACTGATGGTCTCTAGCATTTATCCTTCTTGATTTTTCTCCAGCTTCTTTCTAAACAGCTGTACAGCCATCATTACTTGTTATTCCTGTCTCTCTGTACCACACCACCTTCTGCTTTCTTGACCACCCTAATCATATCCTGCTAAGCCATTAAACTCTTCTTCCTCCAGATAGCCCTTCTCAACTGCAGAAGCTTAATCATCCTTGTATCTGCACTCCCATTTGAGGTCAAAGCCCTCTCTAGATATCAGACTAGTTACAGGATACCCTGTTTAATTTTAAAGATATGCACTACCTGACCTGTGCTGGACGCCATGTACTCTGCTCACCTGTCTGGGCATTCACTAATTCTTCCAAAACTCTCATGCTCTATGTATGAATTAAGGCTCTCTATGAGAGCCATGTCTCTAGAAAAATTAGGCACCAACAGATTTGTGCACTGTTGTGATAAAGACTGCAGTTATGTTTAGCTTTGGAATCAAGTTATCAGTCGCTCTGCCCTGGAAGGCCTACATTAGAGTTCTCTGCGGAATTGCATTGGCCATCCCACACCTTCAAAGGGCTCCTTGAAATAAACTCAAAGGATTTATTCAAGCAAGAAATTTGTTCTATTATCACCTGCCTGATAGTCACTGTCTTTACATAATAAACCCATGCAAGCTGAAGTGTACTTTTTAAATTTATGACAACAAAACTTTAAAAAAAGTAAAATCTTCACTTCTGAAATTCCCAAAGACAGTGGAGAAAATTATAGTATTATGGGATTTACTGTACTTCAGACTGCAAGTGTAGTCCTTGTTCATAAAAAGCCCTAAGTCAGTGCTTTTGCAAGAACAGAAAAGTTGCCTTGAAAACTGACAGTAACCTAATAGAAATGGAAAGCATGGGAACCCTCTGCTTTTCACTGGTTCCATCTACCTCGGAACTGTCATTTAATCTTTACTCTCATTGTTCATTCTCACTTCTTGTCGTTATGGCTGCAAATCAGTACAGCTACGGAAGGGTGTGAAAATCTAGTCTGCCACATGATTGGCAGTAATTTTTATATCTTCAGGGTGTCTTCTGCTACTGAGGAAGACCAAAAATAAGTACCACTGTCTAACTTGACCTACGAGAGATGAGCTATGCTGGAAGTTAGGCTGGTAACCTATTGCTTCCACAAGCATCAGCTAGACTCCCAACTGAGCACTAAACGCTCTCTGAATTTGCATCCAGAAGGCCAGGTCAGAAAGTGCCACCTCAGGTACAAGGCATCTATTCCCCTCCACGCTACTTTTCTCCTTATAAAAGTCTCACCTGCTCTGTGACACCTTAAATTTGAGCCTGCACTTGTTTATTCTCCAGCATATAGGCAAGCAACATCAGATTTGATGCCTCCACTCTACCAGACCCTAGGGTAAAACTCTTACCCTTTCCAGCTTTTCTCTTGCCACTAGACCTGGGACCAAAAAAAAACCTGTCTGGAGAAGTGTCCAGGTTTTCATCCACGAATGTGACATTTTAGCTTTGCAGCAACTTTGCTCGGTTTCACAGCACTGCTGTCTGTTCTCATTCCTTCCTGCCTCCAGGGTGCTGCTGAAGGAGAAAGGGAAACCTGCTCCAGGACCACCAGTGCAACAACCACGGGGCTTGGCCAGTCTCTTTGGGCAGAAACAGGAAACTCCAAAATTGTTTAAAGCATTGCTTGGAGGAAAAGGAAGAGAAGGCCTTGCTAGGCTGCTGCAGCTGAAGAGACAACAAGACATTCAGGTAATGCAACAGAAAATAGAGTAGATTCTTCCAGGTGCTGAAAGAAACTGCAAGGGCTTGGGGAAAACACAACACATGAAAACATAGCTTTACTGTAATCGACAGCAAAAATTCCCAATAGCTGACATATAATCACTGTACCTAATCTCTGTAAACACTAATTCTAAAATTTGGCTGAAATCTTCCTGGAGCTGGACTCTATGCAGGGCAGGGAAAACAGAAGCAAAGAAAAAGCAAGGAAAAAACCAAGCAAACAAAAATCCTCAAAGTAAGGATAAAATAGACTTTACAAAGACCCTAAGGACATCTGATCTTCTAATTTTATGTAAATAACAGTAAATACAGAAATATCTGAACACAATAATCTGATCCAGCTGACTCAAGCACACAGTGAACTTTCCAATTCAAAGTCAGATCTCTGGTTGTCACAGATTCTGAACACAAAACTTAAAAGTGTAGCCCACACATCTAAAACTGATTAAATCTCTAATATATTGCCTTATAAGAACATTGTTATTTTAGTTGATGAAAAACAATTTCCATATTATACTGTTCTGAGAAATGGTAGTGTTAATAATAACCTGCTCAGTTCTACATACTTACCCAAAGGTGGCAGAATCCTTTTCTGTCTTTATAGCTGAACTAGCTGTGTTTTTCTTTATTTTAAGTTAAATAAAGAACTTTGCTTACACAAACGACTACAACACTATGATTGGAGCAGAAACATTGCTCAAGTTAATGTGTATTTGTGAACTTAATAGCAAACAGGCTTGGCCAAACAATTGGGGCACTGGGCAATATGTCAAGATTTACATAATACTTTTTCTTTCTATACTAGTACATAAAGGAAGGCAAGATGTAAGTGTGACCCAAATTGTGCCAGTTTTATCCTGCTGTATTAATAAGCAGATACTATTACTATCTACAAGCTTTTCCTAGGTTTTATGTTGACATTCTGATTCTGAAATTGCATTTTTCATTTAGAAACTGATCTAAATGAAACTTATATCTATTTGCATCTAAATACAAATTTCTATATGTTGTATACCATTAAGCATAGTATCCATGCTGTGCTTTTCCACTGCATATACAGAACAGAACTACTTCCTGAATTTCTTCTGCAGCATTGGAAAACATTTAACTTCTTGTTTTTAGGAAACTCGGGCTGAAGCAAAGCTTGAACAAGAGGAGAAGAAACCTGTGGAGCCCACAGCCTCATCTGTACCCCCTGTACAAAAGGAAGAGCCGAATGCAGACGCTAAACCTAAACCTGCAGTTATGCACAGAGGAACCACTAACGAGTCTCTGATCATTAGTATGTCTCCATCACCCAGAGCAGAAGAAGGAGAGATTCTTAAAGTTGAAGTTAAAGAGAAAAAAAATAAATAGATGGTGCTTTGTGCTGTGGCCCCATCTATTGTCTTGCTGAATTCAGAGAGCTAGAGTAACTTTGCTTTTGAATACAGAAGATAAAAGTAGAACCTACTTGAGAAAAATCTACCCCAGCTCCTCTTCTTTTCTCCCTCCTCTCATGACACAATTGGACAAATTATTTGAATACTTACCTCTTAACCTTGAGCCTGAAGAGAGAACTTCAGGTGTAACAGAAATTAGAGCTCAGATTGTATTTTAGGACCACTTGTTTCTTGTTTGATCTATGCTCTCCCTTATCTCTTACTCTGTCTTGCTCCTGCTTTTTCTCTTCCCTCTCCTGTTCATCCTCGCTTTCTTATTGCTGTTCCTGTTGCTCGGTTTGCTCTTAACTTTTGTGTGTGTTCTTTTCTATTTTCTTTTCTGGTTTCCCATAGTTATCCTTTTTCTTGTTACTGCCCTACTGTTGCTGAGGTTACTTATGTTTCTCTTGATCCTTCTGTCTCCTCCCCTTATACATCTAATCAGTGACCTGCTTTTGTGACCAGCACGGCTCAGTGCAGAAAGCTGTGACGCTGTGTGTTGGGATGTTTTCGCTTGGGACAGAGAGCTACAAAACAAAACATTGTGAAAAAATAAAATCACAAAATCCACAAGGGGGAAGCAGATTGCAGAATTATTGCCAGTCCTCTGAAAACATGAGCATCTGCTCCAGATGTCTTTGACTCTGTGAGTAAATATGGCAAAGACTTAAGATATTTCCCCTCCACAGCCCACGGGTAACTTTAACTTTGGGCTGTCAATTCATACGTTTGATCTTCCCAAGGGATTGATCATTAATAATGCCCACTGAAGAGCAAGCAGTTGACAGTGGCTAACTTTTTGAGGAATCTTGGTATCTAACTGGCCACTTTAAAAATAAAGGCTATTTTATAAAAAGCAGGATTTACATTTTCTGGCTCTGTGGTGCATAGTTTCAACCAATGCTCCAGTTGTTCACCTCCATCACAGACACTGATTGATGGTGCAAAGTGAGCCCCGTGCCTTACTGGGGCTGAGCTACATCGTACCTGTGAACTAAAGAAAATCCTGAGAGGGATAGAGCTTCCTAAGAAGGAGCTTCCACACTGTCAACTTTCTGCATCAAATCATCACAGAAAGAGATGCAACATTAAACAAAAGGCTGAAGTTGTGTTTTAAGCTTAATTCTTGATTACTTTTTTCTCTTCCATGGGTTTGCATCTCTCTCGAGCGAGACCATCACGCATGCGCAGGGGGGAGTGTCCGAGGCGTAGTCAATCCTGGAGGCGGGTAGCCTTCGACCAGGAGGTGTGATTTGGTATTATAATGAAGCAAAGTTCATCTAAGGTTCATGATTTCTTCATTGATGTTATGGCAACAGTTGCGATCCGTCTTTTTTGACAGTGGCTCTGCGGTCATCTCTAACAGCTCCGGCTAGGCGCAGGTACCGAACAATAGCACAGCACTCTTTGTACTGCAGGGCTCAGGCACTGAAGAACAGCACTGCACTGCCTGCACCACAAGGTTCAGTACTCAGGAGAACAGCACAGCACTCGCTGTGCCACACAGATGTGCATTCAGGAGCCTTTGCACCACATTCCACTCCAGGGATTGGCAGCTGCGCTCCAAACAGGCCATTGTCGGGTACCTCACTGCCCACGTCCCTGGTGACAATGCTGAGACAATGCTGATCTTCTGACCAACTCTTACACCCACCAACCAAGGAAGGCACCGTGCCAAAATTAGTCTGCAAAATGCATGTTTATATATGATCCTGAGGGCTACGCATTCTGTCGGCCTGTTCTTTAAAGCCTCTGAACTTGTCTAATCACAGGCAAAGCTGGCAGCTCAACCAGAATCAATGGAACCTTTGCCTGAGTAAAAGCTGGATGATTAAATTCCGCATGTTGTATATTCCACACATCCTCTGACATGACCAAACCCCAAATCTCTTTCAAAAAGAAAGTTCTGCCACACTAGCAGTGAGGTCAAGGTTCAACTGCTACAGGGGAAGAACCATTGTTATTTGTATGTTACTTGTTATTTGACATGGAAGAGGAAAGGATGTCACAACAGAGGTAGAAAATGATAAGATGCATCATAATGAATTATTCATCTATTGCACATCCAGGAACATCTCAATACAATCTCAAAATTAGAAATATTGCAGAACTGCTTCACAAATGAGGTCTTCTGTGAGTAGTAATGATCTATGAATTCATTACAATATACAGTTTTCACTTTTTTTTTTTTTTTGAGAGCGTTGTCAAAACATTACAGAAGGGGAAAAAACCAAACATAAGCCCCAATAGTTTAACACTTTTTATCAACGAGTAAAGCTCGCTCTCATTGTAAAAGATCCAATCCCCTTCTGCCTACACAAATGCTACCAGGTAACTTTCACTGCTGGCATATTTAAGTTCATCAGTCACACACATATTACAAAGTAAGGGCTGAGACTGCAGCAGCGTTACACCACAGCAACTGAGCATCCCACTGGGTTGCTGCTTTGCTACAACTCGTAACAGCTCAAGAATTGCAGGAAAGTCTGTCAGTTCTGTCTGCACAGTTACAAAGTTATGCACAGTTCCTTAGACCCAAAGCCAAAGAGAAGTGTCAGTGTTTGCAGAAGAGCATGGCCACACAGAAGTAACATCCATGTGGTTTTCTCTGACATCCTACTTCTGTTATTGGAGAACTTTCCCCTTTCCAGAATTCCACCATTTTTAGGGGTGGACAAAGGCAGAAAGGGTCTGGGAATCCAAGTTGCAACCATTTACAGGGTTTTCAGCAGAAGGAATGACACAAGAAAGGTCAAGATGTATTAAATCCTGTCAGGAACTAATTCTACTGTGTAGATTCTTGACTGGTAGAGAAGTAGAGTGAATTATTCTAGAGCACTTAAAAGACACAACTGCCAGTATCAAAGCTCACTCAAGCTCTGTACAGTATTGCACTCCACTACAACACTCCCTACTATCTCCTAATTTCTCAGGCTTGACTACACTTGAATGTAAAGAAACTGAAGGACAATGTATTTGAAAACTAAAAATAACCGGATCTCCACACCTCTCTCACTGAAATGTAGACACTGTTCTGAAAATGTTTTGGAAAACCTGATAATAATTGTATGAAGTAGCATGCATAGGAGAACTCTAATGTGGCAAAGAGCATGAAACAGTCACTGTTAAAACTGTCCAATTTCAGAATATTTTCTTGCTAAAAGCCAGTATGAGATGCTTTATGAAATACACACTGCACAGTCATAACCACTGAGTGGAAAAGGCACTTTTCCTCTCATCTGATAATACTTGTTATAAATTTGAGCTGCTCAGCATGTGGAGTAATCATAGGAAGTGCAAAAGCAGCATTTATCATTAGATAGAAAATGCTGAATACAAAAGCACAACGGAAAAACAGTATACTGAAATTGTATTTTTAATGCATAGGCATTGTAAATCAGTTAACTTCATCAGAACTGAAATACACAGGAAAGTAAAAAATTCTAGTTACAGGTTATTTCTCTGCTGTACATATGCATATATTACGATCATCATATGGCAAAAGTATCTGATTACAAAGACTGCTATACATCACTTTTATCACAAGGTGGTGCAAGTGCCCTACAAGCACATTCACTTTACAAAACGGACAATATTTTGTTTTGTCACCCTCAAGCTAATAAGGCATTTTTTACATGTAAAAATAAACAAACAAAAATGGCAAAACACCACAGTAACTCTCTTCCCCCTTGACTCTCAATCTTCTGCATTCCTTGACTCAGAACATTGCTTCAGCCTAACTCAGAAGTTTCCAAATCTTTCACCAGGCATTAGCTGTACACCTCTAAGAATTTACACCTGGAAAACGGTTCTCACCCCTGTTACATCTGAAACACTTTTCTTTTACACAGAATAGGGCACACTGAGAAACAGGTGTCATTAATATGCTATGTAATTCCCTAAGCTTGAGGAATGTGGGGGCACTTTTCCAATAAGAGATAATGAATTCTCTGCTGTATAAACTCGGAATTTATGTATAGAATACAGACAAAGCAAAAGGTTTTATTTTATATGCAACAGACACTTAGCATAATAATACCTATTAACATGCTTAAATGCATTTAAATGCACTTTCACGGCAACTTAAAACAGAATTGGTAACAGAACACAGATGCAGCATTATATTTTTGGCAAACAGCTCAGAGGAACTTCAGTAGTATACTGTACTCCTATCAGTAGTACTCGTCCACTGCAATGAATCCAGACACAGCATTAATGCTGCATCCAGTTATTTCTGTACATGGAACATGTAGCTGTGCAACAGTTTACTGTTCCAAAATCATACAATACCAATTTGCAGCAGTGTGATTTAAATTCACTATCACTACTTCCTTAATATTTTGTGTTGCATATCTGGCATGACACTTCATTATAGTTAATGTATAAAGTAGTAACACATTTGCACTACACTGATAAAAATGTCTACAGATTTTTATATAAACACATGGATTAGATTTCAAAAAAAAAAAAAAAAAAGACAGAGCTTGGCTTAATATGAAACAAAATCTCTTCCTTAGTATTCCACTACTGAAACTATTTAGGACACCCTTTCACCAAGGAAAACAGAGTGGAGAATAAAATATTCATTCATGATTGATAACTCATCAACTGACTACAAAAAATTTGGTATGTTTTACAGGATGCGTAAGACAATCTCAAATACATGTATCATTCATCCATCAATGTTAATGTGAATGCAGATTTTTGACAGCACTATACACCTATGGAAAAAAAAAAACCCAAACAAATCACACCACACAGCATCTCCAGCAACTAAAAAAAAAAAAAAAAAAGACACATACAAAGTCACATACAGTATGACCTGGAGCACTCTTGAGTGCCCAAGTATGCTAAATTTAGCGTTAGTCCATGCTGTTCTTACATGTTACAGCTAGACCATCCAAAATCAGATCAGTCAGATTTCTAACTCTAAACCACTTCAAATGTGAAACTGCAAAATTAATGTTCAAGATGGGCATTTTTGAAAGGGTGAGATCTTTACATCCACTTACGTTACATGCACTGACAGGATCAGAAGAGATCCTCAGCAAGCAGTATGCAGCTGGGAGACAAGAAAGTGTCGTCTGTCCACTAAGCAACTTGATGTAAATGGTGAAAAGAAAACTCAAGCCAAGAAAATAAACCAGAAATTGCTTGCCCTAGAGAAACACAGTATGAATATAGGATTAGAGCTTGGACACTTTTTTATGTCTTCCTACTGGAAGGGAAGAAGGAAGATTGGGTTCTCTGCAGGCATTTTTCATTAGTGGGACTATGAAAAAGAAGCATGAATCAAAATATGACAAAACCAATACAGCACTTTCAAGAACTGCCTTGCCTTGAAAACATGCAATTATAAATCAGGCAAAACTTTTTAACCAAAAAGCTTCACAAGAAGCCCTTTAAACATCAATCATGATTGTTTTATGGAAAAAAACACCAACCAACCAACACAAAACCCCAACCAACATCAGATCTGGAGTTCCTGTTTTTCAGCACAGTACACATTGAAGTACATGTTACAGCCTTTAAGTAGTAGCCTCAAAGGCCAAGAGTATTCTTCTGACTTGTTAGAGGTTTACCTTGACTTACCCTAGTTATTCCTGTACTACCTTAAGAGAATGCATACTATAAAAGAATATACACTTTAATGACTTGTTTGGCTCATGTTCACACAGCCCTGAATCCCAGGCATTGGCCAAAGGCACTAAAGTGACGAACGTGAAGTAGGCAGGCAAGGAGGGCCTTTACTCTCTCTTCTGGCACTTGTCTCATTATGAAACTCCTGTGACAAAATTTTGTTATGTTGGCTTAATAGACACAGAAGCCTGAAGTATTCTAGATTCATTGAAGCACATATAAACTTTTATCTACTTGGTGGGGATATACTCTTTTTCATTTCAGCCTGGTTTTACAATCACTGACAAACTGCAGTCCTCGGTGACGATCCCCACAAAAGTAACTGAACACTCCCACTGGTCATATTTATCAGTCAGCTGTTCTACTTCCAGCCATTCTCCTCCTTCTCTCTGCATATTCAATCTCGTTTTTTGCACTCTTACTTTTCAAAATAAAACGCACCCATGTAACCCCTCTCTCAAATTAACATCAAATATTAACACAAACAGTTTTGGCCCTTAGAAGGCACGCTTGGCAAAGTGATTGGCAGGCAAAAGCTAACAGACATTACCATACAAAGGTGTGTGCATACATGTATACAGAAGTATTTCAAGAACCAAAGTCTGTAGATACAGCAAGTAAAGCAAGCACAAAGTCTCAGCTCCCCTGCTCAGCCCATTCACTTTGCAGCAGGATTCTTTGGAGGCTGCAGTTTGTAGGTGCTGAAGTAGTTCACCACTTGCTGAGGGACTTCTGCCAGGACACACTGCGCCAGAGCTTCCTTTGGAGACTTAGAAAAAAAGAACGAACACCAAGTTTCAGTTTCCACCAACTGTTAACAGAGATCCTAAGATGGGTAATAAGCACCACCTCTACTAGGCCAATTTAAAGTCTGACATTTTACAGAGGACTCTACACAATGCCCTTGTGGGACAGATGGAAGCTTCCCTGACATCTTTACCTTCTCATTCCCATTACCAGGAACCATCTGGTTGCCTTGCTTCACTGAAGTAATAGGAGCTGGGTCAGCAAAGGACTGCCATGTCTGAGATACCTTTTGTCATATGAAATACACACAAACAGTGCAGACATCAAACTTCAGCTATGTAAACACACTTCCACTAATCGCTTAAGATGACCCTTCAGGGGCTAGTCTAATCATCTGTAACCTTTTGCACCAAGTGTCCTCCACAGTAACTGTACTGCTACAGAGCAGCTCTTCAAGAGATAACTGTAAGATTAAGTATCCATGGGAAAAAAAGCACCTCTTCTTCTAGAAACTGAAGCATCTGCATATATAATTTTATATTGAATATTGACCCTAGTTAATCTACATCCAAGTGCATTATTCAGTAAGCATATTCTATATTGATTTTGGTCTCTTTCTCCTTTCAGTTTGCCCAAGTTGCACTGAGATTAAACAAAGAACTTGTATCAAAGGTAAAAATAAAAATACAAAGACAAAAAAGAAGGCCTAAGGAGTATTATTACCAGGGTTAATATTAAGAAACAAAACAAAATTAGAACATATTAGGATGGAAATAAAACTGTTGACCTTATCTTCACCATCTTGAGGAACTTTTAGTTGTTTTTTTAAAATCAACTTTTTCCAGTGATACATTTGAAAGTTGGACTATATTAGCCTGTGCATATTTTATTAGGTTCTACACCAAAAAAAAAAAAAAAAAAAAATCAAGACTCCATTCTTTCACCACACATTTTTTTTTGTATATTTGCTTTAACAAAAATGAAAACTATCACCACTATTGTGCCCACACACAATTTCTACTGATTATGATGTCCCTGACTGAGCTCTGAATTTTAACACTGCACTAAAATGTGAGACTAATCCACATTTACAAATGGGCATCTGCAATAAAAAAACATTTTGCCATAAGAACAAAACCATAGTAAGTTCTTCCTCCCAAATGAAAAACACATCCATCTGTTTAATCAAATCTGGGGGAGATTTACAAAGGTCGTTTGCCTGCAGCAACTGGTCAGAAATGCAGTGAAGCCAGAAATGGAGTCTTTTAAAACATGAATCAGCTCACCTAACGGAAATTCAACGGATGCTGAAGTCTTCTGTCCTTTTTTTTAGCACTTAATAAGGACTTATCTCAGACTTCAGAGTTCATTTTAGAAACACTGCAAAAGCTTAGGACTGTATGTAGGATATCTGAGCAAACCCAGCATACCTCTACAATATTTATTCAGCATACATTAGGATTCCTTACATTTTGGAACTTCCTGAATGGCACAAACTGGACAATGTCTCTGACGGCTGGTTCTCCTGATGAGGACCTAAGAACTCCATTGTCGCCATCAAGAAACTCCATGGCATCAAAGTCTGCTCCTCCAACACCAACAATGATAATGGACATGGGCAATTTCGAAGCATTAACTATGGCAGTCCGAGTTTGATCAAGGTCTGTTATCACACCATCCGTTATGATCAGAAGTATAAAGTATTGCTGTCAAATCAATAAACACTGTGTCATGACAAAGAAATAGAAAACACGTAGGCATGTACACTTAGAAAAATGCACATACAGGACTACATACTGTTGTCACTTTGAGCACGTTCAATGCACTCACCGAATTTTACAATCAAACATCAACGTTGTGGTCAGGCTTTATCTGTACAGTCCGAAGAAATTTATAAGGACAACATAATCCATCTTTTAGAAGAAGTCATCTTTAAACAGCCACTTCCCAAAAACCCAGTGATATCACCCTTCTCCTTTTCTCTAAAATCCCCAGACAAACCAACAGTTAACCTATCTTCCAAGTATTTGTCCTGGGATAGAAGGCATTTTATTGAGGTTTTGGACAGATAACACCTGTGAAACTTGTATTTGTTTCCTTTCTGGTCTATCAATACCTTTATTAAGTGCTACCCTTTGCTTCACTGATTACATCCTTAAAATCCTAACTATAGATTAAAACATGCCCTTTTGTGCTGAAAAACAGCATGCCCATTTTCAAATTCCTTTAACCATGTTTTCTAGCTACTTTATGAAGTTAATTACCAAGGCATCTGAGATCACCCTGCAGTACTTTGGTAATTTATTCAAGTACCACTTGAGTTGCTTCCACTATACTGCCACGGCTTCTAAAAGTTGGCATCTTAGCTTCTGTTCTGGATTGAAGTACCGAGAACAAGCTAGAAGTACAAAGTTCAGAAACTATCCAACACTTTTTGAATTTCTGGTCTTCTCTCACTTGGTTCATTTCAGACAATTACTGGGCAGCACAAATTGAAGTTCCAAAGGTACTCCTAGTATTCTTACAAGTCTTCCTCTTCAGTACTTTGCTTCCTATCTTCCCTTATCTGCCTCCAAAATAATTGGATTTCGCTTATGTCCTGTGTTCAAGTATCACCTTTTCTCATTGTTCCCCACCACTCCACTCCCCCACTCCAGCAAGAATGTCTACAAAGCAACCATGATCAGAGAAGGCTATGACCAGCAGCATGACAGCATATGACACTGGATTTATTTCTCTCCTCTTATACATCCCCCTATACTGGAAGAAAATCTCCACTAAAACCAAAAGCCAACCCATCTACAATATGCATTAAATGGCAAGGCAGCAAAATTTCTTTAATGTATTCTTTCAGGCAGAAAAAATAAATCTCTTGATAGGCATACTGCACTCAGGAAAAAAAAAAAACAACTGTACAAGAAGTTTTGCTGCTTTCCTAATACATATATTGATGACAGTTAGACTACCAAGGCAAAACCTTATAAACCTCTTGGCATATGAAAATCCATAGCTCTTTTCCAAATTGTTATTTTTCCAAATTGGAAAAATAGTATTTATAAACTAGAAGGGAAAAAATAATATTTATAAACTAGAAGGGAAAAAATAATATTTATAAACTAGAAGGGAAAAAATAATATTTATAAACTAGAAGGGAAAAAATAATATTTATAAACTAGAAGGGAAAAAATAATATTTATAAACTAGAAGGGAAAGAAAAAAGAAAAATACACACACTAGCATGAAGAACTTACAGATGCTGTTTGCTGTTGCGTAGCTGCTGCAGCAAATCTTGCCACATGGTTTATAATCGGAGAAAAATTTGTTGGTCCATATAACTTCACTTGAGGAAGACAAGCCCGATATGCATCAACAATGCCTTGGATTCCTAGAGAACACAAATAGATCGTGTTAGTTTTTTCATATTAGAATTAGGATATTTTGAAGCACTCAGTGTTCCTAAAACACTGTATATATCAGTTATTTAAAGTGATGATACAAAGATTTAAAACTAACCATGATAAAAAAAGTAAAATGATTCACGAGCAATGGAGGCCTTCAGTTTGGCCAATGCTTAACACACATAACTAACAGGCTTGGCTTTATGTGAACAGAAAGGCCAAATACTGTATGCTCAAGTGCGTGTAACTGAATTACAACAGTTCTCTTCACCTGGCAGCTTGTGATAGCTAGCAGTGTGATCAGAGATGTCATATTCAACAGGTAATAGCAGCATCATACTCAAACCAGACAACTCCACACCAGCAGTGAAGTAGAATGAAGTGGCTTGACAACATGAGAGAACCATTCCCAGCTTACCTGTGCTGTGCCCTAGCTGTTCAAAACACTTCTTTCACGAAACAATACAGAAGAGAGATCAAATGGTATTTCCAGTAACTAAGAAAATTGTTATAAAATTGCTTCCTGCTACACAACTAATAGAACAACATGTCACACAATTCACTTTGCAGATGTTTTTATCCCTTCATCTTAGACATTTTATCTCTAGGTCTGATGTTACTTTCTCAGACTTACCATTACAGAATGGGTTTGATGGGTTAAAATTTAATGGGAATTCATGTGATACCTGTCAATACACAAAAGACATGGTTAGGACTGTACATATAATCTCCTCCTGAAGTAATTGTTTTTAGTTGTCTTATATAGTGCATTTACATATTCAATTACCTGAAATGAAGGAGGAATTTGTGCACCAAATCCAAAGGCTGGAAACATCTTATCTCTAAAAAAGCAATTTGAAAGAAAATGAAGTGAGCGCCTTCCTTTAAAAGCTGTCATAGTTCAGTAACTTTAGCTAATCAGTGCTGCTTTTGATCATTAAAAGTGCTGTTTATTAAGCATTAAGATGCAAAATTAAATGGAAGCTCCCCCCTGTAATTGTTTCTAAGACCAAACCAGTCTTTAACACCAAATTGGTAAGAATGCAAGCCTTTATTTAAATTAATGCCGCTTTTTACATCACAGATGAAAAGCCTTGCTTGTCTGCTGTAAACACAAGCTTTTGCTTGTGATTATGTTATTGTGCAGTGATTATGAAGTCTTTTTTAGCTCTACATTTCAGCTCACAAGTTTCATTCCAATATATCTGCTGGCATCTTCAACACTGGTTGAAGAAACTACCACAAAAATCTATATATCTAAAAAATAATTTAAATAAAAATCTAAAAAACTTACGTATCATAATCCTGAATGACCATTCCTACAGACCAAATGGCTGTTAGGTATTCATTAACTCCGTTAGGGCTGAGGTAATGCAGAGAGTCTGGAGAGCGAGGGTCTCCATTGGAACCTGTAAAATCTATCCCCACCTGTCAAAATGCAGTATTTGGATCAAATTGCTGTTAGAGATAAAATTATGTTTCTTATCTCTGGCAAAGCCAAAGTGAAAATCATGGAAGAGTTACAAACAGTAGTTACCAGGACATCTACAAATCTAACAGGCACAATACTTCGATGCAGGTTTCTTGGAATATTAACACTCTTAAAATAATGCCACTACAAAACCAGCAGCAGCTCTGCATCTCTCAGAAGGGCTGAAACAACATTCATCTGTCAGGTTTTCACTTCAGTTACCATTCACAGCAGCTCTTCAATAGCTGTTAAATTAATTTTATCCTCTATCTTGCCATACATATCTTTTCTCTCAGAAGTACCACTAGCCAGACACCACAGAAACCTAGAGATAATTCTTTGTCTGACCTCAACGGGTCTTCTCTGCCTTGGTGATGAGGCATATTACCAGGGTGAAGACATCTTACTGTTATTTGTGCTGCATTTCGTTTCCGAATTACATTACTTAAGGGTCATAACCCATATGATGGCTTCTGTATGTTGCTTTCATTAAAATAAAAGGCTTTGAAAACCACCATCAAGGGCAAAAGTGAAATCTTAAAGGAAATTAAGTAAATCACAGAAATGTCAATTTCTCATTGGTCTCCATCCACACAGCTCAGCTAGTTCCTAACCAACATAACTATAGGTTGAGAACTTCGTGCCACAAGTAAAGAAAATAATTTTTTCTAAACAGACTAGATGGACTCTGGCAAAATGGCTTCCCCCCTCCATGCTACAGAACAAAACAAAACAAAAAACCAAACAATAATCTAATCTAATGAAGAGCACAGGCAATTATATACTTCATTTTGTTCCAAAACTCCAAAGCTACTTTATATAAATGATTTAACTTACTGTGAAATTCAGCTGACACCCCCCCATGATGTAATCAAGGAATGTGCATTCTACTATTATCTAAAAAATAAAAGTTAAAGATAGGAATTAACTTTTTTTTAAATGGGAAAAAACCAGTAAGTATTGTTGGAGAAACTTCTGAGGTTCCAGATTTGTTTTCTTTATCCATGCAAAGCACTACTTTTACTCTACAGATATCCCACCCACCCACTGCACTGAGGCTGTTTACAGTGTGCCATCACACACTCAAGTACATCAGAATCAGGCCTTTTCAAAATTACAGGCAGACAACAAAGGAGCTCCAAAAGCACTATCATTTATAAAACAATGTATCATGACAGACTTACCAGAATTTAATTCACCTTAAAACGGTGAGTTGGGAAACACAGTGGTTCAGGAATGGCCTTACAAATTAGTAAGCCACCTTTGCCATATAGATGGCATCTTCAAGAGAAAGGGAGGGCACAGACACGTGATTCAGCTGTCAATCTGTCTCCTTATATGAATCAGAGCCCTTAGATATTTACTGTGTCCGGAACTTTCAGACATTTTAAAGTTTCTTACAGTCTGAGGGTGTAGGCATAATAGATGAGAGTTGTTATGCCTAAGCACTTAAAACCAAAGAGTCATACCAGAATATATTACTGACCTCACAGTGCTTAACGCTCACAATGCCAGAGTTCTTATAGCTTTTTTTCTTCTGTCTTTTCTTTTCATTGATGCACTCAAATTCAACCTGCATGCACGCAAAAAAATCCAACAAAAGCACTATCAATATAATTTATGCAACAAATTTTAAAATTCTTTATTCTAGGATTGATACTTTGGGCTTGTATTAAAATGCAGTTTATTTCACCATCAAGCAAAATTAAACCCAGCCTGCCCAAAATCCCAAGAAAGATCCCATTATCAAGATAGAAATCTTCTCTTACCCAAAAGCTTACAAATGCTTGTTTAGATAACTGCATTTCAACTATACAAAGACATTCTGTACCATTTTCCCTCTGAGGATTCTGCTAACAACTTCCTTTTTGGTAAAGACGTGGTGATTCAGGCAAAGCATCACTGTTAGCAGCAGCTGTGGCAGTAACGTACAAAAAAAATCCATTGTTGAGGCTTCATCAATCAAACCAATACATTAACCTCCAAGTGCAATCAACAGCCAGGTTAAGCAGCTCCTGCCGTCATACAGGCATGATGGTACAATGCAGCATGTCTGGTGCATAAAGAGTCTGAGGAGCTATTCCAGACATGTCTTCTAGCTCAGTGCCAGAAACTGGTTCCACTGCTTTGGTTTAAGTTCATTAAGTTCTAAAAAGTGATCTTGTAATTAATCTCGAGTGAAAAAATGGACTAACAAGGTCAGCACCTGAGAAGTCTACATGCCTCTGGTTTACCTTCTGTTTTTGGACATTTCCCCACCAGCACCATTTCTATTCGATGGAAATTGTCTTTCAGGGACTTGGTTTTGTGCTACTATGTCAATTGGTGACGCCCTCACCAGTAACAGCCCCAAGATACATAGCATTTACAATCTTTCAACTACATTTTATAATCCTCCAATCAGGGCTCACTAACAGCATGCTTGGGGGGGGGGGGGGGGGGGAAGATACACCCCTTAGGGAATGGGGAAAAAAGAAAAATCATCAGTTCTCCAGAGAATGTAAAAGACACTTGTTCCCTTCAGTTATACAAGATCATCTTTTTCAGCAACTGAGGATACAGAGTCACACCCATGCCTGCCTCAGGTAAACTTGAAAGAAGTTGTGCCAGATCTCCCACAGGTGCAGCTGATGTCAGAATTGTGGTAGTAACTGAAGATCACACTTGGAGTATATAAAGTCAACTAATGCGCATTAGAAATATTTTACAGACATTATCAAATTAATCAGATCATGTAGGATGACAGATTAGTTCCTTTTAAAAGTAGAAGAAACCTGAAGCAGATTATTTGTGTTGTCTCTTATCTTTGCTTCATTTACTGTCAGAGCAGTAAATTACTTAGATTAGGTATAGCCACAGTTCTCATTAAAACAACTTTCTTAAAGCATTTCCAAAACCAGCACAGGTAGATAATTTAAAATACCTTTTCTTTAAATTCAAAAGAGACCACACCTATTATGCTACTAGGGGTGCAATGAAAATAGGTATTCATATTCTCAAGGAGCCTTTACACAACATACTTCTCACTGCATGGGAACCCACTGTCACAGTTCTTACAAAAATATGGGTTTGAAAATGCAAACATAAAAGCCTGCTAGGCTTGCTTAATTTATGATATTGCTCTATAACAAAAGCACAACTTTTTTTTTTTAAAAAAAAAAAAGAAGGAAAATGTCTTGTTAAAAGATTTGTAAAATCTTCATTTTAAAAAGCAGAGAAAATGGTTTTATGAAATCATCCTGCTCCCCAATTTATTTTTTGCAAACTTTAATTACACAATGATAGGAAAGATCACTGTCAGCACTGAAAGCTAAACTGATACCACCTGGCCCCTGAAAAATCTAGGAAAAAAAATGAGAACACCACCTAAGAGCTCCAACTAGGCAGCATATGAATTACATGCATAGGACACGAGTCCAAAATTCCTTACAAACAATATAAAACCTTAAGAGGCATTAAACTGAACCATGACTAATTCAAAATGAATTCAGAAATGGGTTTCTAAAGAAAAGCATGGCAGGGCACAAAGCAGCAATCAAAAACCACTACAGTCAAGGTGGACTCTTCACATTCAACAGATCTGAAGAGTTTAGTGTGAATGCAACACTCAAGATGTTAGAAAAGTACAAGCAGGCATTCTTTTATATATATATCCTATTATTATTAATGCAGAAGCAGTTCTGCAGGTTTTACAGAATTAAAGGAAAAGATGGTAAAGTATTTTGATAACATACATAAAACACAGACTTTTATGTTAAGGTTGCTATGCCACCTTTCTTATAAATGTAAAACTAATCTATTAAAAGGTTTGCAGGTTCTTACAGTTCATAAGAACAGGAAGGGTAATTTGACTTCAAAGAAGATCCATCTAACATAACACATTCAGTTGCATTTTTGTGCAGCGGCATAAGTGTTGAATTTTTTCATATTCACTAAAGTATCCATGACAGTTGGTAAGGGCCATACTCGAAATAAAGGACTGAATAAAACCTCAAAAAATACTACAAGCTTTGGCTTTTTAACTGCAGTGAAATTTGTGCTGCATTCTGTCTTCTGATACTCTAAATTTTTTGATTTCTGTGTTTTTATGATTAGTGAAATTCATTTGTGGTGATGGTTGGGTATTTAAGATATGCAATATTAAAAACTGTAACCAAGATATTAATCCTAGGAAAGGGATGCATAATGTAAATGCTGAGTCAACCCCAGCTACAGTAGGATTGTTAAGGTGTAGCCTAACACAACTTTGATACCTGCAAGTCAAGTGACATAAATTTTGCTCCAAAAATGAGTAAAACAGCTTATCAAAACCACACAGACAGCTTAGACCATGTAAGACTTACAGGTGAGGACCGAGATGCTTCCTTCAGTTTTGACATCGTAGTTTGAAAACTTCCTATGAGATCATGAGACCCATCACTATCATAGTCATAGCACTCAACCTAAAATTAAGCATTATTCACTGTTAGTAACAGAAATGGCACTACAAAAGCAACAAACACTGCAACAGCATTTCTAGTTCAGGCAAACCTGAACATCCAAAACATTCCAAAATCTCTTACATCATGGAGTTTTTCTCATCTTAGTCTCTTGTCTGCAGTCTTAGAATGGCATAGAGTTGCATCTAAAAATTATAGATTAAGATTGGGTGAAAGCCAATATACCCAGTTTGAGATCAGATCTTCCACTGAAGTAAAGAGAGATGAGAATACTAAGCAGTGTCAGGTCTTGCACAAGCAAGTAACATCAATTATATCAAAATACATTTTGGGAGTGAGGGGGTGTGAGGAAGAATAGGAAAACAATGTAGGTTTTTTTACTATCACCATGGATTAAGAGACTTAAATTTCCTTAATACCTCTGAAAAACTACCTCTGACCACCCAGCCAAAAGTTTAGAAAATCAGTTATTCAGTGTTCATGAGATTTTTATTAATACTTTTATATTACTTTATTAATCTTCAAGATAACTCAGAATTTATAAGTATGTGAAGGTTCAGCCCTAAATCTAGAAACAAGACTTGATTTTTATTATCAAATTTAAGCAGTCGCTACGATCCACACTTCACGGATCTGAATATCATCTAAAAATCCCTCTTTTTCTGTATTCAGTGTTTAATGTTGTTTAACTATTTAATCAACTCATCTTTTAACACCTCAACCCAACAAAGAAGGCAGACCAAGTGAAAAATACTTTTTTCTTCTTTGAGAACCTATCAATTTGAGATAGCATCATTTTACCACTGTTACTTCAGTGTCCTCTATTTTTGTTTTTTAAAAGCTCAACTTATGAATGTGACCCAACTGCTTTTCTAGATAAAAAGCTGTATATTTATCTATAATAGCATATGTTAATTCCATTCACTTCTGATATTTCAGTTTAGCACACAGACATGCTAGCTAACTTAATCACAGAAAAACAGAGAAAAATACTTATTAATAATAATGATAAATAATAACAATAATAAATCGAGTCAAAGTAGGAATCCCCTATTGTTTGGAATCAAGACATAAACTTCAAGAAAAACTTTTCTGAATATATATGGCTTAAATTGAACATCTATTTTCATGTCTGTCTTTCCAGACTGAAAAAATCATACTTATATTCAAGAAACAATTTAGTTGACTACTTGGCCAGTTCACTTAGGAATAACAAAGTAAACCAATAACTTCAACATCTACACTTGAGCTTCTGAGAGAGGAATTAACTTTCTGAAAACAAACAGTAATGTTGAAGTACGAAATATGATGTGTAGATGCAAGTTCCACACTGTGCAGAACATGCCTCTGTTGCAGTTTGCACTACCTTTTCAATGCACTAATAAATAAATAAATAAATGCATGCACATGCACTGATAGCAACTTAAATCTCATACAAGCAGCCACAGAAACAACAGACTAATGTTCATGGCAGATGCTATGTAAATTCTTTTGAATGCCATAAATTAAGCCAATCAAATACTCAGCCAAGTGCTTCAGTACCTGAAATTTAAAACTGAAGACATTTCCTGAGCCAATAGTTATGATACTTGTTCACAGTTAGCACAGTTATTTCTTTTTCCTTTTAGAGGGATCAAAATTTGTCTTGCTTGATATATTTGACCCATTTAAGACAATTTTCAATACTTACTCCAGGCAAGACAGAAATATTTCTTTTGTTCCATGTATGCCCTCCTGGACATGCAATAGCGCTAAGGAACCATGTGATAAAATTACATGTATATTTTCCCCAACAGAACTAGGCATGCTTGCTCCAGGTGAAAGGCTCACATTTTCAACAGAGAAAACTGACTGCAAACACACTCACATGGAATACAGCAGTAAATCCAGAAGATAAAGAATCAACTTGGTTTGTGCATTGCTGGGGATACACAAACTAAGCCATTAAATAGGTGAAAAGCCACTCATTATGGAAAAGTTGGTGGTTTTACTTACTATGACAAATAGCCCATTACGTATGCAACTGCACGCATATGAAAGTGTTAAAAGTATTGTCCTACAACAACATTATTATACAATTCTGTCTGCATTTTAATGTTTGAAGTGATAGCTCCCAGATTTGTAAATTAACACATAATCCTACTGTCTGAAAGTCCATAACAATGACAAGTAAAATCTATTTCTTCTAGAAATAAACCTGCACTTCTGAGGTAAGATTCCAAGGAACAGACTTCATTAAAAGGATGATAGAGCTGAGAATAACTCCATCTTAACAGACATATTTTTATCCACGGTCTACAGTTTTAGTATGGTTGTTTACTGAAAAAGAGAAATATATTTACAGTATGGAGATGTAAGAGCTGTCACAGCTATTTTGGGGAAAAAGAAAGCAGAAAGAAATGAGAAGGAGAAAACACAGAAGCAGTAAGGGAAGCAGGTTCTGGGCTTGTAAAGTTGTTCATTAATCTCTCTGTAATTACGTACTTAAATCTATACAGGTGCTTTTAACACCCAGATCCCTGTGGCTGTTAAGCATTTTCCAGGACTGCCTTAAGTCATATGACTAATACCTGTCATATGCAGATCATGCTCCCTTTTTTCCTTCCCAGAGGAAGAATGGCAAGTATAGTGGTTTGTTTCATTTGTGTTTTTTTTTTTTTTCTTTTTCAAATGCTAAAATATCAGGTTCCTAACATGTTCATAATAGCTTATAAATGGCATTTTGATTGGTTGTTTAGCTTCAATTCCAGCCCTAGAGGGAATTCCTGAAGAAAAACATTCAGAAGTTAAACATAATTTATTCAATACAAAATCTGAACCATTACATCACAGGTTTGGTTGACTTTCTGACAGAAAGTTGAGTTTTATTTACTACATCTGGTAGCCATAAGATACATCTGGTCCACATCTATTATCTCAGCTAGTATATTAAGTGTAATGAATTGTATCAGATAGTATATTAAGAATTTCATTAGCATTACCTGTTACACCAGTAACAAAGTATTACAAGATCCATAACACAGAACAAAGCACATTCTAGCCTTTACCATGTATCTTTCACTATGCAATATCTTAACACCACCGGTATTGGCTGATGCAACACTAAAACTTTACAATCCAAATAAGAAACTGAATTGCATATTTCAAAGCTACTTATGTTCAACTGGTTTCCCACACTTTTAAAGACCAGCTTTTACCAGATAAAGCATCACAAATGTGAGATACACTTTTTTTCCTAAAACATGCATGTATTTCTGTGACTTTCAGATAAGAGTAAGAAACCTAATACTTTCACTTCAATTTGAAAGAGGCAATAACTAGAATAACACATCTTCCATTTATTCCATGTTCTGATTTTTGAATGCAGTAATTCATACACACATTTCATATGCATTACCTTGATTGACTTATCCATGTCACTGTAACAAAGAGAATTGAGAGAGATTTTAAAGGGCCTCCAAACAGGATTCAGGTTGTTTTTAATAACCTGTTAAAAAAAAGTCAGAATAGTATTGTTCACAAGAGTGAAAAGTAGTCATCGTAATGGGTCATACGTTCATGCCATGATTTTTGTAAGCAAACACAGTTGACTAATGCTGCTGTCAATCACTTCCTGCAATCCAAATCCAAATCCTAACATACAGGATATAAACAAAACTAAACATTCTTAGCATGCAATACCATTGTCCAAAAGATATGGTATCTTTCAACTCCATGTTTTTCTTGACTGCACTGTGATCTGTTACATGACTCAGCTAGCACACTGCAAAAAATTAAATTGATCTTTACACAAATATTGACATTGTGGGGTTTTTTTAATTAGCACACACATAAACATATATAAAAGCGTGATTTACCAAAAAAACATGCAAGAAGATTATACTGGAATTTCTGAATATATCAGTGCTCTAGAGATTACAATTCACTCCAGCTTATATTTATTCTGAAATTCCACTTATGGAAATATTCTCTCAAGAAATTAATGGTATAGTTAGGCAGAAACAGTGCATGAGAATAAAAGGTCTCTCAAGCTGAATGCTAAATAAGTGATATTTATGAATAATACTGAAGGATCTTCAGAACTTGTCAACTGAAAAGTATCTGTAATATACCCAATATATCAAATAATGATCTTATAAAGCACAAGAAGCAATACTTAATTAATGATACCTGTTAATAGTAATCCTCATACTTCCAGCACTGTTGTACAGAGAGAGAAAGCTCTCTTTTGAAAATGAAAACAGTAAATAGCAGTTAGTAGCATTAAAGGTTTTTAAAATCTGTAACAAAGAACTAATCCTCCAGCCAGTTCCAGGTTGGAACAGCAGATTCTGGATTCATTACTGAAATTGAAGATGACTGAAATCCTCATGGAAATGATAGATTTATAAAAATAGGTTCTCTCATGAGGTTGTTCTTCTTCATAAAACGCGACACAGAAAGGATTTATACTTCTTCAACATCCATGCTTCAAAATTAATACAGTCATCACTGCAAATGTGCACAGTACCTCAGCTGTGACTAGGGCCTGAGCTTCCACTACAGTGAGACATTTTGAAACTACTCCTACCCTGTCAGTTGCTGCCACGGGACCTCTGCACCTCCTCTTGGGTGGCAGGCTGCTGTTGCTCAAGCACGTTATCCTTGGCTTGCCCTTGCTATGCAAGCATTTGGTACAATTACTGTCAATGTCATCTAGCTGTACTAATGACATAAGAACAGCACTGTCACAGGAATGCTCAAATTCTACCCTCAGAGTAGCACCAAGACTAATGTCCCTGTGTGAGCGTGCAGTACCTTTTCAAAACACTTGTTTTCTTCTAGATCGCAGAAAGTTTAAAAAACATTATTTTCCTTTAAAACAAGGTGGCATAAATCACAATCTGAGTAAAGCAGACCCCATTCTAAAAGAAAGTCAGTGGAAGAGCTGAGGTGATTCCTAACTGGTCTGCATGTCAACTACCAAACCATTCTCTTATTTTTGTAAGGTACTGCACCTTTAGAGCTGTGACTCACTGGAAATCGAATAACCTTAATCTCTAGATTGTTGACTGAAAATATCCTACCTCTGTTCTGTGAACCATCACCCAGTTTCCATCTCCAGTCTGCTTGTGGAATTCCAGATAAGGATCTGACTTTCCAAAAAAATCCTGTATTTAAAGAACATGTAATTATCCCAGAACAGCCTGTGGCATGAATGCCATTAAACACTAGTTAAAACACACTTAGATTAACAAAAAGTAAACTAAATATTCAGGGAACATAAGCTTTAGATGAAGAAATGCAAATCTGATCATATTACCACCTGTGAAAGAGAAAAAAAATGGGACATGTCCATTGAATTAGGATCAAAGTTCTGTAGTATCCACATACTAAATACCTGACAGTTCAAACAAAAGAATACTTATACCAATAAGTACTATGATGGATAGTTAGGAAACTGAGGATTCCACCTAGTTTAAAAAAATAGCATTAAATCGTCTGGGAAAAACAATAACATTTTTTCATTATTAATTTTTTTTAATTTTGTTTTTAAAAGTCTTTCTAAATACAGTCATTTTAGCCAAACCCAAAATATTTAACCTAACAGATTTATACACTCTAAGAACACTCTTTATCATTTATTTCAGAGAGCTAACAGGTAATCGTTCATACAGCTATTCAAAGAAATCAATACACTAAAACTCCCTTATCTTTATAATTAAATGTAAAGATTTACATTTAAATGGAAGCATGCTGTTCACAAACTACCCCTGCAATGCACTTGTTTTATTTAGAAATACGTTATAATTAATTTCAAAACAGTCAGTGAAGTTACTCTGAAGCAATCATTCTTCAGTTTCTTTTTTAGAGTAAGAAAAACCTTAATGGATTTAATTACTTCAGCAAAAAATAAGAATGAACATTTTAATGTTTCCTGTTTTGACAAGATTCTGATTTTACTACTTTATCAAAGAAACAGCAATCACTTAAATACCTTATTGTCCAGTTTCCTTGCTTCTACTTCCAATACAACCACCCTGTTATCCTTCACTTCTTCTGCTGTAATCTAGATACACAAACAAAATAAAATACTTATTTTGTATTCAGGAACTACATAGAGTCTTCTCATATTCACAACACTTCTATGACAGGTCCATTAAAACAAATCATGTTTGTGCACAAATGAAGCATTAAAAAAATGGGGTGGGAGAACGGAGGAACAATTTGTTTTGACATTGGGATTCCCTACATGATGACACTGACAATTAAAGATACTGCCCAAATAGTAGCACATCAGATGCCCTAATTATTTTGATGGATGCAATGAGTCTTATAGATGCAAAAGATGGGCTGCTCTCCTTTTGGATGACAAAGAAATATTAGTGGAGGAAAAAAAAAAAATGCTTTAAGATACCTTTTACAGCATTGTAGATTAGACACACTGTGTTCAAGGCACTAACTAAATAAAACACCACAAAAACATTTAAGGATAAACACTGAAGAGATTTATTGTCTTAATTGTCTTACCGTAATACTTCCTCTTCCAGCAGGTCTGCCATTTTTAAGTACTAATGGCTTTGTTATAGTCCTGCTAGAAACTATCTGCCAAGACAAAATTTGAGCATCAAGCATTATTAACACAATTTAATAGATTTTCAAAGATAGCGAGGTAGTTTCATTTCAGGAACTTTTCCTTTATCATGAAGATGACAACATTAAATTTGCTTCCCATGATCTCCTATAAATAAATAGGTAATACTTGATACACTTCAAAATTTTAAAACACATATGCAGATGAACACATTCAGAGTTTCAGGAACAATAGGAAATAAAATGTCTTCTAGTAATATGATACACATACATGGACAAGGATAATACCTTAAGTTCCAATCTCAAATTGTTTTCAAGTTTTTCATACATACCATTCAAACACATGCAAGCCACATTTCATAAATGGCTTTAGCAAACAGATTTATAAACACAACGTTTGTCATGCAAACAAACATCAGCCTCCCCCTGCAGTGTTTCTAGTTGATTTTATTTTATCCTCTTCAAGTAACGCTTTCTCAAAAGTGTGTCTACTCATTCTACAGGTCCTTCTTTTCTTTAAGAATGAATGATTAATTTCAAACTGTTACTGAATTTCATTTCACAATGCCTCCATCTTGATAATGCACCTAAAATACAAATACATTAGATACAGGGGAGGAAAAATCCCAAGAAGACTCTCCTCAGAAGAAGTGCCTTTGAAGGATCTATTAGAAACAAGTTAAAAAAGAAGCTGCACGATAGCACCAATTGCAGAATTTGACAAGGAAATGGGAGTGAAACCAACAGTAGGCAGAACCAGAATCACTGCTTGCCTTGAGTGGAAAGCAAATTACAAGGTTAACGTGGCCTTTGGGAACACTCTTATGTCGCTATACACCAATTCTCTTTTTATGGAGCATGAACGTAAGAATTTGAGTATTAGAGTAAATAAATAGCAACTACCGCTTTGTGCTCACTGACAGTCCACTTTCATACAACAACATACAGACAGTCACCATCCTACAGTACCTTTCAGGGCATCATCTCAAGACCTTTTGCAAATAAAACGTATATACACTGAACTGAGGCTTAAAAAAAAACCCAAAGGGAATCCTTTTCAACTTAGAGTACCCCAACTACACAAGAACAGTGATAAATTTAAGGTAAAAGTGGTTAATGATTTGCAGTAACTTGTATTTTCTTAATTCTAAGGAAAATCATTTGCATACTTACTTGTCCTAGCGTACATTCAAATTCTCCTAAGAAGTCATCATCACTCAGATCAAAGGTTTTGTTATCGATGTCATATATTCCAAATTTAAGTTTCTGAACAAGCTCAAAATAGTAATCAATTAGGAATTTCTTGGCAAATTTTGGGTTCAAGGAATTCTTAACTCTTTCTGTACGATCAACCTGTAGTTAGAAAGATATCACTTTATCCAGTATTTCACCAACCAAACAAGCACTCAAATCAAATAGCATATTATTAAAGACTTTTAGAAGTTCTTCTTGCTATATATTATAAAGTCATATCTTCCCACAAACCTTTCATCAAATATAAATAACCACATTATATTACAAAAAACACTGCTGTAAGAGATATTTGATGACCTGTTTCTCTTTGCTCCCTGTAAGAAGTACGTATTCCTGTGTAAGGAAGATCAACATAAAAATGTTATATCGTCAAATTCAGGATGAGACCCTAGTTTTGGAGTACTGGATTTATAAAAGCACATTTAAGCATTCAGAAGGCTACTTCTCTTGGGCCACGTATGGCTGGGGGAATAGTGCTAAAAATCAGACAGGTGTAAGTATTTATTAGAAAACAATTATTAGCGTGCTGCCTGTATAACTATTATAGATATAATCTAATGAAAAGTGTTCAGACGTGCTGGTATATTACTAAAATATTTTAATGAAATCATACACTCCACTTTTAAAAGGTCCAACAAGTCAGACTGTGTTTTTCGCATATTCATGAGAAGCATCACACTGTACCTCATACCACTGCTGACCACTCGTGTTTTGGAGAAGCACACACAGCGGGTCTGACTTGGAACCAACATCTTTATCCAAGAGATTGGTGCAGGCAATGGTCAGTTCCACCTTTGTCACACACTGTGCCGCCATTTGTTAAGCTAGAAAGCAACATCAGAAATCATTATTTTAAAAATAGACTAAAAAGCAAACAATGGGATTGTCACAATGCATTAATTCTCTATCTGATCATTAGAACTGTTAGCTTGTCAGGGGTAAAATTTGAGGCTCCAAATGCAAATTTTAAGATTTATCATGTACCAACATCACAGTATTACTGTCATACTCTTGGCTTTGTCACATAAGTATAAAACTTCATTTCAAAATCTGCACATAAGAAACAAGATCAGGTTTCTTAGAATGCTTGAGTAACCAAATCGAAAACAGGACATACCATGAAGAAAGCACACTGGTTTGAACTGCCGACAATAAAACTTGCAAGCTTTAAATTACATCCTGTAAAGCCCATATGAATACCAGTGTCTTATAATGTAGATTTTAATAATAATTCAATGAATAAGGAAAAAAATCATATGGTATACTCCTCTACCAAACCTTTGTAACAAAATGCTGAAGCCATGAACATGGCAGAATTGGAAAAGGAGTTAAAAAGTGGGTAACAGGAATAGGGGATCTTGCTTTAGTGTATCTTCAAAAACAACTACAGTTTTTAATAATAGGGATAAGCAACTCTGAAGCCAAGTAACAACACAGAATTAGGAGGAAGTATTCTTTCTGAAGGTTTGTTTAAAAAAAAAAAAGAACAACTGAAAACTTTCTCACATTTCCTCTTAAGTATCTCAATCATTCTCGACTGGAACTGAGAAGACCAGCAGGTATTATAAACCTACAGAAATTATGAGTTATGAATCCCATGCTGGGATAACATGCATTTGCAAGCCTAATTAGGCCTGAGCAGCAGATATTTTCTATATAAAAAAATCCCTACAATTAATACTCTTCAGGAATACAGTTAATCATTTCCAACACCTCTTTGGGAGGTGAGCCTCTACAGTACAATTGCCCTGGACTCAGAGACTAAAACTTCCAAATCCGCAAGCAGCCTATCTTGGAAGTTCCCAAGCCTCCTTAGCTTCAGCTTCTCCTTCTCTACAGTAAGTCCACAGTCTAGACACAGTATCCCTCTAGATTAACTTGTCTTGAAAGTGCATGACACACTAAACAGAATAATAAGGAAGGAAAGGCATCTTGCTTCTATCTAGCCAGCTCACTTGCATCATACACATATAGAGTATTTGAACATCAAACTATACTTAACCCAACTCACCTCCCTTCCTTTCACTGCATTCATATGACTTTTGGTGAAAAGGAACTTTTTTTTAGAGGCAAAAAGGGAAAGGAACATTGAAAAGAGGAACAATGAACTGAAAACAGGAGAAAGAAAACACCGTGGTCTGAGGGAATTTTCCTGAGGCTTCTTGTATTCCACTAGGGCACACTTCACACATTGCCTCTCTATCTCTGTTTTGGTATCTTAGAGATGGACCTTTTGGAGACTGAAGTAAATATAAATGATCTGTAAAGGAACCACTCTGACATCCATACGCTATTTTTAAGAAGCATGTCAGATTCATGGAAATTCTCCTGTACCTCCCAAACACCTAAACATAATTCCATCTTTGAGTATCATTTGCTCTCATGACTTCACCAAGTTTCAGTCATTCTTGAGGGGGGAAAAAAAAGTGAAGCTCTAAGTTAAGTATTTAAATTGTTTTTAAACCAATGTTTTTTAGCCTTAGAAAGCATACCTCTAAAAAGCAGTCTGCCCCTTTTTTCCTGGTTCTTTTTTTATACTGGTATTTTCCATTCCCTATTGCTTTCCTGGCTTCCAGAGCTCATTAACAGTCAGTGGTTTTACCCATAGAATCCAGTGCAGACCAGTGCATGCCTCCTTAATGGCTGTTTCCAGAAAAACAACTTTCTGCTGACAAAATGATGCTGTAATACCCACTGATGCTGCAACAGCAAGTAGAAAGGGTTTTCATGAAATTCAACAGAATTCTAGCTTTGAGACGTATTTCTCAAAACAGTCAAAATTTTCATGCTCTAACGTCCCTGGAATTCCGTATTATTACGAGTCCCCGAAAGGACTTGTAGTCACATTCCTTTTGTTAAAGTTACATTTCCAAAATCACTGGTAAACAGATAGCATCCAGTCAACCTAAAAACCTGGTCAGCTTTTTCTACTTAGCCTGTGTGTACACGTTCCACTTCTCTTACATCTGAAGTACTTTCTCACACTAATACGTCAATTCTGTTACTTCCTCTCCTCCTCCACATGTCCCTGAATCTTCCACTATGCATCGAACATGGGAAAAGAGCAGATTTAGCAAAAGAGATGCTGTGCAAAAAGCATCCTTTAACACACAGAGAAAAGACGAATAAAAAAGCTGCTTCCCTTCACCGAAATGCAAATGCTCTTGTTTGAGACCTAATAATTGTGTCCACATTAGATAAAAACCAACTTATAACAAGAACATGCATTTATCCAAGTGGAGGATATTCAACCTGAAATGCAGATACAAAAGCAAAACTTCCCAAATCCTGAGATAGTCCTTTAATCTCTTCCATTTCCAGTTTTGCAAAATCCAAGATGAAAAATAATGCAAGGCATTTTCCTCAGAGGTTTCGAGAATATTAGGAATCATTATTTGTACAATGGGTTGAAGATGTCTGTAATACTTCTAATGTATTTCAAGAAATAATTTTGCTATTTTATTTGAAAAACAGTCAACATGATTATCCATAATACTGTAAGACCGATACATTACAGCAAATAGTTGTATATAATCTGATTTTCAATAGTATAAACATAAAAAGTTGGTAAAATACTAGTGAGAAAAAGTCATATCACATTAACCCAAAACAGTATTTATGGTAGTGAAACTTGGTACATAAACAACAGATACTTCTCTCACAACACTGCAGTCATTACAGAACTTGCAAAGGGCACACAGATGCTTCACATGTGTGCACTCAGAAGTCTTTAACAGCAGCAGTAGCTGTTGGAGCTCTGCATATCCTGCACGAGTCCCTGTAATCCCATACTACTTAAAAGGAAGAATTACTCCAACTCCACCCAATTCTCCTCACTTCTGAAAGCCTGTGTTAGCTGAAAACTTTCAAAACAAGTTTGGGAGGTGGGTGGTAAGATTCCTAAAGATAATAAACATCCTGAAGGATCAGAGTCACTGTCACATAAGTAAGCATGCTCTTTTTGAAGGCTTGATGGAATAAAGACTCTGGAAAACTGCAGTCTCTTCAGGATGGTGGGAATAAGAAATCACAGCTGCACTAGTGAATTACCTCTTGAAATACCGTTCTACAAAACACTATCAAATCTAGTAGGCAAATCAGATGGAAAATATTCTAGATACGTGACTGGATTACTTGCACATTTGGGATACTGGAGTAACTTTACATGGCCAGATGACATTGTTTGGGATCTAGCAGGATGAGCCTTGACTGTCAGTAAGTTACGTCACACAACAAGAGACTTAGTTATTCAATTAGTTACTGTTATGAAAGTAACTCTGCTCCCCATTGGCGAAATTTAATTAAAACCTCTGTTTTTCTCAAGCTATCAACTGTTTGTCCTCCATACAGGGTACACCATAAAGTGAGGTAAAGCACAGCAGAAAGGGGCCAGATGACAGCTCAATAGTTCTTTTTACTAGAATAGCTTTTATGACCACAGGAACGTATCAGGCTTTTAAAAAAACACCGATAATTCTGGACAGGAGAACACTGAAAATTACTATATAAACTGTATGGCAGAATTTGCAACATACAGACTCTGAACTGCAGCAATGTACAGTTACAAGGGACATACTTGTTCCTCATCCCATTTCATCTCTAGGCCGCTCAAGAGCATGACTAGGTCAACTAAGTATACTACAAGTCCTTCCACTTGAGTTGTCATTACCAAAGCAAAGCTCTAGGTCAAGGACTTTTTTGAATTCCACTGATGATTCTATTGAAGACAAGTGACATCCACCAAATAACCCAGCCAAGTTCTGCTTTTCAACAGAAACTGTAAACCTGGTGTCATGGTTTAAACCTGGCCATCAGTCAAACACCACACAGTCTCTCGCACACCCTCCCCTGCCCCAGGGGACTGGAGAGACAACTGGATTGGTAAAAGGAGACTTCTAGGTTGAGATAAAAAAAATTTAATAATTAAAATTAAATAAAAATTGAAAATATTAATAATAACAATAAAATATAGAAACGAGTGATGAGCAACACAATTGCTCACCACCCGCCAACCAATGCCCAGCCCCTTCCCAGCTAGTGATCTCAGAGGAGGGGAAATCCCAAAACTGCAACCCCAAAAGAGCCACAGCTTCCCAGCCAACCCTCATCTATATACTGAGCATGATGTATATGGTCTGGAATATTTCACTGGCCAGTTTGGGTCCGTTGCTCTGGCTGTGCTCCCTCCCAGCTTTGTGTGTACCTGCACACTGGCAGGACACTGGAAGTGGAATTGTCCTTGATTTCTTAGCAACAACTAAAAACCTGGGGGTATTATCAACATTATTCTCATACCAAATCCCACACTGAATCCAAAACACAGCACTATTCTACCTGCTAAGAAGGAAAATTAGCTCTACCCCAGCCAAAACCAGGACATGTGGCATTCTACATGGAAGGGAACAGACCTGTTATCAGAAGAGTCTTCTAACAGAGCACTTGGGAACTGTCAGACTGAAGCAATCCTGCAAGTGCTGCAGTACCAGAGGAGAGTACAGGCTTGCCCAGATAACCTTCCAGAATAGTGCAATGGTACGTTCAGAAATACAGGCATTTCCCAATCTGACAAGCAGAAATACTTAACTAGAAGAAGACAAAAAGACTAATGAAGTGAGCACTGCTCTAGCTGGGTTTAGCATCACTGCCTTTAGTCACAAGTCTCAAATCTGTTCTGATGTCAGCTATTGCTGTCAGAACATTTCCTAGTTCCTGTGAACTGCTCATGACAACAGACCAAAAAAATCCGTATTTTGTAGTTACCTCAGGGCCCAGATGGACACAGAAAAAGCAGGGGAAACATTTCAGAACTTGCTAATAAAAGTCTATTCCTGACCAGCTTACCTTTTAGCTATAATGCTACACTTAAGCGTTTTATGTAAACGGTGTACCAGACTGAAAAAGGCAGTACCATATACAAGCAGTGCTCTGATCCTTCTTGGATTATTAAGTATTTCCCACAAACTTAGGCAGATGACAACATGGAAATAAATTAGTTATTCGGACAGACAATAAAAAGCAAAGTCTTGAACAGAGCCTAAACCTGAAATAATGCATATGACCCTTTACTGTCCTGAACATTATGTGTATGCAATTGTTCAGTCTCTGATCTTTCAGACAGGCCTAAGACACCATTTCTTGCAAACAGAAATTTTTGTGGTAAAGATCCCTAGATCTGCACTCCTTAGAACCTCTTCTATTGCATCTCAGACCAAGCAATAACAGCACTTCTCACAACAGCCTTTCACAAGGAGGGTTCTGGTAAAGAGCTAGCACAAAGATGGACAAAACAAGACTTAAATGAAACCCGGGAAACAACATCTGTCTTGACAACAGAACCTGCTCAATCCATAGTCTCAACATAGTCCTCTAGCATCTCTTTATAACAGCTGCACATGCAAAGAGCAGGTAATTACAACATAGTCCCAGAAAATACCATTTCTGCTGCAAGAAGCTGACAAACAGATGCTTCTTTCCACTGACGGGCCCAGTAGCAACAACTTCTAGTGATCTTGGATTACATGTATATAAGTGTATAGTTTTAAAAATTTCATCATAACCCTTCAATTCTCAAGGAACAGATCACCTCACAGGAGCTGACATTTCATATAAAGTTACAAAGGCTAAGACTGTTTCATAACCTAATTTCATCATTGCATTTGAAAATTAGAGGCTTCTCTAAAAATCATACCTCTAGATGTGAATTCAGGCTCCTCTTTTTCTCTCTCTTTACAGGCAACACAGCTGATAAAATTGTCCTGTGGCGCTAACTGATGTGCTGACAAGTTGAATAACAGAAGCAGCTCAAAGTAATACATTTCAACTTGAATCATTCTGTATTTGAAGACTCACACAAAACCTTGAGTGTAAGCTATATCTTCTCACATTCACTATTTAGTATGCATGAAGGAATTATATCATTCTTAATTGAACAAGTGATTACACTGATAAAACCCTAATGATCACAGAACTCATTTTACTGGAGATTATGCCAAGCAAAAATAAAAGCTAGTATTTAAGAAATCTGAGGCATATGAGTGTGTGAGAAGGGAGACATTTGTTTTCTCTGTGGAAAATGAATAATCTATTTACACAAGATTCACCATGCTCAGGCAGTTCAAATATTTATCTACTGGATTGGTAGCACACTGGTGTGACAAGTCAGGCAACTATTCGCAGATAGTTCCTATATATAAAAATCTATCATTAAGTTACATTGCCAAAGAACATATTTAGAATTCTATTTTAAAATCTGCATATACACTTCACGGACCAGAAACTATTGACTTCTAGGATACCTGTTCACAAGATGACTTAAAAAAACCCCATTTCTAAATATCCTTCTGTTGACGTTTTTATTTCTGAAAATGTATGTTCACCCTTTAGGCACATCTTTAATGCTAAGTGTTCTTTCCAGCATCCTCACAGAATCACAGAATCATCTAGGTTGGAAAAGACCTTGATGATCATCCAGTCCAACCATTAACCTAACACTGACAGTTCTCAACTACACCATATCCCTAAGCGCTATGTCAACCCGACTCTTAAACACCTCCAGGGAAGGGGACTCCATCACCTCCCTGGGCAGCCCATTCCAACACCTAACTACCCATTCTGTAAAGAAATGCTTCCTAATATGCAGTCTAAACCTTCCCTGGCACAACTTGAGGCCATTCCCTCTTGTCCTGTCGCTTATTACTTGGTTAAAGAGACTCATCCCCAGTTCTCTGCAACCTCCTTTCAGGTAGCTGTAGAGGGCGATGAGGTCTCCCCTCAGCCTCCTCTTCTCCAGACTAAACAACCCCAGTTCCCTCAGCCGCTCCTCGTACGACATGTGCTCCAGACCCTTCCCAAGCTTTGTTGCCCTTCTTTGGACACGCTCAAGTAATTCAATGTCCTTTTTGTAGTGAGGGGCCCAAAACTGAACACAGGAATCGAGGTGCGGCCTCACCAGTGCCGAGTACAGGGGTAAGATCACTTCCCTGTCCCTGCTGGCCACACTATTTCTGATACAAGCCAGGATGCCATTGGCCTTCTTGGCCACCCGGGCACACTGCTGGCTCATGTTCAGCTGGATGTCAATCAACACCCCCAGGTCCCTCTCTGACTGGCAGCTCTCCAGCCACTCCTCCCCAAGCCTGTAGTGCTGCTGGGGGTTGTTGTGGCCCAAGTGCAGCACCCGGCATTTGGCCTTATTGAAACTCCTACAGTTGGCCTTAGCCCATCGCTCCAGCCTGTCCAGATCCTCACACAAAAAGTATTTGAAGAATTTTGGATGATGCTTTGATCCAAGTGAACTAAACTATAAAAGGTAATATTGTGGCCTGAACAAGAATTAAGAAATACAGATCTCCTGACTTCAAAATGTAGTTGCTTTATGCAGACAGCATTCAACCAGGGAAAAGTATGTTTCTGCATATATGTTTTATATGTTTTATCAGAATATTTTTATATCAATTACTTCGTGGAAAACAATCTATCAACTATGCAATTTGAATAGTATCCTAAATTGTGTATTCTTCATAGCAACTTCTCTGTGCAGAACCACTGACTGACTACATAACTAACACTATCCAGAAGAAAGAAAAACTTGTATCTCACTAAAACTTGCACCATTTTATTGCAGAAACAAGATGCAAGGGACCACATGTTTTAGACTAATCCTTCATACAGTCCATTTCAAGTCTGGCATGTTGTGACACTTCACTGTCACAAATACCAGTTCTTAAAAATGAATTTATGGTAACTTACCTCAGAGGTCTGCCTCTGAGCTTCTCAGCAGAAGGCTAAAGCTTCAGTAGCAGCATTAAAATGTGAAATGAAAGAAAATTAAAACCAAGAAGTGTTAGTCCCATGTATCAAAGTAACAGGTTCAAATGCATATACTTGAGGAACTACAGCTCCTCTTAAAATAAATAACCTGTCCAACAGTTTTATGTGTCCATGACAGCAGCACTGTAAAGATTATTTATGGGAAACTCAGAGCCTTTGTTAGAGAACAAAGTACAAAATACATTAGATATTAAAAAAGTCCAGCAAGAAAAGCCCTTTAAGATTTTAAGAACAAAGACTAGACTACCTTTTTTGTCCTGTTCACTTAAGGCTTTTTTTTTTTTTCCAATAAGGTGATAGTGTTTTACAGTAAGCAGACCAAAATCAGTGGCTTGCAAGCTCCCAATGTGGCTTATGCTCTAATTAACCTGTGTTTTCCTACACTGCTAAAGGCTGCCTAAGAAAAATCAAAAAAAAAACTATCCCACAATGGTCCAGCATAGCCTTTTGTATCTCAGTATAAACAATAACTTCAAACTGACAATCACAAAATTACACTTTACTATAGCCCAGATGTATTTCAAACCTTCCTATAGCAAGCCAAGAGCTCTTCAGCCAGCTGTCCTTCAATTCTCTATCACAGCAGCTACTTGGACTCTGCATTCACCATATCTGAGCGGCATCATACGTGCTGTGCATATACACAGGCAGTGGCTCTGAAGACAGGCACACAGCAATCATGCTACTTCCTAGAACCATCAGATTATTGCACATGTGCTAATCACCCACCATGAGAGCTTTGTGATAACCCTCCTGGATGTCAGAAGCCCCAGAAGCAAATTGCCACCACTAGAACTAATTCAGCTGGCTCCTAATTGTACCTTGGATAAAACACTGAGTGAACAAGTACACCTGATTCAGCTACAGGTGGGACAGACCTACAGGATACAGTCTTCTTTCAACCACAGAAGAAAGTACAAAACAAGTGATGCAAATCATTAAGACTATTTCTTAAACAGAAGCTCAGACCCAGCAACCCAGCCCCAAAACTCCTACATTCAGAAACACTTCAAATGCTTAATAATGCCGTTTTTAAATCCCTGAGCAACAGCATCTCATCTAAAGCAATATTAAAGACAAACTGAAGAAATTAAGCATAAAACAGTAAAGAGCACTGTAATTCTACTTCCCATCTACTTGTTTCCACCAGCCACACCACAGTTTCAAATCTGATGCTAGAAGGGCCATTACTAATCTTAGCCTAATTGATCCAAGAATAGAAGGAACTTTGTTGGTTTAACAGTAACTAATATCTACAAATACTAACTCGATCATGTATTATTTATGTTGGAAGAGCACCCCCACTTTCACTGAAAGATAAACAGAATTAGTAAGAAAGGAAAAAACTTATCTTACGACTTAACTTTGTCCTTAAAGGTATTTCCTAAAGGAAACCATAGTAATGATAGCATCTGATTCTAAATCAGAATACAGAAGGAAAAAAATTAGACTCCACCCCAGGTAATAACATTAACCTATCTGTAGAGTTGAGATTTTAGTTTTATTACCCCTAAAAGAAGGATCTTTGGTGTTGTTTGTAAAAAACAGCTACTATGGCTTCCCTCTAGCCTTAAATTCTGGAGAAATGTTAATGCCTTGAGCATAACACAAGGCTGTAAAAACACTGTGGGACAGCACTGCTACCCTGGAATTCTGGCAGATGACCTTTAATAATGGTTTAGTTATTCAATTTACCAGAAACGGACTTCTGCTTTCAACAGCTGAATTAAAATTAAGTCACATATATGGATTTGTATAGATTAATTTCGAGATACTTAACACAAACATATTTGCTGGAAAAAACACGGCATCCTCCTTAACAATGTAACAGAAAACCAAAAAGACCTCTTTCTGGTTCTCCTTGCTTTCTCTACACATCTTTTTTTTTCTTCTAATGCCTGTTCGTGTTCTGCATGCCCTGTGAAACATCTTACCTCTGTGATTAAACATTTATAAAATTAAAATTTAAAACGTCAATTAAAAAAAAAAGAAAATCTGGGATTAAGTTTGACTCAACTATTTTTACTAAATAAACATTTTATAGCACCACAGAAATACCTTTAACTTGAACTTTCGGGGACATAAAACTCCCAAGAAAACAAATGTAAGTTTTGGGGGTGGGGTGATGCATACTAACTTGAGGATACTTAACGGACTTTGAAGATACGAGTATGGAAGCAAACATAAAGGGATTCCATATTTTCACTTTTCCCTAGCAGAAGAGTAAATTATGACAACATGCATGTCAGCTAAGGTTTGTTTTACACATATCATGCAACTGCAAGGAAGAAAGTAAAGTCAACAACCCACTCGAACTGCAGCAGCTCAGGAAGAAGAACATATATTTTTTAGGAACGATAATGACTTCTGACAGGCTCCTTTCTCAAGGGTGAGGGCGTTTTCCGGAGTAGTGTTACATCACCACAGAGATCGGCACCCGGGACTTCAAAGTCCTGGCGTGCAGCTTTTAACTTCACCGAGTTTCGCTACCTGAGGGACGGCGAACCAGACGGCCGATTCCTCGAGCTCCGCAGACGTTTGTGTCCAATCCCCCGCACAGAGGTGCCTGTGTCCCGGCGCAGGAAGCGGGCCAGCCACCTGAGGGGACGTTTCGCAAGAGGAGGCGGTTGGGACAGCTACCGCCCGCGGCGCCAACCGCCGCCGGCAGCCCAGGCCCTGCCCCTGCCGTGCCCTGCCCGCCAGCCCTGCCCTGCCTGCCCCAACCCCACACGTCTCTCGGTGGCAGCCCTCGGCCGCCGGAGGGGCGAAGCGGCTGAGGGACGACGCGCAGAAAGTATCAACTCCCTCTCCCCGGGCCGAAGGGGGTGCAAACAACCGGCACACGGGCCGACGCAGAGCCTGCGCAGCCGGCCAGGCAGGAGACGCGCCCCTGAGGCAAGGACAGGCGACGGAGCCCCACCGCCGGCTCTGCCTCGCCCGCGGACAGCGCCCAGTCCCGCCCCGAGCAGCGGCACGGCGCGTCCCAGCGCTGCCTCGCAAGGCGGCCCAGCCCAGCCCGGCCCGGCCCGGCCCGGGCCCGACCCCTCCCTCACCTGCGGCGGCCCGCGAGGGCAGCGCGGAAGCTGCCGACCCCTGGCGCCGCCAGCGGCCACGCCCATGCCAACCGGGCGCGCCCCGCCCCGGGGCCGCCGCCGCGGGGCGCATGCGCAGACACCCCCCGTCCTCGCCCCGCTCCTTCACACCCTCCCCCGCGGCCCAGGCCGGCGGCCCGGCGTGGGCCCAGGCGTGGCTCGGGTCCCGGGGCCGCGCAATGGCTGGCGCTCGGAGAGGCGGCCGGCCGGCTGGCGGGCGGAACGGGCGGCCTTTGCCCTTGTTTCCCCGCCTCGCCCGGGCAGGGCTGGGAGACGGACCGGTTTCTCCGCTGTCGGGGGGCGGTGCTGGCGGCGGCGCTCGGTGGCGATGGCTGCTGCGATGGCGGCGCTGGCGCTGGCGCGGCGCTTCCGCCGCAGCCCCGCCTGCCTGGGGAGGCCGCTCCGGCGGGAGGCGGGAGGCGCGACGTGCGGTCCCTGGGGCCGGGGGTGGCCCGGCGCCCGCCGCGGGGCCGGCGGGAGAGAGGTAGCGGGGCTGCCGCTCTGGGGGTGCGGGCGCGGCCGCTTCCAGGGTCTTGTCAGGGGCGTGTGCGCGGCGCTCGCCGCCCCGGGGCCTCTCAGCCGGCTGCGGGGGGAGAGGCTGGCATGGCGGGGACGGAGCGAAGGGCTGGACTATGTTTGCAAAAGCTGGGATCTCGGTGCTCGTTTGAAAAACACGAGTTTGCTTTTTTTGCTTCTTACCTTGTGTTTGCTCCATATTTATGTTGGTTTTTTTTTTTCAGTCTAGTGCTCTGTTCATATTTTAAGGAGTCATTATGACCCTCTGTTGAAAAAACTTAAAATACCTCTTGATGTGGTGTTTTATGAAGGTTCTTTTAACTTTCAAAAGTCTTTCTCTGTTCAAAATCTGAAATATAACGTGCTAGAGATGAGAAGAACTTTTAGCTCAGAGTGACAATGTTTATTAATACAGATCTTATGATCCCATGCAGGTGCTTAGAAAAAGCCTTCAAAGAGGGGTTGTGCTTTCAACAGGGACCTTTTTGGTTTATGAAGCTCACAAGCTGATTTCTGGCTTTGCTGAGGTTCATGCAAGCTTCAAAGGTAATATTTTAAAATTCTGAAGTACATAAGTTATTCTAATGTGAAACTTAACATTTTTAGTGCCAGAGTTATATAGGGAAAATGTGCAATGCTTTTTATTTTCTCCATTAAGTCTGCATGCAGTGCGTTTCCATGACAGAATGCTTTTGAATTGATTCAGGGTAGCCTTCTAGCAGTTCAGCAAGTGATTCTTTCAGGTGTTACCGAAAGCAGATCTAGTAGCTCATCCTGCCTAGGATATAACATATGCACAAAGTGTATGATACCTGACTTGTTGCACAAGCTTTAAATAACTTACTGAGAAAGTTATGGTTCAGTTAGGAATGCAGACCAAACCTTAATCAATTTCTAAAAATCTTAGTTAGTTCAGATTTTCAATATGAGCACTGTGTGATTCCCATTTAATCTAGTTGAACAACATTGAGATTGCGTTTCAAACAAGATTGAGAAATGCCTTGTATTTTTGTCACACTGACAAAGCGGAAGAAAAGCCTTGCTTTTACCTACTGGAGAAGAATAGAAACAAGTGATGAAATGTCCTTTTCAAGATCTGAATAAAGATAGTCTCACTGCTAGAAGAAAAATAGCATCGTTTTAAAAAGGGATATTGTTGTAGACTTAGAACTTGTCTATCATGTGGTAAATTAAGGGTTTTGAGAGTAAGCCTAACAGAATGGAGAATGAGCCTAACTGAAATGTATTCTTATTGTGTAGATAAGATAGCAGTCAGTTCAGATAACCTGTTTCTCTGTGTCTCAGAGAGGAACATCTTAGATGTTTATGTTTATAGAAACAAAAATTCAGACGTAGACTTTTGAACAGATAAGGAACTGTTTCATTTGCTGTAATAGAAGGAGATTCAGTAAATAAATTTAAGATAGCTATTTAGTACACAAATAAGAAAATTTCCCATGAGGAACTTACATAACACTACTTAGTTGCCTCTGGTCTTTTTTAGTGCTCTGACTTGAATCTGGCATTTACAGTGCCAAGAAAAACAATGTTAGTGGGCTTTCTGTGCAAGACAAGTAGTAGATATGGTGAAAATAAAGAGTAGAAAAGAAATACCTGAAAAATACTCTTAAATAAAAGTCTAATAGTTTATGTGAAACACCTGGTGGCAAATGTGTTCAGAAGTTTGTGTTCTGAGCATTTAGTCATTAGATATGTTAATAGTGTTCAGGGAGTCTCATCAAATAAACGTAACAGTTCACTGCAGATAATACTGAAGATGTACCATGAAGCTAATATTGGGACACTAACATCCAAAGTCCATGTAGACTGTTATCTTTTAAATGGTTGACAGAAGGCATTTAGAGATGGCAGGGTTAAAAATTATCTAGAATGCTTTCCTGATCTTCAGTGATTTATATTCTAGGATCTCTTTAAGATGAACATGAGGCTTTTGTGTTTAGTAGCCTTCAGGGCTTTTTTTATTCTATAAATAAAACTGTGTTGCTGTGAAACGTGGTTACCATATTCAGTAAATAACTTGGGGGAAAGAAAAAAGCTCTACCCCCCTTTATAAAAATTAATCATGTTTATAAGCTTATGTTTTGACTTAGAAATTTGATCACAAACCCAGGAGTAATACCAAAGAGACAGTAAGCATAGCTGAAAGTTGTGTAAGACTTTAGACTAGGCTTTTGACTTGGAAGGTTATTTTTTCATATTTTAATATTGGCAGAAGGGTAAACTCAGAGTTTGTTCTTCCCCTGTACAGTTATATACCTCAGTAGAATTATCTACCTTTAGGTAGTTTTCCTCCTAATTCCATCTATTTTCATGCTAGAATCCTGTATTGTGTGGTGTTTGGTATTTCCATTTCTGGAATGCTGTTTCATGTACTATATACATATTGTATTTATTTACATATTATTACATTCAACCAGTTGTGGAAATTGTACTCCCTCATCTCTGTTGTGTTTTAAAGTATTTCCTAGAAAAAGAATTGATGTTCATAAGAACAACGGGTACTTAGTTCATAAATTGATACTCTAGAAAGCCAGTTTTGATTTTCAAAATTATTTTTGCTTTTAGTATCTTGAACACATAAGAGGTTTCAGTAGATGAACTGTATTTTTTGGAGTTGTGTTTGTGAAAATCTTAAGGACTTAAGTCAGAAAACCTTTAAGCAATGTTTCATTTTGGCCTGTTGAGTAAGATAATGGGACCCACTCAATCTGCAGTCATATTCTGGCAAAACTATGGAACCATACTGAGAATGAAGACTATTTTAAAAACTTTTTTTCATTTTTATTATTAGATTTAAATTTTGTACATATACTAATGAAGGGGGTTTATTACTCAGATCTCTACTGCACTTGCCCCTCATACTTTTCCTACAGTTTTCACAAGGAAAACAAATTGCTTCTAGTCTGATGCATTGAGAGAGATTTTTGAATGTTAAATCCATTAAATGTCCAAAGCGCTGTTGCTGAAAGCGGTTGTGTAGTTTCATGAGAAGCATGTATTCAGCATCGTTTCTCTTCCTGGTTGTTCATTGTAAATGTAACTTATTCAATCCTGCTGTGGGTGTAAATTATTTGGAATGATGGCCTAAAAAGGAACTAGGTTTGTTCTTTGTTTCAGCTAGGTTGTCTTGCTCTAAAATGTTTTGTTTATACTATAATGTCCTAATTACATGTAATTTGTCCTTCTGTTTCCACAATTTTAATTCCTTCTTAAGTGGAAGAAGTTATAGAGCAAGCAGACTACCTGTATGGGAGTGGAGAAACTGAAAAGCTGTATCGGCAGCTGCTTCAGCATAAAAATAGGTAATTGATTGCATTGAGACATTACTGTGTCTTCTTTTCTGTGGTCTTCTGTATCAATTTTTCAACTAATATTCTCGTTGTGGTATGCTGGAGGACCTTGCTTTCACCCTTATGTAAGCAGGTAAGAAAGACTCTTGATCTTTTTCCTCATAATGGAAAAATGAATGAAGAAAGGACTGGTAGCTGTTTAAGGTGACAGTTAACAGGTTTTTCAGTCAGCAAAGAAGAGTTTTTTGCTTGTTGGTTTTGTTACTCTAATAATCCTTTAAAATATAATGCAAAAACTCATAACGTGTCTACATGTTACTAAATGATCAAAGTACCTAGAATTCAGGTACTGAAAATTTTTGAGTCACTGTTTCATTTCTTTTTCATTGCTGACCAGCTGTTCTTTCTGTTTTCATTTGTCTCATGTTAGGATTTGAGTCTGAACAAAAAAACCTCCTTACACATGTAGTTATGTCTTAACTGCACAAAGCATTATTGATAAGCGAACTGGGACAAGCTGTTTAAGGAAAAAGCAGAAAATGCATTGCAAACTGAGGAGTCCATTCCTTTGGAGGAGGCAAGGCATCTCACTCCTAGAACACTTTGGGAGGAAATCAACTATTCAGTTGTTTCCAGTAGTTTTCCAGTAGTTTTCAGTTCTTTTTTTTTGTTTGTTTGTTTGGAGTTTTTTGTTTGGTTGGTTTTTTGGTTTTTGTTCTTGCCAGGGGCACAAGTACAAAGCCTGGGAAGTTAAATGAAGGTCCTAGCCTGTAAGGGACACCATGTCATAAGCAAGGAGTAAGCTTGCTACAAAGTGTGTAACAATACTAATTTTTCTGTGAGGAGTAATGATTCCAGTAGTGGTACTTAACATTTTTGTGACTTACCTGAAAAACGAGTCTGCTAGTTCTGTGTTACTGTGTTAATTAGATCAGTACTTCTGTGCTGTGAGCAGTGACTCAGTTTTACTTCAGCTAAGAAAACTGGCTTTTATTAATACTCTGAGTTTAGCAGTAACTTGTGTATGCTTTTTAATATTTTTGGTTTCTAGTAGTTTTGACTTCAGTATTCCTGTTGGGGGCTGGGGGGGGGGGGGTGGGGGGTGCAGAGCAGGACGTGGGTGTGTTATAGCCAGAACCTACAAAAGACTTTCTAAACTTAATATTATAGTCTCTATTAAAATAGTAAGCCAAAATTAAAAAGATAGTTAGCTAGTAGTAAAGTGCAAGCAGTGTTTTAAAACAATAGGTTAACAAAATAATAAAACTTTAAATCCCTTATCTTTGGTTATAACATACCATACACCATTTGATACAGTGATATAAATAAATATATAAATGTACATCTTCATGTGGTGGTAGTATGGCTAATCTATGGTTTTTTTCACTGTTCTAGGAAGAATTTCGTTATTTAGGTACAACTGTAGGGAAAAGGATGAATAATATTTTAAACATTCCCAGTAAACATTAATATTAAATCAGTGGAATGCTGGGAAAAATACCATCTAGCTAAGAACAAAGTAGCCCTTGTTTTCCTTCTGGTGTTTCAAGTGGTACTGTTGGGTGTTTTAAATATGCATCTTTTTTGAGAAAACAATGCCCTTTCCTACAGATATGTTTGTTTCACAGACCAGAATGGCCAAACGAAGGTATCAGCACGCAGTCTATAATGGAGAGCTTTCATTTGTTGTTTGCTACCTTGGGGTTGTATATAGCATAGAATGATAGATGATACACTGTTGTCTTATCATCTACTTGAGATCCATATTGAAAGACTGGTTTAAGACCTTTGCTTGCTTTGTTTCCATTATTGCTTTAAAACGCTAGTGTTTCTGTTCATAACTAGTGATGACGCAGAGTTGTTATGGCGGCTGGCGCGGGCATCACGAGATCTAGCTCAGCTTAGTAGTACTTCTGCAGAGGAGAAAAGACAACTGGCGTATGAAGCCCTTGAGTATGCAAAAAAGGCACTGGAAAAAAATGAATCAAATTTTGCAGCGCACAAGGTGAGCCAAGCAAAATAACTGAAATCTTGTTCTTTGATTTCTGTCAGTAGAAACCAGAATGAATGTCATTGTGCAGTTTCAGCAAACTTCAGCATAATTTAACATTTCAGTTGAGAATGAGTGAGATTTCTAATTCTCCCTAACTTTTCTGGAAGATCAGAGTTTAGACTTTTGCAGCTAAAAGGGAACAGGAACTGGTTAAATGTGTGCAGGTCCATAGAAAGAGGTGACTGATCAGGTTGATTACAGCTGGTATTACCAGTTCATCCTCTTCTGATGTAGCCTTAAAAATGTTGTACACGCCCCACATGCAGCCTGTGGTTTGTGCACAATAGTAGCTCCATAGAGTTTCGCTGGAAATACTTCAGGCTCTGGCTTCCTTCTGCTCTCTTTTTTTCTGCTGTTTCACAGGCAGAGAGGTAACAGTATAGTCAATTGTGTTGGCATCTTGGATAAGAAGGGGACATGGATTCCCTTACGCATGCAGACCAGCAGGTTGCTCTGATGCTGCCTGAGCTGTTCATAACAAATACTTTTTGCTTGTTGCCATTAGTGGTGGTGGCAGCTGTTCTGGTTTTTTATGTTTTTTTAATTTCCTATTAATAGCTATAGTGCTGTATTAGATGTTTTATTTTTGTTCTTTGAATTACAGTGGTATGCAATTTGCCTCAGTGATGTTGGAGATTTTGAAGGAATCAAGACTAAAATTGGAAATGCCATTGTTATCAAAGAGCACTTCCAGGTAAACAGGTTTTGCATATGACAGCATTAATGCATCCAATATGTAGGTTCTATGACAGTTATGAACTGTTTTTTGACAAAAATTTGCAAATGTACTTCTGTTCAAATCTCCTGGTGACACTTTGGGTTATTGTGATAGTCCTGAATGCCCAGCAACAAGGAGTACAAATTATCTCCTGCGGTAAACTTAAGTCCCTACAGAAGGGAGTCTTGAAGTAGCTGAAGTGCTTTTGACACCTCTTAGGACTAGACAAAGTGTAACTGTTGAGAATATGCTATTGAGAAATGGATGTGTGGCCATCCTTTTAACTGGGTTGTGTAGCAGTAAAGGACAAATACTGGAAAAGATAAAGGACTACTAAATTTATATCACCAGAAATTATATCAAAATCTGAACACACCAAGTCTCATGTGAAATTCTTAATGATCTACTAAACAGAAGTGCTAAGAAATATATCACTATATTCATTTTTTTGAGCTGATTTAGTTGTGCACTGAATACTGTATTGCCTTGAAATTCTACACACTGTTAATCTGGTTTAATTAACAGTAGGGTAACAAGTCTACTTTTTAAAATGTATTTTAATCCAAATGTGGCAGAACAACTGTTTACATCTTGTGTTGTTTTTTTCCCCCCCTCACTAGAGAGCCATTGAACTGAATCCAAAAGATGCTACAACAATTCATCTTATAGGCATTTGGTAAGGTGTATTTTCAAACAAAAGTTAGCATGTGGCAAAGAAAAATGCCAGAATATGTCTTACACAAATTGCAGAAATGCTTGGAATAATTCAGTGGCTTGTAATTAGTTGATGCAAACATGAAAACCTATTGAAAGGGTATGGGATGTCATGCCTTGAAAAAGTCTGGCTGTTAATTCTTATGCAATTCAAAAAGATGAAAAATAATTTTTCATTCAATTTATTTGTTTTACTGTATGGAACTATTAAAAACTCATTTTGCAGATGTGTGTTTCCATAGCAGACATCAGAGACTGTGAGTAGTACTCATTTTGTTCTACTGGTGTGAATGGAGACAAAACTCAACACTGAATTTATGCTGAATTTCACTGATGGCTGCACCTTAATACAATCTGTGTATAGTGAAAAGCTATCAAAAGTGAGATGTGTTCTGAAAATACTTCCATTATAATCTGTCATGACACTGTATTTTAAAAGCTACATTTAAGTAAAGGCAGCTTATAAATGCATATTCGTTCACAAAAATCTCTGAAATTGAATTTGCTGCTCAGCAAAATTGGTACTAAGAATTGCTATTACATAGCAGGCAAAGGGACTGGAAAGATAACTTCCCATACTAACCAGGGCATTCTGTGGAAGCAGTGTGGTTGAAAGCGGTATCTTTTATGTGTTAGTGAGAGGTTCCAGACAGCATTTCTGGTTATTTGTCTGAAAGAAACCAAGCTGCTACATTGTTTTACAGGAAATCTCTTGCTGTGAGATCGATTGAAAATAAATAAAGCCAGTGTATTTGTAGCTTTAAAAAAAAAAATACTGAAAACCACAGGCACCTTCTTTGTGTTTTTTTTTCTGGACCCTTGAGTATCAGAGTAAACTACAGTCTACTGCTCCGGAGTTTCTTATTAGTTTACAAACTTACTTTGTTTTTTCAGCATCCACCACTCATTCCCACATGACCTAACAATTCAATAGTCCAAATTTCTAAACAGAAGCATATGCTACCAACTGAATGAGCCTCAAGGTCAGTTTTGAGATAGGAAGCTTGTTCTGGAAAGTAAGACGTTCCTAAGGAAAGTTAGAAAAAATGATCAGAAATGTGAGATTATTATTGCTTTTGGCATACAAGTATCCCCATATTGTATATTTAAATACACTCATTATTGAAACCGAGAGCATCTTCATCTGAAACTGGAATTGGGTATCAGCCAATTCTTGAGTATTTTTCTCCTTTCTCTGGTGGCAAAATTTGAACTCAGACTGTGTATTCCATGCTTTGCCTCACTCTCCTCTGTACACTTTCATATTTGCATTTATTAATTTTTCACCTCCTCTAGAGTGCTCTATTTTACACAGTGAATAATATTTTTATACTCATCGTGGGAGGGTAGTAAAGTGAACAGCATTGTTTTACATTTACACCTGGAATGTTCTACGTATTTGAAATACTTAACAAATGTTTAATCCTTCCAGCGTCTCTAAGGTAGGTGACTAATTACCTTTGTTATTTAGTAGATAAGAAAACAGCATAGAACGGCCTAGCCTAGAACACAGTAGTTTGATTCTTGGGTTTATTTTTATTCTTGTAGATCAGCCTTTCAGGAATGTACTGCAGATCTGCTTTATATTAATAATTGAGAAAAACAAGGTAGTGTTGAGGTAAGGCAATGACATGACTCAGTTGTGCCCTTTTTGCAAATATATTAGAACAATATCAAATACACATAAATTGTAAAAATCATTCAAGCTCAAAAGCTGTTCCATGGTTAATAACCGTCTCCAGTTTTGTCTAATGTAATAGTTCCTAGTAAAAGACACACCAGAACTTCTTTAGCAGAGCTATGCAGCAACTTCAGACATCTTGCTATTTTGTTGTGCAGTTGTAAGAACTTGCTTATAGAAGTTACAGTGTGGCTGGAGTTGTTGTGACTCTTGGAAACAACAATTATCAAGTGCAAGATACAAAAATGTTATGTGAAAGCAAGAGAAAAATGTGAAGGGTATATACAAATGTTTCCTTTTGCTCCAGGTGTTACTCCTTTGCTGAAATGCCATGGTACCAAAGAAAAATAGCTGCAACACTATTTGCCACACCACCAACCTCCACATTTCAAGAGGTACAATGTGAAAATGTTTCGCAGATTATTATTCCCCCCACAAAGCTGTTGATTATACTTGTATTAATTTTCCTGACAAAGCTGACCTCTGCTTATGGAATAAGCATGGACTTGCAAGTTTCCAACTGTAATAAAATGAGAATATAACAGGAGAGTGAGGGACACTTAAAAACATAAAAATCTTTAATTTTTTTCAGCTGTAGCACACACAGAATAGTGAAAATTGTTTCGTGTAGTTTATGCAGCAGAAAGCAAAAAGCTGTATGTAACTTAGTTTGTATTTACTATTGCGTTCTATTGCAGATAACTCTCTGTAGTAGTTCCAGTGCTGACAATCTATATGTTAGTGTTAGACCATGTACTTATTTGACAGAACTATTAGAATTTTTCCCTTTATGATAAATGGAAAAAGCAACCGCTTGCTTTGTTACTTGCCATGAACAAATACCTTCTCCTCCCCTGGCTACATATGGTGTGGTACTATTCAACTGAAAGTATTTTTGTTCATCTTTGCCATGAAAATTCCTGCTCTCATATACCCTAAACCATACTGTCCAGATGTAGATCTTCTAGGGTGTCTAACACAGGATGCATCTTATTTAAACACTTGTACATATATAGAAAGTTGATCAGTTGGTAATAGGAGGGTTTGTTGCAGGTGTTACAATCTTTGTTTAGATCAACCAGTAACTGGCCCACTATCTTTCCTTCTTTTCGGGGGGGCAGGAGGCACTAGAAAATAATTGTAGAAGGCTGCAATTTCATTTCTGATTAAAAAGAAATAAAACTTTTTAATGGAATGTCAAGCTTGTAAGTTCTGCTGAAAATCACTCTCAGAAGAATACAGAGTGTCAGCCAGGATTTTGAATACTGCAGAATCATGCTAGTCCCAGCATCAAGTTCTGTAGCACTTAAGGTGGCTGAAGAAGCAAACTTGTCCCAGAACCTGTAGTTGAGCCATACTGGTAAGACTTCTGCAGTTTCAGTACAAAATATGTTTTGTAGGTATGTCCACACTTGAAGTTCTTTGACACTATTTTCCCTCCAGCTAGTAATATCAGGAAGTGGTAGGAATGGACTGAAATTTGTGATGTTCAGGATCAGGAACTAGTTAGAAAATGTGTGTGGATTTCATAAAGGTTCATTCTCTCATGTAAGAGGATACTAACCGGTGCTCTGTAGGAATTGGTTCTCCCTGAACTATTTGTCAGCATTAATGACCTGAATCATAAGATTTGATTCATCTATTAAATTTACACATGAGAACTGGCTGGGGGAAACTGCAGATATGCTGGATGGGATAAATAAAATTCAAAATGATCTTGACAAGTTGAAGACTGGAAAAACACAATCCAATTTGCTAGGGACAAATAGGAGGTACTGTACTTAGGGTGGAAGTTGGCAGGGGAGTAGTTGGATAAGTACTAGTTCTGTTGAGATGTCAAATCTGATTGTACACTGAATGAGAACCATCGGTAGCATGCTGAATTAATAAAAGCAAGATCATGGACAGGAAGTCCTTCAGCTATGTGAAACATGCATGTAAGGCTTTAGTTTGACTGCTGCTCAGTTTATTCTCCATTTTAAAGACGACAACCTTGTCTTTTGCAGGCTCTTCATTACTTCCACATGGCAGAGGAAGGTAATCCATCTGGCTTTTTTGGATAGAGTAGTATCTTTTATGAATGCTGACTTGAAATAAACCTTTTGCTTTTGGTGTTATCTTAATAGCGTATGATCTGCTGATAAACATATCAGCCTGTTGTGCTAGTCAACAACTAGACTGTTACACTGGAATGTTTCATCAGAGATACTCAAAGTATGTTACACGCTTACTATCATAGCTTACAAATGTACCATGAGGGTTTTTTCCAGAATAAGCATTAAACTGTAATTTGTACCTTCATTAGTAACAAAGTACTCTTCCCCAAGGCGTTCAACTGGAATGCAGGGGAAGGAAGCAAGCAAAAAGGAATTTTCTGTAATTTTGCTAAATTTTCTTAAAGTTCAAAAGTCCTCTGTATTCTAAGTAGAACAACAGAGAAAGCAAGCTTTTTTTATTATTTAAGAAGCTATTTGGATAGTGCCAGTCTAACTGGCAGTAAAACTGTCCACATGTAAAAGAAAATATGGACCTATTATTTCTCTGAGTGAAGCCATAAGGAAAACTGACTAGCTGAAAGATAAAGGAAGACAAGGGAAGACAGTGTTCTATGAGAAATTTGTACACAGTTACATCAGTGAAGGTAAAATTTCATTGTGGATCTTCCCCTGGGTGTCAAGTAATGCAGTTGTGAACTGGAATGGTGGACTTAATCTCAGAATTTGCCTCCAAAACACCTCCATATGTTTTGAATCCTGACCTTAGATCCAGCAGCAGAGAAAGCCTGTGCTATCAGTATGAACAGTAGGCAAGACAAGTCTTCAATAATGAGAGCCAAAGCATGCTTTATAAAATAAATCTCTCCTTAAAAAAAGTTAGATGTGGGTACAAACGGTTTCATGTTTTCTTCCTTTGGAGCAAAGGCTAAACTAATACCTGTATGTGCGTGGCCTGAAGCTAGGAAATGTGCCCTTCATTTCCTTGCTATACTTGCTAAGCTGGTTGCATTGCCTGTTGCACCTTCTGCACCTTCTGCCCAGAAGAACACAGAATGTGCAAAGCAGTTATGCAATAAGCTCACTGCTTTGCTCCTTCTGAGAAATCTAGTTTCATTGAGTATATTAACTAACAAGATGCTAGCTAATATAACTGTATATGAGACCAAAGTGTAGCAGGTAAAGGTTTTACATTGGCTTCCTTCTGATCAAAAACCAAAATAATATTCATCTTTTCCAAAATAAGTATTTAAAGGAGTGAAGCTGTATCACGGCTTTGATACTATGCTGCTTGTTCTTATTTAAAGCTTTTCTCCTGTCTCTATACAGCTGACCCAAATTTCTACAGCAAAAATTTGCTCTTTTTGGGGAAGACATACTTGAAGTTAAACAATAAAAAGATGGCTCTTCTGTGGTTAAGCAAAGCAAAGGAGTATCCTGCACATACAGAAGAGGACAAACAGGTAGGAAGTTAAGAAGTGTAATAGTACAATCCTATATTGTAACCAACATGTGTGTTGTGACCAACGTGAACCATGTAATCATCATTGCAGTAGAATGTTTTATAAAGTTAAGTCAGAGCAAGTTGTAGTTCAGCACCTATAATCCGGGATCACATCCAGACACCAGAAAATTTTAGTATATTGGTAACTGCCTCTGAACACAATGGTTGGAAATACTCTGTTTATTATAAAGAACTGTTTTCCTTTCTTCATGATGTTTTTGTAGTGCTAACAGCAACCCACTCTTTACTGTGTTGTTGAAGTTAAAGCAGGCAACTGAGCGAACCTACCTCTATTTGAGCACAGATTCACTTTTCATATGCCTAAAACTAGAAGGGTAGAAATCATATTTTGGAAGAGCTAAAAACCACATGAACAGGAGGAATTAAAAAGCATGGATGTATCAAAAACTTGCTAGATCCATAAAACTTAACATTGCAGTCCTTTTCCAGGCCCCTAGGGAGAGATTCAGATGATCTGAATTGAGACAAATGGAAGCAGTGTATCTTTGACAGCAGCTCTCCAATCCTAGGTGACATGTGGCACTTAATTACCCTTCTGAACTGCTCAGAAGGATCCTGGATTGGATGGGTAGGCATCTGCTTCCTACCTAAACACATACAGAGCACTTCCAGGAGGGGTAATTCATTAGACTTGTTCAGACCTAAAACTGCATTCAATTGCAGTTATCTTTCATAAACAATCCTGTTAGCATCAGGCCTAACAAGGCTTGATTTCCAATTGATTTTTCTTCTGGTTGATTGACTTCTAATTAATTTAGCATTAAGTTGCAGTGTGAGATGCTTTAACTGTTACAGAAAATATCCAAATGTGTTGTGACATTCTGAATGTCCCAATTGTTGGTAGGATTTTGCACTCCACACCTCAGAAGAAACACTACTGAGATTCCCCTCTATAGATTCTCTAGTAAGGCCTGAACTGCTTCTCCCAAAAGTGAGCTCCTTCAGTAACATCTTTCAGTAGAAATATGAGTATGGGTTCCGTTCCTCCACTGCTTTGCAAAGTCTATAGGAATTTAATAGCCTAAAGGAGTAGTGGTCTCAGGTATATATGAAATTAGTTGGTTCTTCTGACCATTATTAGTAGCTGGACACACGTGAAACCAGTGATCACAGAATCTTCCCTTTAGGAACCAAGCAAAAGGAGTCAGTAGTGATTTCTGTGCAGTAGCCAGGTTGTTAAACTGTTTATCTGCTCCAGCTGTGGTTGGCCTCCTGGTACAAACATCTATTTCCCCACCCCCTAGAGGGTGCAGAGCTGCTGAACCCAGAGAGGTTCATTAGGAACTAGACTTGGTAGTCCAGTAAGAAGGAAACTGGCCTATGCAAAGAAATTGGAATTCTTGTGTCTGCATTTGACAGAGGTGTGGGCATAAATAGGTTTTCTGAACATGTTACCTCTAAGTATCAGCAGTATCTGGCTTATGTTGTCTGCACTGCTTGCTCTGTCAGGACCAGAAGTTGTTGGGTTTTTCTTTTGTTTTTTAATATAGATGTTAGGTCATATTCAAATTTTATTAGACCTTATCCAGAATCTCTAGGCAAAGGGAGTCTCAGAAACAGTCTTCTCGCGCTTCCTTAGTCACTGTCCAGAGCTTTGAAAACCCCAGGTTGGTTGGTTATGGTCAGATATTGGACAACTTACTAGATGCTACTACTGGACTACAGCAAACCAAGAGTTAATCATCTGTATTCAACTCAAATAAACTTACTACATCTAGTAAGAGAGTTACACTGAAGGCACTGGCTTAAGTAGTTTTATTCCCATTCATGTTTCAAGTGTTGAGCATCTTGAACTACAGCATAAAATAACTAGTCTTAGGAGGGTTCTGAATTTAGAGAACTGTGGTGAAACGTTTGGGTGCTTGCAGGGTAAGTTCTGCTAGAAGAGCTTATAACTACCTGGCACTGTTTTGTTATGAATATATTTCTTTCTTTCAGGTACAGAAAGAAGCTTTGGAGTTGCTTAATTCTATATAACAGGAAACAAGATAATGGGAATTCAGTGCCTCAGGTTTGAGCAGCATAGGAAAAAGACCCCAAATCCTACTTGGTTTATTGGAGCTGTTAATACAAGTATAGCCTAATATAACCTGCTATCTTCCTCTCATTTCGATTAAACTGTCAGCTAGAAGATCTGTTCCATTATTTGATTGTGTCTGTTGATTTACATGGGAATAAAGGGCTTCATGGAGAAGCAGGGTATATATATCGGAGGGGAAAGACAGGGACAGGGCTTGTGCAGGTTTTTAATTACGTTTTTTACACTGTTCAGCTACAAATTACATATGGGGGATAATAAGAAACATGACTAGCATAACTTTAAGGAAAGGAGGTACAGGGCCATGACAATTTTAAACACGCAGTTTCTCTGGAGCATTCTCCTGTGGGGTTCAACAGCCTTCAAGAGTAATATATGTTGCTGTGTTAGATGCTCCTACAGATTTCTCATTAAGGCTGCACAAGCAGTCTTAATTCCAATACACTTAAATGCTAGTGTTCAACTTTGCAAAAAGTGCTGTGGTTTAAAAAAACAACCCTGAAGTAGGGAACACCTAAGAAAATCCTTTTATAGGTGATACCAGCATATGCAGTGAGCAGCTTTCTGTGAAATACGAATACTTGTTTGCACATCGAGAGGCTGTGAATTCTGAGGATTTAGGGGCTGCACAATGTTTGCTGGACATATGCACTCCCTCCCCTAGGCAGTCATGACAGGAGGAATGCATACTCCCAGTATTTGGAACTACAGTCTGGAAGCGCACAGACGTCTGTTTGTAGAACTAAAGTAAAACTTTCTTCTCATTCTTGCTACTATTTTAGCAGGAACTTTCACCAGAAAAATATATTAACCTATGTTAGATAGCCAGCATGGAAAATATTTACAGATTTTCCAAACAACAGATTCTGATTATGCAACAGAAAAAGAGGGCCAAATAATGAAAAAATGGTAGGCAATCAAATATGCACAGTATTGCCAGTGGAAAATCTAACACTCTAGAACAAATTGACTATAAATACCTAGTGTTCCCTTTAATAGAGAAGGATATTGAAGTCTATAGGGGGAAGATGAAGGGCATAAATTGCTTAGACTAACAAACCAAACCAAACCTGTGCCAAGTCAGTAGTGAAAACCCACATCTGAGGGACAATCTAGAGCTTTAATTCTAGCCTCAGATCATGAAACTAGTTAAAAGATGTTTTTCTCCACTGTGGTAAAGTAATTCTTATTTTTCTATTAGAAGAGTATCAGACTGAAGTCTTCACTATGTCACAGTGCCAGGGTGGATGACATGTAGTGTTTCAGAGAGATTCTTCAAATTTCCTACACTCACACACTACAAAAATGTTTGCCATGCACAAAACTACTTCTACCAGCTTTGTGGCAGAGGCACCTCACTTCAGTGCCTTTTGTGCTGCAGAGAACAGAACCTGCACGAAGAGGAAGGCTATCCAGGTACCAAGTAAAGATCGTTGAGTGTTTAGAGAAGAGCAGCTGAGTTGCTTGCAGGAAGAAAGGAACAGACAGAACCCATGAACTACACAGTAGCTCCTTCAAGTAGTATTACCTCACTGGTTCCCTCATCTGATGTCCTGCCTTTCCTCTTCACTGACTTCCCTCCCCCCAAGTACAGCTGAATTATGAGGAATCCAAATAGGAAAAGAAGAAGTTACAATGCAGTATTAGGGAAATTCCCCGGAAGTCTTAAGTTAACTGTACACACACACACACAGAGGTATATATTTTTTTTTCCCCCTTTAAGAGCCATGCTTTCTTTCAGTCAGTCCTTTGAAACCAATTAATAGATCATATACATGTACAGAAGGCCAGTGGGTTTGGCTTTTTCCTTGCTTACTAACCCTTCCCCACAGGAAAAGCTATTGCAATTGTGAGACAGCTAAAATTATTGAAACAATAAAGCAACTACATTCTTGGGATGTGCTGTCTTTTTTATTATTATTTTGTTCACTTACTCACAGATTCACAAAATTCAGCAGTTGGTAGTGGGTCAACATGTCATTCATTAGTGCAAATTCATGAAGTTCAACTCTATGACATTTAGCCCTCTTAATTGTCTTTTAGGCAAGCCACACACACTTCTGTTGCCCAGCCTCTGATATTTGTTGGTTTGTTTCTTTTTTAAAGCTTCCTCCATTCTAACCAGTATGTGTCATAATTTAAGTGGATTTGCACCTGAAGTTAACTTGATGCTATAGTCACAAAAATGGTTTTGCAGAAGATATTTGGTGTAGTATGAAAAACCTTCGAAGTGGTGGAAACTCTTACAGACGGTTCATGTAAGATAGCAGTCTGTTGGGCCTGTTGCACTACCGGTGTTACCAAAGCTATGTACAGGTTAACAGCTCCACAGTAAGCTGTGCATATTGACTACAAAGCCTCCAGAGAATCCAATATGTAGAAAAATAAAATTCTGGCAGAATTCAGTTGCTGTATGGGAAAGATACATGAACAGATATAACTATTTTTTCCTGCATGTACACTTTTAACAGTGCAATATGATATGTTACAGAAGTGTTTTTAATCATATTCTAAGAAATCATTTTCATGTGTGTACAAAATTCTGTATAAGTGAAATGTAATGGAATTTACAGTTAATATTTAAAGCATAATACAAATGGTAATTTTAAACATGTTTTGACTCTATAATAAGGAAGCACGGTTTGCTAAAAGTAGCATTTAATATAATTCACATGAATAAGGTGTTAATTTTTTTTTTTTTTAAACACATCTTTGCAGTTCAGCAAATGCCCTCAATGCCAATAAAACTAATTTTAAAATGGCTTTATATTTTTGTGCACTTAGGACAAACTTGACCTACATAAAAGAATGACAGGTTTTAGACATACTTACTTAATTCAGGTACATGTGAATTTCTGTAAGAACTTAAGAGAAATGAGAGTATTTAATACTTAAGAACATTTTTACCTGTGCAAAGCTTATGTAACTTTCATTTTATTTGGGTTTACTAGATCAAGTAACTGAAACTGAACATGAATATAGAAAGCAGCAAAGTTCACATTACCTTTTGTATACCCTTACAGCTCAGTTTACATTAATATACTCTACAGAGTTGTGAAAAGGACATCACAGATTGAATAGGGAAGCAAACAACAACAACAACAAAAAGAAACCTGTAAGACACCAGACCAAGGAGAGAATGTGTAATATTTTCTCGTTTATTATTATTTTTTCTTTTAAATTACCTAACATCCTCATGGTAATAACCCAAGGTAATATGTAAACAAATTTCAATGCTGCTCAAATGAATTAAAATATTCTGTTCAGCTCCTACAATGTCAGAACAGTGGCACCAATTCCTTTCAACATTAAATCACATTCATCTTATTTTACATGACTCTTGTGCAAGTAGTAAAGGCTTTATTCATGACCTTGGCTACATCAGTAGAGGGGGATATATCAGCTATTTACGTATTTAAAAAAATTAAACTGACAGAACAACATATTCTGTCATCTCAAATACCAGCAGCATCTTTCTACATATTTAGGATACGTATGGCCTAAGCCTTTAACACCTTTTAGAACAGCCATGCAATGAAACAAACTTGGAGATGTTTCTTATGAGAGAACATAGAGCAGTTTAAACATTTTTCAGAATAATAAAGCCAAGATAAAGCAAATCCAGGCCCTTTTAAATGGCTGCAACTTTTCATACACTTAAAGCTCTATAAAACTAGAGCCTTTTAGTATATATATTTATACTTTTTATATATATTTTAAATAAGTCTCTTGTCTGCTTTCAAAATTTATGAGGGGTTTTTCTGGTCTTTTGGAAGGGCAATAAATAAAAGTAGAAAAGGCTGAACTGTTTTGCATATCTTTGTGGAAGAACGGAGAACAATTATACTTTTAGAGTTCCAGAAAGATCACTGTACAGAACAAAAAGCTTATATACAATTAAGTGTGCAATTTTAGTTGGCTGGGCCTTTTATTATGCAAGATCTCCTTTTTGACTAGAAGCCGCTTCTACTCTTGACCAAATCCCTCTGTTTCTTCAATGGCAAAGAGCAGCTTCTCTTTTAGTTGTTCATAGCTTTTATAGGGTGGCAAATCCAAACGATTAAAACTGAGCAGAAAAAAACAAAATTTTGTTAAGTTTATCTAAATCCCATCTAGAACACTACAGAACTCGACTGCTACAGTAGAAGTTAAAAAAGTTCTGATCTACCAATAAGAAATGAAATAGCAATCACTGCAATCTCACTTCCTTGACGTTTCTATGAGCAGTAAAACAAGACAGTTTGAGAGGAATACTTAAAGAAACTGTTACCACATCAGAGGAAGAACAGAACCTTTGAAGACTAAAGACAGCCCAAGATACAGAGAACTACAATACACAGAAAAGGAAATGTTCACCATGAAGTTTAATACCATCCTAATTTGATGCACCTCCAAATTCCACAAAGAGCATGAAAAACCTTGATTTTTCTTCCTTCCTACATGTGCCTGGATTTATTTCCCACTAAACTTTGCCCTAAAAGGCTTCTGCCAAAATTCTGTTCCGTTCTATGTCTTCCCTAAAAGTATCTTAGACAAAGGGGGATGTTTAACTCTTGCAATCATCACTTGAAAAAACAGCACCGGTGGAGAAAATGGTAAAACAGAGGATTCCCTGAAGTAGTTTAAAAGTATGATGAATATTATTGTCACACTGTTGCCAAAGGAAGGTGTGTCCATTTTGCACACAGTATATACAGGAAACTCATCTCTGTACCCGTTGCACCAGTTTGGCATAGGAATGCCAAGCCAAAAATAGTCTGAAGCCTGGCAGGAAAAAGTATCTGCATTATTGGCTAAGCATCCCTGTTTTGAATGTTTGCTGTGATTTCTTTCACGCTACTTTTTCTCATGACTATACATTTATCTTTTATAATGTTACCATATAATATCTAATAACTCTATATACCTAATACCAACATGACTTTTGTTCAGTTAATATTCTCTATTAAAATAAAGAATTGGGTAAACAGCTCTCAGTTCTATGCAAGAAGGACGGTATCATACTTCTGACAGATCTGATACTGATGAACCGTAGAGTACAGCAGCAAAATTTAAGAATAGGGCAACCATAAGTGTTCAATACTGGCATGTCAGATCAATCAAAGAAGCTGAAGATGGAGATAGAGAACTGATTCAAATTAGATTTCATTTGATTTGGTCAATGCAAGGTCAGAAGAGAGAACCTCTAAAGGTACAGAAAGTTTACATGTAACAACTCACCAAGTGTGACTTCTTGGTAACCAGGTTTCCTTACCAACTTTTTCAATGCAGAATTTCTGAGGACCATTACTTCCTAGAAAATAAGATTTATAAAGTGTAATCTGTTCCTTTTAAGTAGCACACGTAAAATATATGTGACATAAGACACAACTCAGATACGGCAAACAGAGCTCATCAGGTGCTACTCAATGCTATATGTATAGGAACGTTCTCATAGAAATGAGCTAATTTCCTAATAATTTATAAATGTATTCATGGAATTTCTGACATAAAAAGCCCTTCTAGATCCAAGTGGATGTACATGAAATTCCTTCTGTCTGTACACTTGCAGCATGGTGCATTTGCAAATGGAACAGTTACCAGTATAAAAGTTTTGGTGACCTTTTACTTACCCATAAGTTCAGCAAATCCACCCAGTGGTAATCTGCAAGTGCCAGTGACAAACTGCAGAAGTCGCATGCGAACCTCGTTGTCTGTTTCTTTTACAAACTAGGCACAGAAATTCAAATTACTTAATAAAAATCTTTAACATAGCTGGAGAAAAACAAAAACCCCACGAGATTGTGAAAGTCATCTAATTCCATTTAAAAAGACACCACCTTGACAACAGTTTACCTTTCCTGATTTCAGCAAAATTGTGTCAAGGGAGAAGACAGTGATTTCAAATTATATGCACTGTTGACTGTTACAATGTGAAGGCTGGGAACAGCAAATAGTAATCTTTATCCTACACTAAAACATAAATCAAGCCAATGCTTGATGAAGACTATCACCATTTTGATTAAACACAGCCATAGCCTAGCCACAAGCTCTGGTCAAGACTGAAGTATTCCTGGCATTTGGCAGCCTCAGTGACAGAAAACACCATCCATAGCAGCTGCATCACTTTGTAAGGAAATTCACTGGGTAAGGGAAAAGGAAGGAGAGAGAGCGGAGATGGAGAACATCTCAGTAAGAGGGGAGGCATTGATACAACTACAATTTTGACTCAGAAAAACCTGGATAACAAAATTAATATTTTTGTTCTATAAATGCTGAAATCATATCCAAGTTACTTGAACTTCTGGATAAGATTCTTTCAGTACCAAGCTTCTTAAAAAGAGACCATATCATCAGACCTTACGTTATTCTGACAATACAAATAAGCTAGAAAATACTTGATTTGCATCGTTTTCTTACAGGAACTTTGTCAAAAGCATCTCTACAACACAGGAACTGCCTAGCTATGACTTCTCTTTACGGAAATTCACAGAAACTGGGAGCCTGTAGGAGGTTTCTTTCTGAAAATAATTCTTAGCCAACTTCATTAAAATGTGAGTTATAATCAGTCAGTGCTTGACTGGCACAGTTAATATGACAACCGTCATAAATAATATGTGGCACTGCAGATGTACTACATATAAGAACATTTAGAAGGTAGATCACTGCTAAGAATACAAAAAACTCTATCACTGTATAATCAATAAGAAGGACCAGATATAGAAAAAGTATTCATGACCCAGCCATCCAAATGTAATGCGGGTATCTATCTGCCACTTCCCACACTCAAGTATGCTCCCTAAGAACCAGTAATCCTCCTTTCATTCTCTTGAAAACAAAAAAGAAAGGAAGCAGTGAGAACCTTCATTCAGATGGCATCCCTCTACTCCACGTCATTTGTGTTACAAACAAATCTAAAGAAGTCAGAAATTTTACTGATCAACATACCTGCCAGAACCATATAATCTGCTTGCTATTCCTTGTATAATGACGATAGACTGTGTTTCTCTGCCAGTCTGCTAAATCAACTTCTTGCATACCACAGAGCATAACCTAGAAAAGAGAATGATTACCTGACAATATACATGTCTATACACGTGAATTAAGAGTTAATTTTTTATCTTGTATGAGACACAGTAACAAAAATAGAAGTTCTTGCTCCCAAAAAAGGACTGGTTATTTTTTCATTTTACTCCACAGTTAGATTTTCTTTTATCCCAAGTTTACAGAACTCCTCCAAAGCTGTTTATGTATTTAAGTGGTTTAAAAGCCTGCATATGAGAAACTTAGTTTCTTCCAACTAGTAATTCAATAATAAAAGATACTACCTTTCCCATAAAAGGAAATTTTATATTAAAGAGGATATTACCTCTCCCTTTAAAACCTTGCCTCATATTCCAAGATGATGATTATTATTACTGCTACTGCTACTACTAGTAAAGATAAAACACACTGCAAAGTATATGTCTGCGTACTCATTACAAGAGGCAATGAAAGCTGAAAGTGCCAAACGCAAAGCCTAGAAAACTGAACAGTAAATAAGACAGATCAAAGTCCTTTCTTAGGAAAAACTCCCATTTAACTTAAGAAGCTTTCAGAACACTGCTCGTTATATACAGGGAACCTTGGCAGGTCTCACAGAAATAAATAAATATAGCACTACAGAGCCTTTTGTCCCTGCTCATAGGTCAGGCCGATTGATCAAGTAAACATGATGCATGCAAGCAATTCCTGTTACCAACCCTTGGGTTACATATTGAGGATCTGCAAAATTCAGTTTCAAACCTTGCCGGTTCATCCAACTTTCTGTTCATAAGTGTAATAACCTTAGAACCTATCCCTAGACTATGCATGTGAAACTAAGGGATCACTATACACCAGAATCAACTTCTGTGCCATCTGTAACAAGGTAATGCTACCCATCTACCACAGAGGAAAAAGTTTTCTATGACTAATAGATCCCTCTGTGATCTCATACTCTGATCCTTTCATAGAAACTTGCAAAACATATTTTAATACTGGGGATGGAATCTAAAATTCCCATCTGCTGAAGACCACAAAACACCAATTCAATAGATACTGGCTTTCACCATAATTTACCCTTACTGCTCCTGTTAAATTCTCCATGTTCCAGAAGCTATCAAATGCAGCATGCCACAGATGAGAGATACAAGCTGACCTATCCATTTAATTATCCCATATGTATTACCTTTGCAAAAGGTAAAAAAATGTTGAACGGAAAACCTCACCTCCAGCTCCTTTTCATCAAAATAGTGTAGCCACTGTAGAGGAACAACTTCATTAAAACCATCAAGAAAAGCTTTGGTTTGTTCTCTAACTCCCCGAGAAAATCGCCACTCAGCCATTAGCCTGGGATGAAAAAAACCATAAATTAAACATCACTTTGAACTCAACATGAAGAAGTTCAAACATGTATGACTCTGTGTGTGTTCCCATGAGGTAATGCTTCCTCCAATTTTACTTTCTTACACTGTATGATTCCTTAGACTATAAGGGACTTACTATATTATCACAAATTTCCAAACTCAGACAACAGTAAAAGTAGTAAGATGTACTTAATTACCATTTCAGTTTAAAAAAAAAATTATTATTATTAACCTTTCACTAATGAAAATTCAGCAGCCTTTTCATAAAAATAATGCTACTTGGGCATTATGATTTTGTTATGGCAAAATTTGCTTTAGTTTGAAAACTAATTTAGTTTGGGGGAGAGCAAAGAGAGGAATAGGAGAGATCAAAATGTACCAAGAGATTAAGTGTACCAAGATACCATTTCAATAATAGTCCCAATAATTACATAGTAATAGAAAAACAAAAAGAAAAAGAAAATCATATACTGTAAGCAGGATATGAGCAAGACTAGAGCAACAGAAGAAATATGGAACATTTTTTTCAACTTCTACACCTTCCTACCCAATATATTCTTCTTTGTTCTCCTCAGTTACCAAGATATTTGAACCTCCTGATTTCAGCTCATGTGAGGTTACTTTTCCCAAGAGTTCCATATCCACACAAAAGTACATTTCCAAGTTACACTCTTCGATGTTATTATCCCTGAATGAAAAGGAAAAAAGAAAAGTGTATGCATTCTATATAAACAAAAAAATCCATAAAACATCACACACACAAAAATAAATCTACAAACCTTATCCAGATTAGGGAGTTGTAAAATTCTGTATCAATAGATTCTAGGTCCTTAATAGTAAGTTTTTTGCTCAGCATTCGTTTGTAGAAAGGCAGAGAGAAACCAGTGTCAATAAATTTCCCATGAAACAATGCCTGTTGAACAGAAAAAAGTCTGTTTAGTGTTTATGGAACTACTGAATTATTGAAGAATTTCTGGACTTGAATTCTTTTTTATCCTTTCTCCTTCAAATAATAAAAAGCACCAAGTAGCAGTAGCAGCTTGGTATTTAAAAAGAACAAAACATTACATTAAATGGGAAGGAAAAAAAATGATTAATCAACAAAATTTATCCAAGCATATGTTATCATTACAATTTAGAAATTATTTGATTAAAAAAAAAAGCTTCTCATAAAAGGATGAAGTCTATGAAAAGAGAAAATTACTAAGTTTCCTCTTTATTAAGTGGATAGGTATATGCACCATGTGTTATTTGATCATACTTGATCACAGTATTTCATCCTACTTGAGTACTGCTGCCATCTTTTACTGTATACATACATCCTGCAAAATCATCCTTTACACAATACTACTGCAGCTCATAAAAAACAGTTTAAAAATGCAATCACAGACTGCTTTGGAAAGAGCTTTGGGAATCACATCCTTTATAAGTAACGGAACTGAGAAATGAGATTCTCCCTTCTACTGCAAAAATGAAATTGAAAAAAAAAAAACCCTAACATGGTCACACTTGTCCCACCACACATGCACCAAGGGTGTAAGCTAATTTCTACTACTGAACCACAGCATTACACACACACACGAGTGTTAACCTCTATATTGACTCAGCGCATCTGAGAACTCACAGAGCACAGCTATAACTATGAAAACATTTTTTTTCCCCTCATCCTTATCAGGGAAACTTTCTTCACTAAAATACCTCTTTAAAAAATCATCCTAAACATAGGCCAGTATGGCATTCATTGCTTGTCTTTCCTTATAGCTGAAATTCTATGAGCAGAAGAGCCAATGTAATGGCCCATTTCCTCTAGAAAAAGGCAAGGCTCTATCTTGTTTCCCAACTTCTAATTTCCCCCCTAAGGCCTACTTCAGTATGCATTTTCTTCTGCTTTAGGAGAGCTTAAAGAGATTCTCTTATAGGCCCTTATTTATTTATTTATTTTTAAACTAGTCTATACTTCTCATGGGAAAGCAAGCTGATAGAAATAGAAAAAATTAAATGTCAAGTGCAACATTGAGCCATACAATTTCCTGCTTTTTGCCAAAGTATCTTAAATCATCTCATTTAATGTCTATGATAATCAGCAAAATATAAAAGTTGCCTCAGCCAACCTCATTTAACAGCTTTTTGTTACAGAGTAAGATGTGTATTCTTTATGTTTAACCCCATTTCAGACAAAAACATCTGTGGTTATTTCAGTACTTAAAACAAAAAGAAGCCACAACTATTTTAAACTGTGAGGTCAGAAACTATAACTGCACTTAAAAAGCCTATCTAGACTCCTTAAAATGATTCCCACTTATATTATTATTACCTGAGCTATTTTAAGCCACTAGAGGGTATCCCAGGAAGTGCTGCAGAAAGTACCATTCATTATAAACCATGAATATATTCAAACCTTACAAGTGACCACATTAGGAACCATTATACACGTCTCTCTCCCCCCCATCCTTAAAGAGAATTTAAAATAAAAATACAAAAATATTTCTGGAAAGAAAAGTCTCTCTTTTAATTACATTAAACACTTAAAGTTCTCTTCTATGATCTGTACTTTTATGAAGTAGTTTTCCTAAAGTTAGTATTTCAATTATGGATTTGTCTTATGCACAAGATCAAAAATCACCGACTAAAAGAAACAGAATTTGGCTCTAGCACCTAATTGACCTTATCACGTCTTCCTGCTAAATGGCATTACAGCTTGCTGAGGGTTCTAAAAGAAAGAAAAACATTGGCAGCCTATTAAAAGTGTTAACCCAATGAAATAAATTTTCATGACAGCATAGAAAAGAGGAATTTGGCTGTAAAATCCTTGAAATCAGAGATGTTATCATCAAAACCGAACAAACTTGTTTCTCAAGAAGCATCTATAAGAGCAAAACCAAGAAAGCCCCCAAACCTAACCTATTTTAAGTCGAAAGCATTCTTCCATTTATGTTACACTTTGCTTGCATTTATTCTAATTTCAGACAAAAAGCCTGAACAACAGGAGAAGACATCAGTCCCTACAATCTGAAAATGCATTTTTATCTACTCTTTTTGGATTCAGTATTCACCATGTTCAGGGATGTTGCTGAGGGCTATCTGTAGACATCATGATGATTTTGTGGAAAGATGACCGTATCACTACATGGAAGGAAAGAAATGTGACAGAGTCTACTATAGAAAACTGACTCAGTGATACCAGAAGAAGAAATGATACAACATGCCTCATCAGCTTTTAGTCTAAGAGAAACCCGATGGCAGAGAATCAGCTCCCTGCCAGCTTCTGCTGTCCTCAGTATCTGACCTTTGTATGCAGGTACGTACATTTAAATTAAGGCTCAGTGTACTCCGCAAAACATTCCTAACTCATTTTTTTCAAATACAGTCAAATACAAGTCTAACTGAGGAACCTTTTTCTGAAAATGCTAGTCACATTTTTCAGAGCATCAGTATTCAGACACTCAATCAAACAGCAGTTTGCATGAAGTACACACATCCAATTGATAAAAATAAAATATTATATTGAATGTCATATTATCTTTCATCACTATCCCAGGAAACTTGAGTAAGATACTTAACTCTCAGGGAATACTTTGGCTCAATAACCTTACATGCCTTAATCTTCCACTTCTAAGAGATTAATATAACCTTTAATAACTGTAAAAACAAATACTGTTCAGGAATAAACGTATAGCTACAGCAAATAATAAAACCTTAAAAATCTAACCTACCATGGCAATAAAGCGCCCAATGAAACAGAAATATGAAAGATGGTCAGGATTGATTGTTGATGCTGGATTTATCTGCAGGCAATAGTTGCTCTTGCCAGCATATTCAAATAGGCAGTACATAGGGTTCAGTACTTCATGGGAAAGCAAGAAAAACCATTCTCTAAGGAAAAAAAACATGTATACACATAAAAACCATCAAATACAGATGTTTATCACCATTCCCCTTAGGTAACTAGCAAAATGGTCAAAATATACGCAAACTTAGAAAAATAATATAAACAGTGTTGTATTAAAATCACAGAATAAAATATGGCATTATATACTTCTTAAATATAAAAAAATCCATTATTAAAAACGAAAATGTTAGAAAGTCATGGTTTCCAAAGTTTAGAAATGATTGTTAAGATTGTCACCTCGAACACAATCTCATAGCACAGGTTTTAGCTGCGTATTAGTAAGATTTTTGCCTACAGAGTCCTTGCCTCAACCAGTACACAGTATTTATCCTTCTCATGCCTGCTTTACTGCATACAATTCAAATCTTTAGTCAAAAAAATTACAGATTATTCCATGGGCAGTTCTTATTATAAACAACCTAGGTAAAACAAAAGAAAAAAAACCAAACCACAGCACATCTTATTTGCTTTCCCAATCTGACAGCAGAACACACACTGAATTACTGTGGTTTAACGAATTACCAGGCATCAGTTAAGCCCACAGGACACGACAATGTGAAAATATCTATTTGTTGAAGTTTAACTAATACATGTTATTCACCACTTCCATAGGTTCCAACTCAGATGACCTCAAATAATACTAGAATCTGGTATTTCAGTGTTAGGATAGCTGATTTTTAGAATATTTGTTGCTTTATAGTATTTGTATATAATCAGAGACCTCAGAAGCAGTCATATATACTCAAAAGTTTTTGTATCAGGCCCTAAATGCTTGGAACTGAACAACCAGGCTTAGGGGAAAGCCACAAAAAAAAAAAAAAAAGGTAAAAGTCTATCCTATAACAACTGCAGGGGCTGAATTCCATCCTGGCTGCCTTTCAGCTGTCACATTTCAGAGTCATCTTTTCTATCCCTATATTTACCTGAGATCAGGGAATAGAAATCAGAGGTTTGCTGGCATGTTTCTCGTAACATTTCTATGAAATTCAAGTCATGGATCATGATTCGCTCCAGTACGCTTCCAACCCAAAGGCCAAGTAGAAAGCGCAAACAGAGAAAGGCAGCCAGGATATGATAACCCTGACAGTTTATTTTTTAATAAGCATGAGATTGTTGTACAGCATTCTATGCAAGTTTTATACTGAGACAATTATATTAACTGCATAGAAGCTTCAAATTTAACAGGCACTTAGATTAGGTCAATGCCAGGTAACAAGGGAGAAATCAAAGAAATCAGTCATCAGCAAGAAGTTTGCAAAAGCAATGAATTTTTCACATCAACAGCTAAAACTAGCCACAGGACATAGTGTCAGATTGGTCCTGCTAAACACAAGGTAAAAATCTGGAGGGAACACTGAGTTTAGCCTGATGAAAGACAGGTGATAAATCAAGTGCATCAGCTTTCTATATTTGTGTTAATGCAATATTATATTAGCAAGTCAGTACATGAACATTTATTTACTCAGTGTCACTTAAGAATTCTCAGCTCAAGTTACAATGAGATCCTTGCTGCTTCTCAATTTCACATACAAAACCCTGGGTAAGGCTTATTCCTAAAACTATGAAATTATGCTACTTACATATTATTTATTTATTTATTCTGCTACTTTCTGTGACTTACACTCTTCAGTTAAATTACTGTAACATCACTTCTTGGGAATACTTTGTTTCTCTGGAACACATTACTTGACCATTCCTGGTTCCCATCCTATGCCTAGGGCCATCATGATAGGGACACCAACCAAATGAAACCCAGGCAAAGCAAAAATTGGATTCCTCCTGAGGTCACCCCCTAAAAAGCCTATCCGATACTGTAATTCAGAAGCATAACTACTCACATATCCAAAGCAGCTCAACCTTCAGAGGCAAGCTTCCTTACTGAGAAATACTACACATTTTCACTGAATTTCATTTTAACACAGTAAGCTACATAAAACCAGAACAAAACCAAAACAGAACACCTTTACATTAACAAAAAAAAAAAAAAAAAACAAAAAACAACCAACAAGAAAAATTCTGCCACCTATGACTACTTCTAATTCCCTGGATCTGCAGTAGTACTGAAATTTTCATCCTAATAGTAGCATTTCAGTCAAATCACGGGCAGCAATAGTCAGTTACTGCCCATGATTGGATGTCTTCTATATGGTCAACAGATGAAACAAACTTTGTCTACGGTTCTCCTGTTACCAGATTTTCCCTCTGAGCTCCACTTCAGATTCTAGAAAAACTTGTAGTCTAGCTCTTTCACATTCCTGCACAGCCTACACAGTCTGTTCATCTGCTGTTACTTCATGCCTGCACTGCTCTCCTCTTGTTTATGTCCTTTCTGTTATATTAGCCCCAATCTGGTGTTCACTTGTTTTTTTCCAAGTAAGCAAAACACCTTATTCTACCACAGCCCCCACTTCCAGGAAAGTGATAGAAAGTTTCTGAAATAACTCAGTCTAGAACAATTAACTGGCATTAAAAAATTTCAATCTTTGTCAGAGAACTCAACATCTGAGGCCACAGTTTTACTAATGGAAGGTTATAACCCACAACAATAGCCAGTGCTGCTAGTTCCACCTCCTTAATACATTAAGGGGAACTAAAAAGGTAACCAGGGTCAGACTACAAAAGCAATCAGCTTCTTTGCCAAGAGCATAACATTAGAAATCAAGGTTAGAGTGCTATTAAAAAAAATAAAAACTATTTTGAACAAATTTTCTTTTACCTTGCCAAGCCACCATAATCCAATCCTTCTTCTCCTCTGAATATAACATATAATCTTCTCCTCAAATCATAGGGTTTTAATGCCATAATCTATAAAAAACCCCAAAAATTGTAATAAATTATAAATTATGCATTGTCAATACAATTCTTGTTGTCAATTCTTATTCAGATTTTATTTAATTGATACAGAAATGCCATATATGTCAAATGTCTACACAGATTTGACAAGCAATTAGACCATCTCATGGAACATGCAATCAGTGAACTGCACACAAAAATACTAATTCAGACTTAAAATCCTTGAGCAGCAGACTGCTAGCAAGTGGGAAAGCGTATCTGGAAAGTATCACTATATGGTTACCCTGTTCTGATACTCTTCCTGAGGCATTCACTATCATTAAAGGAAAATAAGCAAAAAGGCATTTCATCTCATATATTACAGATTTCTGGGTTTAGGCAAATCACTTTAAACAGTAATTTACTCTAATTCAAAGTAAGTGTAATATACTTTCATTAATAATATACTTTTTACTTATAGAGAATCCCTCCCAAGAAGTTTTGATGTGGTGACAGGAGCAAGAATTTTCATTGTCACAGAAAAAGAAGGAAGGAATGTACACTGGCTGCAGACTCGAGAGCTCAAGAACTGTAAGCTTCAATTACACAGATTTAACTTCTGAAGGACAAAGGAGGACGCCACTTTTAGCTGGAGAAAACAACATTTTGTAATGTATATAACCACACAGAAGTATCAGAAAAGCAAATCCAACGTGGTTGATAACAGTATGCGATGTGGTTAAGCTATGGAACTCTTTACCACAGAACACTGTAGACGCAAAAAGTTCACAAGAGGAGCAGAGACAAGCTCACAGAAGAGGAGTCCCTTGAGGATTAACAAAATACCCAGAAACCACATCAAGCTCAAGAAGCATTTCAATTGTAAACGGTTGAGAGCTGAAAGATCATTTGGTACAAGTATTATATACATTACTTCTGTTTTTACAGTCTTCCCTAAGAATCCCCCTTTGGCTAATACCAGAGCAAAATTACTGTGCCTGAAGGACCATTAGTCTGAACTGGCTACAACCATTTTTGTTCTTATGCTTTGTCTTGATAAACAAACACAACAATCTTTGCAGTCTTACTTGCTGGAAGGAATCTTCAAACAAAGTCTGTCTGGATACATTGATTTTCACATGACTTGGCAGTGCATTGGACTGTAATCATAAGGCAGTAACGTTAAAAGGCAGCACATATAAATGTAAATTCAAATAGTTTCAAAAAGTAGTTACTTAATCATTACCTGACACAAGTAACGGAAATGGGCAAGTTTCCACCTAAAGCTACGCTCATAAGCAATCTGTGGCCCTTTATTTCTGTAAGGAAATATATTTGAGATACATTAACCATACAGACATCAAACAGTACTTTCAATGCTAAACAACAACATGTAGATATCAAAACTACACAAAAATTGTTACCATAAGAAACAAAATGCAGTTGATGGTTTGGTCAGTCGGTCTTCCTTCCATGCCCCCTACCCTTTGGGTTTTTTTTTTAAGATGCTAGTCATTTTATCAAATTTGAGAGAAAGGTAGAGATTAGAGGATTTCAAATCCCTATCAATCTTGTAAAATTTACAAGCCAGCTAAAGGACAGACATCTAATTTATTGTCTTCACTGAGAGAAAGACTGCTAAATTAGGCTTCATAAATTCAGCTGCTTGTGGAACTATGAAGGAATTTCTACTACAATACTCTTTGAATGAAAGGCCATCAACAAGTCATCAGAAGTAAACCTTACCCTACATAAAAGACATTAAGACAGCCACCATAGGTTGGGTAAATACTTCTGACTAAACTATTTTTTAAAAGATTTGCATGTAAAATTTTTTTGAAAGTATTTAGAACTACTTTGTTTAGACATTAATGTTGCTAGGGGGTGTATAAGTATAAGCAATACTCATTACAATCATTTGCTGTTTCTTTAAAAGTTTAACTATTAGTTACCATTAGTCCAATATTCAAGTTTACCTCACTTCCCCTCTTTATTTATAAAACAATTACTATCTTGGTATTTGAAAAGTGTATAAAAACCACTGAACCTTAGAGCAGTATGGCAAAGCGTGTCATAGATAAACTAACAATTAAAGCTTTCAAATACATTAAATTTACAGGACAACAATTTGTTCACAATTCAGTGCTCAATTCCAGCTAAAAGTATAGATTATTTTCCAGTATGAGAAGACTACATTATTAAACTATAACAAGTTAAAATGTTTAAAAAAATATATTTAATTTCTCACTTACACAGAAGATTTCCCAGTACGAGGATCATTGAAGGTGGTGGTTCTTGTATTATGGTCAACAAAGTATCTGACACCTTCTCTGGTATACCTGATTTCCCAGCCCTCTGGAAGAGGGTCCTCATTTTGTAAGCTGCAGAAGAAATTGCAGACAGTATTTTTCACCCCCATATCACGACATATAAGAATTAAGCAAGATCTTTTTATCTGCACAGTCAATATACACACCTACCCTTGAGTTCGAGGGTCTTCCCACTGTGTTGTCTTTGTGTTATGATTTACAAAATACACCCTATCGTTCGAATCCACTCTCCTTTCTAAGGAAAAAAAAGAAAAAAACCCACTATACAATAATTGCATTCCAAATTTCTGTAACTGTCACTTCCTGAAATCAACAGCTAATTAACTTACCCCAACCTGGTGGTAAAGGCCCAAGTGGATCATTTTCTGCTGACAACATCGAAGCCTATTTAAAAAGAAGTTAGGCCAAATATTATTCATATTTTTTTCCTTAATGTGTTTTAAGATTACCACTAGTTCCGAAGACTACCCATTCTGAAAAAACATCATGCCATTTTTAATCTGTTTTTGTGAAGAAACATAGATTATATGATAATAAGATACGATTTGCGCACTTGCCTCCACTGTTTCCAACTCAATGTACCCTCCCTTTTGCTTCCTACAGCCAGTGGTCTAAAAGAGGTACAGTTCATAGAAGTTTTGCGGAAGCATGTATAAGCAGATAAGCACAATGTTCTTGCTTAAGAACATGCTTTACCATAATAAACATTTCCAAGCACAGTGATTACTGCCAACATAGGGTTTTTTGCTTCCTCAATGTCTTCCCTAGATGTTTGGCTATTTTTAGACTTTGTCACTCTTTGCAAATGCAGCTGAATTCATTAAAATATGAGGATGGTTAAAATTATACCAACATACAATAAGGTTAAAAGTAAAAAACCGGATTAAATTATTATGTAAAACCATGCTAAGCTCATAATATACTGTAACCTTGCAGAAGTCCCCTGGTAGCTCTCAAGAATACAAAGCATGGAAAAAATAAAATGTAAAAGGCAGAAATTCCCCAGACTGCAGCATCCATGCTCTGATTTTCTGGACACTAAAATTCTTTTTTTTTTTTTGTGCAGAATGGAATTTTGATATATGGGAACCAATCTACATTTTCCAAAGAGTATCTTAAAGATCACCTTGCTACTAATACTGCTTTATATAGCATTTGCAATCCAAAAATCTCAAATCCACTTAAGAGCTTACAACAGCAAATTCAGGCAAAAAAAAGCTATAATACTTTTCCTGTGAAAAAGAAACAAATCAAGGATGAGAAGAAAATGCAATAGTTACACTCAGAATCAAGCTCCCCCTTTGTTCCAGCCACCAGTTACTAGATGTGAACAGAGAATTACCATTATCTCAGCAGCAAATGCAGTTAGCCTTTTCTGCTTTTGGAAACTATACAGTCACAATGACCCTGTAACCAAAGACTTCTCTGTGGTGAGTATAAAAAGAATAGCGTACAACAGAAAATGCTGTCTGCTAAAGAACTGAATGGTGGCATGACTCAGAGATTTCCGATCTTCTTAATGGGTCCAAGGATTTGTGTGTGACTGCTGGCTAATGTATACTTAACAGAACACTAGGCAGTAGCATGGGGTGAGACAGGTTCAATACCAAAAGGAGTACAGTATATTAACCCAGGTAAAAATAAAAGCAACTAAAATAATTATATCCTATTTACTTTTCCTCCTTCACTAGTTTAGCTTTGACCATTCAAGGTAATTTAAAAATTCTCTTACTCATTAAAAGTATTCATTCACTTTTTCCCAAAGAATAAGTTACAATCTCATTTATAAACTGCTATATAGGCAGAGTCCTGGTATGTTACTAGAGGAAGAAAAGTTAGCTGTAGTTTGACCTTAACAATTCTACAAGTATACAGCAGCACTAAAGTAAAAAAAAAAAAAACAACAAAAAAACCCCAAAAACCAAACAACCGAGTTCTTATTATGTAAGTGATACACTCCTTAGAAAACAGAATTCTGAAGAGATGCGAACAGTTATCTCTTCTCTTCCTTCAAGTATATTCTGTCTCACAAACAAATCCTAATTTAACGATTCTAAGGTTAGATGGTACATTTTAAGAAATGAGTCTGTGGTTTCCAGTAAGTTATCATTAAATGAAGAAAGGAATATAATTTAATTTAAAAAAAAAAAATGTTCCCTGAGAGAATAAATCTAGCTCAAAACAAAATAGATCTTCAGATCAGGAAAAGTAAGAGTTTTCTTAGATGTTTAAGCAACTGATCAAAGTAGTACGTAAGTACGTAAAGTTGCTCAGAGAGAGTTCCTGGCTTGATATGTTTCAGCTGTGATTCTTGGATTTGCATTAAAAGTTACCAATGTGTACAAACACCTGAAGGGAGGGTGCAAAAAGGATGGACCGAGGCTCTTTTCAGTGGTGTCCAGTGACAGGAGAAGAGGCAATGGGCACACACAGAAACATAGGAGGTTCCCCCTGAACATCAGGAAACACTTTTCTGCTGTGAGGGTGACGGAGCACTGGCACAGGTTACCCCCAGGGAGCCTGTGGAGTCTCCCTCCTTGGAGATACTTAAAAGTCACCCGGACACAGTCCTGGGCAACTGGCTCTAGGTGGCGGGGGCGGATGGACCAGATGACCTCCAGCAGTCCCTTTCCCATCTCAGCCATTCTATCTTTCTCTAATTGCATAAGATAAACTGACTTTCATAAACAGCTTCAGGAGTTAAGAAATTATTGATGCATGTTTCTGCTATTGCTAGTGATGAGATATAATGTCTAATTAGATAACGAGAGGCTGAGAACTGTTAAATGTAAGAATACTGCAGCCTCCTTTACTTCAGAAGGGTACCTGAATAAAGTCCGTCAAATTCAGAGCAAAGTTAGGTCCAATGAAGCTGTTTCAGACTTGTACTTCAGTGACGACTTCTTTTAAAACACCTGCTACATATCACTTAAAGTCTCTGAGATTGGATCTTTTTTTAAGACACTAAGTACAATACTTAAAATGGACTCTTTAGAGTGACGCTGACATGCAGGCACCATCATTCCTATGAAAAAGCAACCATCCTATTTATCCAGTCACAGATGGAAAAATGTGTCTCAAGAAATACCTTCTCTGAAGCTACTCATGATATTTTCTTCAGGCAGAAGTAAGTGAGCAACTATCTGAGAGAAACAAAAAAAACATGCAGGAAATTCCAGAGCTAAACCAAGTGCGTAAGCGTCAAAATGAGCTCAAAGTATAAGAATTGCCACCTGTACTAATGAATGACTCCTAATCACTAAAACAATTTTGAAGGTCATTTAATGTTCAAAATGCCCATGACTCAGCTTTTATGTTTCTTTTCAGTTAAGGGACTGCTTTAGTTTTACCTCTCACTACTGTCATTAAAAGTCTTAAGTATCATGCAGTACACAAAGCTCAAGTTAGGGAACAGACTTTTGCCTTTAAGGATGATTTTTGTTAACATTTTTCAGCAGAAACAGAATCTGAATTACTGATGCCAAACGTCTCATAACACATATGGTTGAATAGTTATAAAATCACTTTAGAAAAAGTTAAAGAACAAAAAGTATACCTATACCTCTACTTATTCTAAATTTTATGTAAAAGTTACCGAATAGAGGTATCGTTGGTTAAATTGCTGCATAGCTCCCTGCAGTTGATTCCGTTGAGATTGCCATTGCTCAAAGTTCCTGACTGATTCCATTGTTGGTCGCTGCCACGTTGTTGTTCTGGTGTTGTGGTCCACATAGTAAACTCTCCCACGATCATCAACTCTTCTTTCCCAGCTTTCAAGAAACACAAATGTTAACAGCTAAATTTTTCAGTAATATTACATAACTGATTTTCTCTTTATGCTAAATTCGGAGACAGTACTTGAATGAAGTACTGGAGTCACAGGCATGATTTTAATTTCTAAAGTACACCCCAACTTTATTGGTAGAAGGACAACCACATTGAGCAAACATAGACTTCAACAGCATGCTCAGCTCTCTGTAACCTCATTTTTAACTTTGTAAATTCCTGTGACCACAAGCAATGTTAGCAGGTTTCACCAAAAACCCTTTGCCTGGAAATACAAGGTTTGGAACCAGGGCACTACACCTAGTGGTGCCACCTAAATAAAGGTGATCAAATGTGCATTACTTAATGCATAAGTTTTAAAGGAACAACAAAATCATTTAGTAGCTGTATTTGAACAAGTGCTCAGAACAAGTGACATACACAGTACCAACATTTCTATAACAATAGCTACAATCAATATATTCTAAATTAATCAAAAGCTAGAATTTCTTAATATATGATGTATAAATACAGTTTCAATGAGCTGCTTATAAAAGCCAAACAAATAAAAAAATAGTACCTTTATCATGCTTAAATCAAAAAAGTCTACATTACCCAGGAGGTAAGGGCTGTGGTCTTTCCCATGTTGTAGTTCGTGTGTTGTGATCAACATAATAGGTTCTACCATGAGGATCCTTTCTTTGCTCCCACCTTGAAAACAAAAAGACTTTCATGTAAGTCAAGGTGAAAATGCTACCTCAGCACTTATTTCCCACTAAGCCAAAAAAGTACCTTGGTATTGAATAAAAATACTATGATCCAAAACTCATTCTAACACACCAAAGAAAACTCACACTAGAATACGTTATCAGTTACTTCCTACTTGAACCGATACCACCATGAACACTTCTTTAAGAGACTTGGTACATAAAATGAGCATACATCAATATTCACAAACATTTTCAAATTCTGTCTAAGATATATGAAAACAAACTCAATTAATTACCTACTCAAGGCTTGGATGCTAAAATAACCTCATTCAAAAAGTGCTAAGAGACACATTCTTTGCATTTCCAAGTACATGCTTCTCTCAAAAAAAGAACAAGTTTACATTTCGAAGCACTGTTCCCTATACCCAACAAACAACAGGATCTTTCAGAGTGAACCTGAAATGTGTGCTATCAAATGGTTTTCCTGTATTTCTGTTTCCTAGCCTAGTAAATTCTTTACCTGATATCCCTGGGAACTATTTCTTCAGTTTTAGTTGCACAGCAAACTTACATTGAAGATGGAGAGAGGACCAAACATTATAAACAATTAAAGCTTCATGCTGCTGAAAACTGCCATAATGCAATAAAAGTGGTATAAATGGAAGAGGAAACCTGGATAAATGTTAGACAAAAAGCTAAAGTTCTTGCTAGCATTAGATATATGTTTGCTTTTCTTATATACATAATTAATTAGCTCTTAAAAACATGGGCAGAACACCCTGCCTGCTACTCATAGGATTTGATGTGCATTTCCTCACTATTACAGAGTATCCTATAAAAATCCTACAAATGTTTTCTGCAGTTCAAGAGGTTAAATGTTAAGATTACAAGATGATAAAGAGAGGAGCAGCAGCATGTTATAGTGTTACTAGGGCTAAACATAATGGAGACTCAACTAGACTGGGGGGTGAAAGAGGGCAGGGAACCACAAAAAAAACCAAAACAACCCACAGAAATCTGATCAGGGAGGAATGATGAAGAAATGCATTTGATCACAGTGTGCACTATGCCTGCAACTCATGATCCTGTCCTCAATGGGAAAGCATGCAATTAATTTTTTTTTTTAAAAAAGTGTGTGTGGAGGGGGGATGACCACAGGAATTCCCACCTATAAAGAGCTTTCATTGTACAAAGCATCTGAAAATTAAAAACTTTGTAACTCTTCCCCAACAATATATACACAATATTTCTATCTTTTTAGATGCTTGTTTTCATGTTTATCCAACTACAGAAACTCAAGTGAAGTGTCACTAATAACTTACTGAACCTCCTTCAGAGGGAACAGGTACAAGACAGGCTCTCTGAAAGATCAGCTACAATGACACAAGGTGTATACACTTGGGGTTAAGAAACAATTTCTGTGTTCAGAAAATGCTAAAATAGTTAATATGTAGAATCCTATGGAAATGCCAGTATTTCCAACTAGTTACTGAAGACATCTTTTCACCCAAACATGAAAGCATCTAGAAAAAAGTTTTGAGATCGATATATATATATTTGAGCATATACTATATTTTCATTTAATGTCTAAGCACATCTTTAATACGGCATTTAAGGTTTAGGACCACAGAAGTAGTTTCTAACAGTCTAGCAGAATGAAAAGTTTTTAGTTGTTCTGAGCGCATACCTACACTTAAAATCTGTATTTTTATCTATAACATTATTGATTTCATTGTTACACAGCAAGCACCTACAAGTATTTCTAGACTATTTTATTAATTTTCACTTCTCTGTATTTTGATCCCTACTACATTCTCATAGTTTAAGAACCAAAGGAGTAACAAATTATGACCCAAATAAGTTTGAATATGTCAAATGAAAAGTTCTCACATCCATAACACCCAAGAGTTTGTCTATTTAGACCACAATACCGTCACAGCAATTCAGTTATCAGTTGTTACTTTCTGGGAAGAGAGATACTAGCCAGTTATAGCAGCAGTACAAACCCCATTTTAGATCAAATAACCCTGTCTCAGCCAACTGACCTGCATCGGCAATCCAGTACAGAATTAAATTTCTGTTTCTTTATATGCCTGGTCAGATGAAACATAATTATAGTATTAAAATCAAGCCCACATACCCTGGTGGCAAAGGTTCTGTGCTGGCATTACCAGGCTGCTGTCTTACAGGTTCTGCAGATGCACTTGAGGTGGAGGAGGATTCCCTTGGTTTTGCTGCATCTGCTGCTATACTGTTTCTAGCATTAGGTTGAGCACAGTCTGTTGCAGCTGTAGGTTCTAGTCCAGCAGACACAACAGGTAATGCAGAAGTGTGGCTTTCAGAACTGGTTGCTTCTGTTGTTGACTGAGGTTCTGCTGTAGTGTTAGTGCAGTCTGAAGACATGGGAGCTTCAACTGAACCTATTGGAGCCTCAGAGACAGAAGAATCACCAGCTTCTGGTGCAGAGGCGGATGACTCGCCATTAACTGAGAAATGGGAAATAAGAACATTTGTGTATCAGAATCTGGTAAAATTTACTTTTCAGATTATCAGCTTGTGGAGTAAATGACACAGACGGAATACATTTGAGTTGCATCTATATGCCTTAAGCAGCACTTCTGTCCAAGATGACAAAAAGTCACAGCGCACCTGTCTCAGTTAAAGCTGTGATTAAAACTTACAGTCTGCAAGACATTCTCTATATTTCCCTGCTAAGGTAATTTCTTAGTTTCTGCATACATTGGTCAAATCAATGTTACACCCTTCTCTTTAGATTAGCAAAAGGTACCCATCTGCTTCCCAGAAAACAGTACTGCTTTATTTGCTTTGAAACTTTGAACTTGTATCAACTTAAATAATCTTGAGTAGTATCACATGAAAGAAAAATATTAAGAGATAAATAACTCCATGAATTTGGAAAACTAAGAGGCAGTTCTTACAGCTGTTTTTTTTTCCTTTTTCAGAGTTTAGGTAAAGAACACTGCAATTAAGCAAAAACCACCTGTGTGTGACTTGGGAAAAAAATCCCCCTACAAAATCTGGATTAAAATATAAAAATTAGCATTTGGCTAACATAACTTACGTAGTTCAATGACTGAAGAAAATTATTTTAGAATCACAAAGTAAATCAATTTCTGTGTTTTAAAGAACAATACAAATGTCATCCAACTCGTGCAAACATAATCTCATAAAACGTTTAAAGCAGGCATGGATTTAGCAGGAAAAGGGGGCTAAGAAGGCTTTATTGCTCCCAAGCCCACTTGGCCAACAATATATCAATACCAATCATCTGCAGTGCTTCACAGAACAGTATTTCAGCACAAGATCTTGTCTTAGACAAGCAAAATCAGGTACAGGAGTCAGTAGGATCCCCATTAAAAGTCAAGCCCCTATTAAAAGCAGTGCAACATCATTCACAGCTTTCATTTTCTGAACCCCTAATCAACACCACACAGTAACAATTTTATTTAAGCTCATCAGTTTGTACCTCTTCTAGAGTTGGAACTCTTTTTCTACAAGACTAAATATAATATGCAATGTAGACTTCCAAGTAATTTTCTTAACAGCATGCTATCAGCTTACAAATCTAAGGACTGAGGCCAATACAACTGTTCTATACTCATAGCCTTACTGATACAGATTTGCAAAATTTAACTCTACACTAATGCCTATAAAATGCTGTTCCATCATTTTAAAGAGTTAATTTACTTTAATTCTGTATAACGTTCTCACAAATAAAAAAAAGAGCTAGATTCTACTTATTACTTGCAATATGTATAGAATGGCAGCAATTTCTTGCTTTTCCAGATGGTCAGAAAAGCAGGTCAAAGAATTACGAACAATAAAGCTGTCATCAGCAATGTATTTAAATTAGCAAGTCAGTTTCTTTAAGGAATTATCACCGGGCCATAAGTATTTGCTTGCTATGCATAATGATAGGCGTGATCTTATAGGCAGCAGCAGATTTGTAAGATCTGTAAAGGCACTGCTTTTTGAACACAACTGTTCCAGGGTAATATATCACTACTTCCAGCTCACATAAAAGGTTAACTACATTAAGACGTGTCAAGACTTTGTATTATTTCAAGCAAATAAAAAGCATGACATTAAAAAAAATCATAACTACACACAATCTGACCAAGTTTCTTCAAACTTCTGCTTTAACTAGCAAGAATTTTACTTAAATAGAAAAAAAGTGAAACAAAATTTCAGCTTTCATTTGAAAAAAATAAAACAAAAGAAACAAACATTCAATTCACCCACATGAAAGAGTGAATGGGATTACATAACAAAGTTAGAAGCAAAATAACTTGACAAATCATCAGCTCTTAGTAAGCTGATCTCCAAAACAGATCTATAAAACATTACATCAGTCGATTACCTCATCAGTTAGATCTAAAAGAGCAATTCTGGCAACATCACATGAAATTACAATCCTGCTAAACACAACAGTACGGGAAAAAACAAATTCTGTCATCAAAAAATGCTGGAGACCTGTTTTATGCCTTGCCTTAAAAGTCTCCACCAACTGGTACAGTAGTTGAAAACTGTTATATCAGTGCCTCAGTGCAAGCTCAGTGATGTTTTCTTCAATATTACTACTTGAACAAATCAATTATTTTTGCAATTACCCTATCCTAATACAGATTTCAAATGGATCTCTCCACTTCTGAAGAAAAAGGGAGCACTGCCAAAATAATGTATACGCCCTCTGGCCTTCAGCTGAAAAGAGAAGGAAATGAAATTCAAGTTCTCCAAATAGAGAAAAGCTTCAGAGAAGGCCTAATTTAATTACTACCTTTTAAAGTTCATAATTGTTTCTGCTATCTTTCTACCATACCCACATTTCCCACTCTCTCACAGAAAGTTTGACAGTCTCTGTTCTACTGCTTATTAACAGCTTGCTTATTTCTATTTAAGGTTATCTTTTTCCTCTGCTATCACTGCAATCTCTCTCAAGAGAAAAGCGAGAAAGTGCTTAGAAAGCACAGTCATTATTAGATGCAAAGTTTTGCCAGAGGAACAAAAATAAAAGACTTTCTTTTCATGAATGTTTAAGAGGAAAATGAAATTTAGTGTTTGCCAATACCTTTTGAAAAAATGGAAGGCATCTCAACTCAGAGCACAGCAGTTCCCTGACAGGACTAAAAATCAGATTTATCTAATGGCAAATAAACTTAACTATAATTACTCAAATTAATTGTGAAAGAAATCTGATTTTTCCCAGACAAGCAGTAATATGGTTTAGTCATTTGGGACAGAGAAATGGAAGTTTTGGATGTTTTACATCTTTCTTCCTCAGAGAACAGAACTGACGGGAACGTATGAAAGTTAAGAATGGATCTACTCCAGAAAAACTCACAGAAGTAGACACGAAAAATTATAAATCAAGCCCAGAAACATCCTCTCAATATTTCTGAAACCTAACAAAACATGTATAGAAGAAGTGGCTCAACTTCAGATACATTTCAACCAGATCAAAAAGCCTTATGCAACATGTTCTCATAACTCTCCCATTCTTACCAGTGCTGTTGACGGGCTGAGCTGCAAGTGGTTTTGGTACTGGTGTATTTTTGGGTCTGGCTGCAATGTGAGTAGGAGATGGCGTGCTGTCTCCATTAACAGCTTCTATACAGAATGTATTCTGTACTACAGAGTTGGAAGGTACTTGATTGTCTATCCCATTAGAAATGTCACAAGCAGATCTTGGTAAAAATAAAAGATCATTTTAGGTTACTACAAACATGTTAAACAGTTATGCAACTAAACCAAATCCTACACTAAATCACACTAAAGAAACAAATAAAGAAATGGAAGTAAATTCACAACAGCTTATAACACAATGTTTGCAGCCTAGATAACAGTCAAGTGCAAGACCAAGACAATTAAGGAACAAAAGGCAAGTTTTGGTTTTGAGGATTTCAGATACTTAAAAACAGATAGGATTTTCCATTTCCACTTTATCTTTTACTTCTAATGACATATTAGAACCAAGCTGGGCAGACTGATGCGCCTGCCACATCTTCCAAAACTGCCTTAGGGACTCTTCCAAAGTGCAGCTGTGAGCAGGAAAACTTTTTCTCCCATTAAGCAAGCGGAACAATTGGTTTTGTTTGTCATATCTCCAAAAACTATTCTAGTCATAACACAAGAAAGTAACAAAACTCTCCTTCAGTGAAAGGACAATAAGATGAGCTTCTCTATGCATAGACAGGATGAGACATTGTGAGGACAGATACACACAGGCAGCTCTGTCTTTATAAGACCACATGGAAATAAATGTAGTGTAAGGTCTTGTGAATGAAAAGTCTTGTTCAATCACACTGTTTTAACTTAAATCTATCCCAAAATGCTTAAAGCCACCCACCAGAGACACATACTGTGAAAATTACATTCAATGCCAACTCCCCATCTTCTCAAGGAGTAGAGGCTAAAAATTAAAGAAAATTAAACAGATGACAAAAAAGGTGAGAATTGTTAGAAGTCCCACTTTGCAGAGTAAGAAAGGAAGAAGCAGCATTTCCATGCTACCTTACGCAACTCCAAAGGAGTAGTATGAACAGAGAATTAAAGTATCCCTTTTCAACTCCAGTCTACAAACCCAATTTGCTTCCTAAATACATGCACAGAAGCTACCTTAAAACTTTTCTTCCTGTCTTAATTTTAAAACTGTAAATCAAAACTGCTGGATAGTTCTATGGAAAACTGCTGTGATCAAAATATCAACATTAAGGGCAGGATCCCAGTAAAAGCCACACCTCCAGCAACAATAGCTGAATGAAAACAAGTGATTGTTACTACTGTTTCAAAATGGTATGCAGAGGTGTTTCAAATCACTTTTAACAGTCCCAAACCTTTCTAACAAAAAATAAGAAGCAACTTTTATCCTCATTCCCTCGTACTGGGCATCCATGGCAGGGGGGAAACAGAGACAAACCTCCGCATATTCAAAAAAAGAATCAAGCGGAGCAACCATATGTTTTTTCACTCCAGTGTGTCAAGAACTTAAACGGAAAGGGGTTCACTGCAAGGTAACTGAGCAGGCCAGTAACATTAAATTGATCTGAATGTTGATCTATTTGACTCACTAGTGGTGAGGGGCCAAACAATCTTCTACTACTTCTCTCCAGACAGCCCTTGAGCTGGAATAGAGAAGCCAAGGCCTTTTCCTTGCCACTTCAGGTTGAAGCAGGCAAACTCTTTGCCACAGTGTTCTGAATACTGCTTCCTAAACTCAATACAAGTCTCTTAAATTCCTGATTGCAACCTTAAAAAGGAACTGGGTGAGGGGAAAGCAGTTTAGGCTTTTTTTTTTTTTCCTTCTTCCTTCCGCTCAGATGGTACATGGCAACAAGTTGGTAGACATGAATAGAAATGGTTCATAAACAGAAAAAAATGAATGGAATAAGTACACAAAACCACACTGAACCACTGCTCCCCTAATCTCTGCTGCAGCATTTAGTAGAATTCCAGTCAGCTGAATTTTTATGTTCAGAGGGCTACATATCCAAGAGGCAATGATAAAGTAGTGGAGAGCAGACCCTACCAGCAGAGAAAGAACAGAGTTGTAAATTTCATTCTTCTCAAGCTAAATTATGCAATTAACATACAAGTAATGTTTCTAAAATCTGTTGTAACATAACTTAGGGCTTGACAGTTAAAATCTATCACCTTCAAAAAAATTAAAAAAAAAAAAAAAAACCAAAACACAAACAGTCCAAACATTTCAACTGATAAATTTGGTAATGTACTTCATATAGGGAAAACACAAAAATAAATTCCAACCTGGATGTACTTCTTGCTGAAGAATCTCTGCTTTCATGCACAGCCTCGCCATTTTGCTGAACTTCTACTGAACAGTAAGAAACAAATTCAACAGAGATAGTCTATTATAACTATTTGAAATCTTAATCAAAATATTACCATCTGATTTAATTATTTTAACTTACTGGTTGCTGATGAACTGAGATTTGTAAGAGATTCTTGTTCAACAACCAAACCGTCTAGCACAACTGTCAGTTCACCTGTTTGCACCATGCCACTCTTGTTTTCCAAAGAGAGTTTTAATTGTTCTTTCACCTTCTCCACTAAAAATGGAGTTGGAGTGGGTAAGGGAAGAGAAGGAGAGAAGGGATAAAGGAAAGATTAAATTCTAAACAACATTAAAAGAGACTTTCAACACAAAATATGAGATTCGTGTATTTAGTTGTATAAAACTGAATATGAGAGATATTCAGATGACTCAAATCAACATAGATATTACTAAGGAGCTGGCTAACCACAGGTTATTGTAAAACTACAATGGCCATTCTATAGGTATGCCATAGGATCCATATGGTTTCAGTACTCTGTAGTTAATGATTTCCCAGGTTTGCTGTTTCCACTAAGCCCTTTTGAAATTATGCACTATTAACATAACACAAGAAGGCTTGAAGTCAAACAACTTCTGAACCACACATCCAAATATTACAAGTCATGGGGAACCTCATTCTACAACCAGAGCTTATGTTCATTTCTCATATCACCTTCCAAAACTACTTCTAAAAAACCACTGAAAAGAACATCACTTTGAGGAAGAAGTAAATGCAAAGACTGCACAGAGTCCTTCCTCATTTTTTAACATTATTTTTAGTAAACTCTTACTAGCATTTTCATAGATCACAACTCCATGGATTAAACAGTAACAGAGAGGATACTTCAAGTAACCAAAAAATAAATCAGAAACTATTTTCACCAAAAGAAACTTTGAGATACACAAAAAAATATGTACATGGTGCAGTAAAGAATTCAATATGACTGAGAAGCAATGCACACATCTGTAGAGACATACATAACCCAGAGGTAAAACATACTGTGAAGGCTGCATAACTCTAAATCAACTATTACTAGTACAGCAGTTAAAGCTACATGTCATAAATCCAAACACAGTCAGCTGTGAGTTCACATTAATCAGGTTAAAATGCTTAAGGCCTTTTAGTATTTGCAGTTTCAGATTAAAAGATTAATTTTTCAAGATATACCACCCTATTTCCTGTATTTCAAGCTAAAGTTAAAGCTCGCTGTGCACTTCTATGCATTAAACTAGCAGTTCCTTATTTTTTTCATCCTTAACATATAACATAAACATGAAAACAGGGAAGGCTACCATAAACTATTGCCAAATACCCCTAAGCTGTTACTTTAAAGTGCAGGTTTGACAGTGTAGTTGGGCAGCAGTTACTAGCACACACCCACTGCTACATTACAATGGATTTCAAGGTACTTTAAATCGCTGGAGCAAGCACAAAGCTCCCAAATCTACAGAATGATTGATTTAGCAATCTGCATTTTTGAAAATGGTACTACCTGAAAGAAGAGAAAGAAGAAACTAGCCTACCACTGAGTTGTTAAATTAACATATTTATAAATCATTTCTGCAAAGGATGATTGGTTTAGCCTCTGATGTTTTAACAGGTTATCTCCCCAAACCAGACCAACAGTTGACTGTAGTCCAACTGAGCTGGGAGGGGTGTGGGCAGCACTTCAGTACTGGTGGTCTTCAGTAGGAGAAAAATGACACCACTAATTCTAAAGTTTCTGTATTTAGAAGACTTCCCCTTTACATTTTCTTCAGTAAAGAGACTTTCAAGTGCTGCATTTTAGGTTAGGCATCGATAACTGAATGACTGAAGGATACCCATCAGATTATTCTACCACTGAATTATTGGATAATCTAGTGTGTGTTAAACTGCTTGCCCAAATCAGAAACACTGCACATAAATTACTTTTGGTACAATGTACAGCTAACTCAGTCAATCATTCCCTGAAAGAATTTGCCAAGCTGTTGGATCCTACATCCCCTGGATCTACAGGAATAAAATATTAACTATTTTGTTCGAGATAGTTAAAATATTAACTATTTTTTTGCTATCATTATTACAACCCAGTTTCTTCTGATACAGTTTGTTGTTGTTTTTTTTTTTAATTTCAAAAGAAGCAACTTTTCTGCTTAATTATGGAACCTTGGGCAGAATCTTTATAATACTGCTGAAGAAATCCCACTTGATTTTGGATTCTGCTTCAATTTTCTGCAAGAATCACAAAAATGAAGCTTTTTTTTTCAGCTCTCCTTTCCCCCCATCTCCCTAAACTGAGATCTCAGGTTTGTTTATCTAACTCGTGAGAAAGGTTAGAGACTGGTTTAGCTGGAATTCTACTGCCACTCTGGAGTGGAATTTAAAGTGTGGATTCACCATCTTCTTGTACTAATAAAAAAAATTTTATAAAGCAAATTAGATAAAGAAGACCTGGTTTAATTTTATTAAAGACAATTAAAGTTAGAAGTTACATAGAACACAACAATCTCTAATGTACTTAAAGGAAGTTCTCAATTGTTTTACTAATCAGTGGTTCCTACTGCTCTCTGGGCAGTGAAATTATGAGGGAAAAATATCCAGCCTTTCTATCAGTGATTCCAGAGAAGGAAAACATGAAAAATTACATAGATGGCTTTTCTGAAAGTTCAGACTTTTTTTTTTTAACCAAGTCTAAAACAGATCTTCTAGCAAATTAATTATTAGTTTGCCACAAAACATTGTATTTAATCACTTCTGCTTTTACTTAATTTGTAGTAACTCATACTCTAATGTTTGTTTTAAAATTATTATATCCCATTGTTACATTTAAATTGCTCTTGATAGCACAGACATCTCTAAAAGAGACAAGTAAAGACATCAACTGAACATCAGTTGTAATTACACATATAGTTAGTAGTCTGGTTGCCAGTTTTGATATATAGATTAGTAATAATAATTCTGCTTTACTCAAAATATCCTTCATGATAACTTACATTTTCTATTGTGTATTTCCAAAGCTTGTCTCAAGTCTACAGTGGCTCTTCCTAATAAAGCATCTGCTTTTAAAGTGTGATGGCTCCACACTCTAAATTCCAGCGTAGTCTGTGGAGTCACATTCCTGCATATAAAATACATTTTTTTAAAAAATATATACAGATTTTAAAGTACTCGTTCTTGTTATTAGGAGTATTTGAACTTAATTCACTTTCTCATATTTATTGTATTTCTTGACACTAATTAACTGAAAGAAGTTTTTGTACTGCAAGGGGAAATTTTTAACTAAGAACTGTAAACACTATGAAATTTATAGTTAAGATCAAACTTGAAGTGCATTACTATGATAGCATAAGGAATTTGAGGAGTATTAGAATAACCTACATTAAGCTCAAATCTCAGTTATGTAAAACATATCTTATTTATGAAAGACATATTCCTCACTATTCCAGAATTCTTTATTTATGAAAGACATATTCCTCACTATTCCAGAATTCTAACTAAAAACTCACATTATTAAATGTGGAGAAAAAGGTGGTAAGTATATTTGTCAGTCACTAGAAAGAAAAATACTAAATATTTTTTAAAAAGGAAAAAGCAACCAATCAGCTACTTGCAAGCAGGAAGAACCCACTTAATAGGTGTCAGCTTGCCATGAAAATGTTGATAAAACATCATTTGTGAATCCACAAATATATATAAAACCATAATGCATACTCACAGAAATCAGAGGGGAAAAATCAAATGATGAAGCTAAAGTAAAATTGGAGGGAAGCAGAAAGGTAAAGGACCCAATTACAGTAATATTACAATAACCTTTGGCAGTGATCTCTCCCCTGCTCAAGAAGGAAAACGGGAAGCTATGCTAGGTCCTGGAGAATAAGTTTTGTAGTACAGGGTCTAGTACTGCAAGAGTGCTCCTGGCTGTGAAAAATGGAGTAGAATCGCTGTACTGCAAAAAGTCAAAGGCCACATATCCATCAGTATTGGATACAGAAAATTCTATCAGCACTGATAAAAACAACACTAAAAACAACACCCACCCTCCCAAAAACAGGGCTAGCTTTATAGTCTCTTGAATGTGTTGGACAACGTGGATCACTTTTGCTGAAACCCATGAGCAAATATATTTTTGCATTTTGAACAGGCTGCCTTCTAATGGAAGTCTTACTAAAAGAACAGCTCAACAAAGAAAAGAAAAAAAACCACCTACACACAGAGAATATATCGCTAGTGCTCATGCAGACCCATAAAAGTGAGGGGAATTTGGTAAGCCAGAGAGTTCACTTATTCTCAAATAGAAGGGGCAACTGAAGCAACTATACCATTCCAATAAGCCAGAGAAAGAGGGGGCCAGAATACCTTACCTATATATAAGGGTAAGATCCTAAGTAAGTAATACTGATGATGGAATGAGTCTGTTTAGTTGTACTGTTGATGCTAAACAACCTCATTTCTACCAGCCCACCAAATCCTGCCAAATCAAACCTGCCTCCTCAGCAGAAACTCTGGTCTCTGTGAATATACTGATAGCTCTGTACTTGTGCCAGTAATAACTCCTGAAAATCGACATCAGGTTCAAGATTATATTATTCTCCTTTGCAATATTGCAAAGGGCTAATAAGCTCTACTACACCTGAAACATTGAGAAATGTGGCACAGGAATACCTTACTTGCTTCAGCCCAGATTAATTAGTAAGTGTTCCCAAGCATACAGTTCCCCGAAACTAGATATGTTGTACCACTCCCCACTCTCCAGCACTGTTAGTTAGAGGAACCTGGCGTGGTTCCTACTACTAACAAAGTCGGCTATTGTACAAAGACAGGTCAAATGCTGTAAAATGTAGTGGCCCATGCTCAATGCCACTTGATAGTAGCTATGCTGTTGCTAGACTCAAATCTGAAGCAGCACAATTTTGCTTGTATAATAATGCATTCTATCAAATAGCACAGTGCAAGACTGACAGTTCTTCACAGAGTCATATTCAGGTATATCTACATCTGTAGCACAGTTAAACCAAATTAAATCAAAAGAAGATTAAAAAGGTCAAATATTAGGATAAGTTGCAAGGTCACTTTGCAGTAAACTGTTTAATGTGTGTTTCCCTTCATTAGGAAATTTAAAGGAAAAAGTGACCTTTCTCGTAACTACTATTTATCCAGCTGAGATTTTTTTTCCCTTTAAAGTTGAGAATTACATGGTTACAATTAGTAACATCTAGAGAGGAATCTTAAATGTGAATGGTCCACAGTGCTAACAAATATCAAGAGTATACCATGTCTAGCAACTGTATGCGAGAAACACTCCCTGTACAAAATATATTCTCAAAACATTGTAAGAATTAAGAAAAAAAAAATTGTTGGAGATAAATATTATCTTATGTCTGCATTTAGTCATCAACAGCCAGAGAAAACAATGTAGGCAGCCAAGCTTAGTAAACATTTGCCTGCAACGTCTGCCTAATAAACAGTATTAAACAACCAAAAAGTCTACTTACACTGTCAGCTGCTCATCCCATTTTGGATTTGAAGAACTACTTGATTTTGCTGTTTTCTTAATTTCTCCATCTGCAGTTAATTCCGTGTAGAAAGTTGTTCCAAACCAATTCTTTTTCCGTTTCAGTTTGGCACTAGAAACTAACAGAATACATTGCTTTATCTGTAACAGCATACTGTTGCTGAAAAACAGAAAATGTACTGCCTACACAATGTATGGAACGCAGGATGGCAATGTTATTCCTCACCTTTTCTACTTCTGCTGAACATAAAGAGGTCAGTGCTAAAATGGTAACTTTTATCTTCAAAAGCTACTTTGTCAGATAGTTGAAACCAAGTGTGACATATTCTCTTCACCACATACTGGCAGGATAGGTTGGAGAGACTGCACAGCAATTATTTTAGGGATAAGCACTGAAAATCATGTGGGTTCTTTTGTTTATTTTCTCATTGTTCTTCCTACTCTTCCCTTCACTGAAAAATATCTAAGTATGATACATCTGAGAGACTATCCAGCAGACCTTTTTTTTTAAATTATATGTAGTTATGAAAGCATATGCAGTTCAGGTCCCTGTATAGCAAAGCCTGTATACAGAGCTTCATTTCCTTGCCTACATTCAGGCGGTTCACCTGTGGTTTAACACATCAGTTTGTTAAAAGTAAGAAAACAACTCAAATTTCCCCTTTGTAAACAGCTTTGCAGATGAACTTAAAATTTCAGCTAAATATTCAACAATTAAGAAATAGCAAACGACCAAAGAATCTATTTTTTCCCCAAATCACTGATGAGTCCTCAGTGCTCCTGAACATACATCTGTTCTCCCACTTCCTCACCCAGCTGAGGAAGTCGCTATAAAAACAAACAGCAGCCTAACTGCCAGCATTTTAAATTCTATTTGAGGTAGATCTTGTCTTCAGAAGACCACACTGATGGGCCCACAGCTGTACCCACCTGCTGGCTATGCCTTCTCTCTCATTCCTCCCATACTTCAGTGTGATTCTCCTTCTCTTCACTTTAAAACTAAAGCAAACTTGAGCATTTTCAAACACTTGGAAATAATCCTTCCCTGTTACTTTTCTGTATGGTACTTGATAATTCAAAAATAAGTGAAAGTCAACTAAACTGTCTGAAAGGGAGACAAAAAAGGTCTGTCATGTATTTCTGCATTACAGAAATTCTGAGACGTATACATTAGCTGGTTAAAAGTTAGTGAAATGCAACCATCCAAGATTCTAAAGGCGTTAGCCACAGACTTCTCCTTAATTTCAATTAACTCCCTCACATTTGAAAACTACAGTCTAAGTCACGTGTCACCTGTCATAAAAGGGAACTGCAGCCTTGGTAACAATGAAAGATTAGATGTAGAAGACTAAAAACATAATTCCACACATGGGTCACATTTTTTCATCTGAAATCATGATAGATTTTCTACTTCTTCCACATTTTTTTCCTCCACAGTTTGCTTTCTAAAAGCAACTGTAACATTTGTTAAAATATAGGTATTTAGTCATAATATTCAAGCTACCTTTTATCTGATTTTGGTTTAAGTCATTACGTTTTGAGTCCCCAAACATTAAAGGAGACCATTATCATTTTTTGGTTGACTTATTTTTAAAAACAATTAGGAGTAACAAATACTAGCAAAAGACTTCAAAAAGAACTAACAAGACAAGATATCTCGCCAAGTATATTTGAAAAAATACTGATGACAAAACTTGTCGGCAACATGCTGTAACTGTCCAAATTCGAACAAGTCACCTCTTCATGTGAATTTCCTTGTCTAGAAAATTAGTATATGATACTTGCTGCCTTTATAAAAGTGCTTTTTAAGTATAGTTCTTGAAATATAAGTCTAGATTCTGCAGCAGCACAAACTAATATGAGCATAAACCAGTGTAGGTCAGCAACACTACAGTCCCACACTCCTCTGTCTCCCACTTCTTTCCCTGTACCGCCACTGCGTTCCTCTGATCTTGCAAAAAAGACTGGTTAGAGAACTAAACATTCAGAAAACTTATTCTAAAAATTGTATAGATTCCTTCGCACTTTGATCCTTGAACCAAGTCTCTTGAAGTCAAAAGCTCCAGTGCCAGAAAAACAAAAGACTACTTATATAAGGAGCAGTACAGCACAGGATATCAAAATGATCTTTTCTGCAGACACAGCTCTGAAGTTACGGGCCACTTGTGTAACTCAGTTTGTTACAGTAATATATATTCAATCTACAGATGGCTCCATCTATGCTATTAGTTATTGCCAGTTTTGATGATTCATCACATTATCAAGGCTCCTCTCATCTAATTTGATAAAAAACCCATTTTGGGGACTTTCCAACAATGTATTTTTTCTGAGATAACCTGTCCATCTTTGGACCATCCAACATGATGTATCTTTCTTGAGATGTACATTTTTTTAAGACATGGTATCTTACTCGTGTTTTTTCCAAACTTTGTTCAAGACAGCCTTAATATATTCTTGGTCATACACTCATTCTTACTTCAGGGTTCCCAGATTTCTCAGGATCCCTGGAAAGTTCAAATTATTGATCAATGGTAAAATAATACTTATATACATACATATACACATATACATTTATGTGTGTATATATTTATCCACAATATCTAACTACTTACTGGTAACATTCTCACTTTTAGCTACAGTAACACTGTCATAATTAGCTATCAAACTTGTTTACCTAAATGCATTTTGCTTATCCTCTGACTACAACTCTTTGTTCTGCTCTGCCATCCCACAGAAAGAACAGCTAAGACCAACACTGACAGTCACATCCCTGACCAGTTCTTATCCATGAGTAGCAAAATGCATAACCTACTTGGCTTGTTTAACATCTATTGAAAAAAGTGTCCCCAACACAATCATAAATTTCCAGAATTGCTTGTAGCCCACTGTGTTTTCCTTCCAACAGATACTGAGATGGCTGAATTCTGCCTCGGACTATGAGAACCAGCACAGCAAAAGGAAAAAAGCAGGCAGTCACAAGATGCAACATAGTAAATTCCAATTGGATAGAAGGAAAAACATTTTCACAGTGATGTGGTTTATCACCAGAACAAGCCGCGCAGGAAAGTTGAAAACCTACAGTCTTTGAGATACTGAAAATTCAACTGGACAATACCCTGAGCAACCTGATCCAACTTCAAAAGTAGCCCTGCCTTCAGCAGAAGAGTGGACTAGGAAATCCTCAAAGGTCCCTTCCAACCTAAATTATTCCATATGACTATGTAATCCAACCTGCTGCCCTAAGGATAATACAGAATACCTGTCTTATTCTCAACAGATGCTTACCTGATATGTAATCAAAAGACCTTAATGTTTTGAAGGGCTAGCAGAATTTGTCATCTCCTCCAGTTCTTCTCTAGCTTCACTTTAACATTGCACCCATTTTCAGCTTGGGGTTCACTAAAGCCACCCATTTTTTTTTTGTAGAATTTCAATAATACGTGTTCCTGCTATACAATGTGTGCCATTAGTTATGTTTTCAAGCAAAATTCCTTACATTTGTCCCTTCTGTTGTATTGAATCTCATTTTTTTCTAATTTGAAGAGATTATTAAACCCTGCCATTCAACTTCTACGTAGCTTCAATTCATCTACATATATTATTGTCATATTCTTAACTGTAACATTCAAGTTACTAATTAAAATATAACTACATTAATCCATTTTTGCACGCATTTCAAAGATTGCTTTTTTAGAATACATAGGTTTTCCTGTAAAAATCATGATGATACAAATCACTACTTGCCTGTTACTTGCATCTGTAATCTTCCATTATGGTTGTTACTTGTATCAGATCTTGGTGAGGCTGTGGCCATGTCAGAGGTTTAGGTGCTAGCCTAAAAAAAATAGCAGAGAGGTAGCTTATTAAAAAGTACTCATCTCTGCATGTTAGTTACAACTATTAAATAAAATGCTCAACTAATCAGCAAGTTACCAAATGTTACTTAAGAAATAATGCGGTTTGCCATACCTAACACCAGTTAAAAAAATCAATTACTTTGGAAATTTGTCCCATGTTACCTTTGAGGATGCCAAGACACTTCAGTAATGCATACATTTACATGCTTTAGAACAACTGTGTAAGGCAAGAAAAAAAAAATTCATCTGTGATACATTGATACTTATATCTCCAGAAAGTATGCTTATGGTCTGATTTCAGATGAGCTAAGCACCAACAACTTCAAGTGAACAAAATGTCTGAAACGTTTATATGCTTGAAGATCAAGCTGTCTGCAGAATGATACATGCAAGCAATAATGCAAGTGGTTCAGAAACAAACATTTGAATTCTAGCCCTAGATTTGCAATCAGCTTTCTACACCACTGCTGTCCACCCACAAATCACTTTCCTCATCTACTGAGACAGTAAGCACTTTACAAGGACCACCCAATCTTATCACTCAGCAACTAGTGTGGGACTCATCTTAGCTGGGGCATCCCAGCACCTGGCATGTGCACACAACATCACTCCCACTACACCTGAAACAAAGCTAGAAGTAAAATATTCTCTGTTTCTATCAGACATCTATTCTTCATGAGCAAAGAATACTTACATATAAAATACACTTTCCATGATCTAGATGAACTTCCATATATTTATTTCTGTGAACATTAATTGGTATCAGTAATAATATGGGAACAGCTGTCACCAAACCTTTTGATCGTGCATCTCCATCAGTGAAAAATTTTTGAGCACAGACCCCCAATATGTGTACACTGATTTATGAGTTATATATAGGTACTACCGTACTAATATATTCTGTACATTATAAAACATATAAAAACAGAAATTAAAAAGAATGAGATAAAGATGAAATAAAGACTATTTTGAAATAATTTTTATTAATGGTACAAAACCCCTTTTTGCTCTCACTAAAAATTTTTTGTGTGTGTGCGTGAAAGCCATGTGACTGAGTATGCTTTGTTATTTTTTAAAAATGTTGGCTTAGCACTTTGTAATACAGTGATTTGAAGGTCTGGTTCTAAATTCAGTTTATTTCAATACTTGGATCTAATGGCTGTCTTAGCTGGAAAAGACAATTAACAAAGATATGTACATCCAAATGAAAGTGCATCACTGGCTACACTTACTGTACCATGATACTCATTTTTCATTCCCATCCACTAATTATTCAAAGGTTTTTCTTGAAATTTGGCCAGTAAATTTCCATCTTCCCTGATATCAATCAGTTGTTATTGCAAACTAATGGAAGGTGTTGCATTTTTACATTTTAACAAATGGGTTCAAAACCCCCTGAAATTCTTCATTTGGAAGATTTAAACAGGAGAGGAAATTCTGTTTCCAAGTTTAAGTGTACAGATATGAGAGCTTATAGGCAACACACATCTTTTCTGGCAACAAAAATCACACAGTGATAGAAACATTTCCAAACATCCATTTTCAAAATTCTCTCTCCATAGCACAAGTTTTTTTTAAAAAGCAGTTCACCTTGAAGGGACATGTGAAGTGTCCATTTTTTTGAAAATATCTGTTAGCCAGCATACCGCTGACAGCCACTTGTCATCACAGAACAGGTCAACAAATTCAGAACACTCGCCTTCTTGTGAAAGAAAAATGCGTAATGAATCTTTTAAGTTTTACAACTCTTCTAAGCACTTTGCCATGATAACTAGCAAACCTCTGCACGGAACAGAAGATTTTTCTGGTCATTTCCCATGTCCTTATAAATTATTGTAAAGATTCTACTGTTTAAAGGTCTTGTTTTCATACAATTAACCACATTGATGACATCCTGCGGCACTTTGTGCACTTCTGGCTCCAACTTCCTTGTTGCTTGCCTATGCACGACGCAGTGAATGAATTCCACATGTGGTGCTCTCCTTGTAACCTTACCCCAGAATCCTTTTTACTTCAGTCAAAGCAGCCACTCCATCAGTGGTTATATTTGCAGTGTTTTCATTTAATAAAATGCTGTTATTAAAGAGGTCATTTATTGTTGAGAATGTATCTTCTCTGGTACATCTTTCCTCAGTGACTTTGTGTATTTCTTCGACACAGAATCTAGCAACTACCGTAAGCTGAGCCACATTACAAACATCTGTAACTTTCATCCAACTGTACAGCAAGCCTCCCACACTGTGTAATTTTTTCTACTATTTGTTTCTTCAAATCTTTGGCAATGTTTTCCAGAAAATTTCCAACAGTATCTGCTGACAAAGGAATGCATTTTAGTTTGTCACCATACTATTTTGCATGTATTACTGCAGACATTTCTATTGCAGCAGGAAGATCCAGTGTTTCCCCAATGGTATGTGGCTTCTATGTCTTTTGCTATTGAGAAACCTCAAAAGAGGCTTCTAAAGATCTATCATTAAGTTTAGTGAAATCTTGTGAAGTACTGGACTAAGCATCACATGACTTTAAACATTGCTGAAAAAACTGTAAAGGTTTGTCTTCATGTTCTGGATGCTTAGTTTTTAAATGCCTTGCTAATTGTGATGGCTTCATACTATCATTAGCTGGTATCTCAACATACAGTATTCTCTGAGGGTGAGGTTCATCATTAACAATAGTGGGTGTACATTCATATTTCAAATAGCCTGCCTGATAAACCCAAATTTTTTTGGCCAACATCTTGTCAGATCTAATTGCCATGGTTTTTGCCTCATAATGCAGCTGACTAGGAGCTCATACTAGGAGTAGGAGAAGCATCAGCTCTGCCATGCTCTTACTGTTCACTTGTGCTCACATTATTAGTATTATCTGCAATCCATGGTCTGTTTGCAGGAATTTTTTTAAGTCACTTGCCCATTTTATGACGGTTAGTTTGGTTAAAACTAGATAATATAATCCATTAATCCACCTAAACAGGCACACATAAAGTGCATTACACTGAAAGTGAACAAACAAGTGAAGGTGCTACTGTGACCCTGCCACACTGTGGAATACTAAATCCGCCCTCAAGACACCTCATGAATCATATGTCACACAGGACTATCTGGCATATGGACCGAGTGAAGGTGCCAGTGTCAAGATGTATATTAAATAGAGCTTAATTTCTTTCTGATTTTTCAGTTAAAATATAAGTCCTAGTATTTTCTTCACGTACCTCAATGGATGGTCTTGCACACCCCACTTTGGAGGCCAGTGATATGGAAGACATCAAAGGAGCAACACATGCAATCAATTCTGTGGCAAGTAAACTCAAATTTTTCACAAAAACCAAGGTCTACTTTTTTTTTTTTTATCAAAAGTAACAGCTATCCAAAGCTTTTTATCAACATGAAGAAAGTGTTATGACATTTTTTATATTTAAAAGGGCTTTAGTAAACAGGGCAAATTAGTTGAACTGACTGATTCCGGTCTCATCATGTTCCAAAAATTCCAAAGCTGCCGTCCTCTCCATTCTTGTTTAACTGATTAGGAATTAAGCACTGGTTAGCACTTCCTTTCAAGTTTAAAAAAAAAAAATATTTAAGGCTTCAGTCATCAGTTACTTTCATCAGCAACTGTCCAAACTCAGCTACTGACATTTTTAAATGAAGTTAACAGGTTACTGTCTAATCAGCTCTGATGCAGGTTGGTCCTCCTGACAGAAGAGCGAGTCTGCTCACATTATGATGTTCATAATTTTCATTCAAGATCCAAAAAGCTACTCTTATCATGTTACTGAAAAAACAAACAAAAGGGAAAAAAAAGTTTTCACTGCCTCATGCACACTGGGTTGCACTTACTCCCAGTCAAACATGTCTTTCTTCCAGGTAAACAAAGCCTTCAGGAAAAAAAGTTGGGCAAGTTATATTGTACAAGATGAAGGATCTTATCTAGGGCTTTGGATAGCTGTTACTCCCTAAAGGCTGGTCTAGATATATGACAAATGCTGCTGCACCATGGAAGAAGAGAAGCATAATCCAAAACTTAGCCCCTTAGACTTTGATAGGAAAATTACTACCATGATGCAGCCGTGGGGAGAATGGGACATGGGACAACAACCTTATTTATCACATGAACTGTTTGCAGTAGTCATAAAAACAGTATTAGTGACATTGTGTAAGAGTACTGATTGTCATATTCAAGAAAAGGACAGGACATGAAGAGCACTACTGGGAGAGCAAAGACAATGAAAGAGCAGTCCAAAAATAAAGACTGTAAGTAAATCTGCTCATCATCTATGAATGTATCAGGAACATGTAGACAACAAAAATAAAGGCTACTGAATTAAAAGAATAGTGTTGACATAAAAGTTTCCAAAAATCTCAGGTTTCTGGGGGGCAAGGTTGCAGCAAAGAGTGAATAAGCATATATTGTATGAAACTAAGCAGGGACAGTAAAGAAGTCACATAGCAGAGGGACTGACAGACTTGCACTAGGATGGGATTACACCATCACTTCTTGCTTCATCAGAAGTAAAATTTTTCATAAGCTGAGAAAGATTTCAAATAGTTCTACAACTAGGAATTCTTCAAATACCAAAAAACTGTAAGTTTCAAGGACTAGTAGCCTCTCATCTTTATGAGCCAGAAGAAACTATATCTGCATAGCCAAAAATAACCAAAATTTCAACTAAACAAGTTGTCTGATCTTGGTGAAGGAAGGGACAAGATGGCAATTACACAAAGTGAAGGGATGATATTCATTTGGAAGATTGAGAAGTTTTCACCACCAGGAATGACGTCAAAAGCAAAATACCAGTACTTTCTTAATCTAATTTGCAAGAAAACCTACATGAGAAAGAAAAACATGTGGCGAAGAAGCAATGAAAGATGGGGGGATTGTTTAAATAAAAAATTTTTAGAAGTTTTATTTCAAATAATGCAAGCCCTAACCACTAATGAACAAAAGAACACTGTCCTATGAGTACTATTTACTGCTTTCTTGCATCACGCACATACTTTTTTTCCCTCAGCCCTAAATCCCTTTTTCTTGTTACTCAAAATAAATGCCCAGTTTGGCTACTGAACATGTTGATTAAGGGTTAAAATCTTGGAGATTATCTCTACATAATCTTAAAAGGAGGATTACATACAGCAGTGTGTCACCATCCCTGTAGTTACAATTCTCCTGAAAATCAGGGGGTTAATTCTAACAGGGCTACAGTCACCACACATTCCCGAATATGAACTTGCTACACATCTTTATTCAAGTTCTAGCTTAAACTTCATTGGTCTAAACTTTACTTTCAGAACTGTTTCACTGACATATATAACCCGCCCCATGCCTCAAAATTCCTGGACACCAAAATGAATTGAGTCTGGAGAACCGCATAAAGATCATAGTTATCACAGCGCTTCTGCCTAAACCATCTTCATCATACATAACCGTTACATCAACCTGAAGAGTACAATCTATTTAGTAACCCCTGTAACAGAATTAATATTGCTTCAGTTGTATAAATTATTTTGCATAACTACAGATAAACTGGAACAAAGTAAGGCCCTAGCAAAACCACAGAATAGCTGACAAAGCAGTCTATTAAAAAAATTAAAGGATCATTGCCTAATTCATGGAAGACAGTTTAGTTAACAATAACAGCATTTATAAATTTACACTTCTGTGAAGAACTTTCTCTAAATTTCAAAATGCTATTAAAACACCAAATAAAAAACAACCACGCTAGTGGATATTTCATTAATTTATTTTTCAGTCTTTAATAGATGATTTACTTGTTCATGGAATTTAAGCAGATACATTTTAAATGACATAACCCATTTGGTAATGAACGCACCTGGTTGAGACTTACTATTGTGCTATATTGAAACAAATGATGAAACAAATGAAGTTGAAAGCCAAAAAGTATCACTGAAGCAGCAAACACATTTATAAATTGACTGATGCTTTGAATCAGTAATTGAGGAGATTTTTCATAAAGAATCAAAAAACTCAGATGTAGTACAACAACAAAAGTCCTGTCCTTACTCATATGATACCACAGGAGTCGAGCTTGGAGTAAAAAAAAATTCTACGAAGATAGCAGGGTCCAATTATCTGTGATATCATTTCACAATGGATGGAAAATCCTATCACACAAAACAGTTAAAATATAGGAAGAATGTTAAATCTGCAGAAACAAGAAGTTACGCAGCATGGCTTTTCAATTTAAATTTAAATCATAAGATGTGCAAATCAGGAAAATATCAAGGGAATATTTAGCCAAGAAGGATGGTCTGTCTCCCCCCCACAATTACCTACAGAAGGTCACCCCACTAAATAAAAAAAAAAAAAAAAAATGAACAAACCCCCCCAAAAACCTAACCAAACAGAATGACAAAACCAGGAACTCAGAAACCATCCATAAAGCTGTGGTAGAGAATTCCTTAAGTCACTGTGTCCCTAAAACTGCTGTCAGTTTCAGCTGATGCAAGACAGAAGACTGAACAGAAAATAAATATAATTGTAGTTTAAGATTAGTTATATTCAATCACAATGTATTTGGGCTTACTGATGGTGTTTTAATGAGCAGATTTATCCTCTTGCTAATCTGACACTTCTGTTCCAGAAATAATATAGAACATGGTGGATAAGGGAAGAGAAAAAAAATAAACACAAACCAATTACACCATGAATGAGCACTGTTGAATCAAAAGTCTTCCTGAACGCCCAAAACCAGAATAAGAGAACTTGAGATCTAGCTGTATAAATGCACTAAGCAAGGGCAAAGGTGAGTAAAATGCCTAATTATTACTAACCTCTCCACTAACATCTTTAATTCAATTTTCTGTAAGCATAAGTAAGAATTGAGTTGTCTAGGTAAAATCACCATAATGCCATAAATATTATTTTTCCTATATCAGAGCATATCATCCAAACAAGAATGGAAATGCAGAAAAATCTTTTCTGCATAGATTTTTTTTTAAACAAGGAAGCTCATATATTCAAGATTTTTCCCTCCTCCCTTCAAGTAAAAAGGTAGGAAACATTGAAGGAAGAAGGATAGAGTAGGGAAGAAATAAGTGAACTGAAACTCTAAATCCTATGGCTATTTAACATAATAAATAGTTCCACGGAGAGTCATGGGCAAATAACAATACTGATGTTAGTTACTCTTCCTTGTTACAAAGCATAAACACCAACACCAGAAAGGCCATCTTACTTTGATTATAGAATCACAGACTGGTTTGGGTTGGAAGGGAACTTAAAGACCATCTAGTTCCAACCCCCCCTGCCATAGGCAGGGACACCTTCCACTAGACCAGGTTGCTCAAAGCCCCGTCCAACCTGGCCTTGAACACTGCCAGGGAGGGGGCAGCCACAGCTTCTCTAGGCAACCTGTCCAGTGCCCTCACAGTGAAGAATTTCTTCCTTATATCTAATCTAAATCTACATCCTGTCTGTTTAAAGCCATTACCCCTCATCCCATCACTACATGCCCTTGCAAAAAGTCCCTCTCCACCTTTCCTGTAGTCCCCTTTAGGTACGGAAGGCTCTCAGCCTGTCCTCATAGCAGAGGTGCTCCAGCCCTCTGATCATCCTACACATAAGAAATCCTTAAACTAAAAAAAAAAACCAAAAAAACCCACAAAAAACAACCAACCAAACAAAAACCAAACAAACAGAAATGGTTTAGGTTCAGATTAACAAGCTATCCAACGACAAGATCGTGCGTTTATCAGTATTAGCGCTGGACTACCTGAAGCTACAATCCTGTCACAATTCTACTAAATATAAAACTGAACAAAGTGTGCATTATCACAGTAATAGCAATACAAACTTGTGCTCTACACTTCAGATATTCCCATCCTGTTCTCCTGCCTCCATATACACACACACTTTTGTTTTCAAGATGGGATAATGCTGCTGGCAACAACCTCCTTGTTCCTTCAGTGCAAAAAGAGGGCCTGGAGGCAGGACTAGACAGGTAGATCATTTCCTACTCTCCACAACACAGTGGAACAACTATCTTTTTCCTGAAAGATGCTCACACACAGTTGCTTTGTCTCCCTGTACTGCATGCTCCATCATGGGCAAAGTCTCCCAAGAACATCCCTCCTTCCCACACCTCACACTCCAGAAGATTAGAACAGCTACAGTACACAGAGACTCTGGCCCCTACAGCCTCATGAAATCACTGGTCACTTGTCCATAATCTTTAGCAGTGTTGCAACAATTGGCCTCTTTACATTATTGAAAAAGCCAGTACCATAAGCAATGAAATTCTTGATATACCAAAGAAAACTTAACTTTCCACTCTTCCTCTTCAATTCAAGGGTTTACCTTCAGGGAGCAGGAGGGGTGAAGAAGGGAGGAAGGAAGGGAAGTAATCACTCCTCTACAACAAAATCAGAAAGTATAGGTTGAAAGGAAGTTTCTTGATATGATAATAAGAACAAAGAACAAAAAATAAGAAAATAAAAAAAAACTTTTCAGATGCAAGTAAATTTCTTAACTGATTCCTTTCCATTCAAAAAATCCAGAATTTTTATTCAATGAAATTCTGATTTGAAAGTCTATTTAACTATTTATCAACAATAAAAATGGTGATGATCGCTAATGTCAGGAGGATTGTTAAATTTAAGTGAACACTCTCAGCAAGAACCCTTAAATTTACATATATTCTGATCACATCTCTACCAAAGGGACAATACTTTTCTAATTTTCTTACAGCAAATTGAATGTATGTCTAATTAACTAAACTTAAAAAAAAAAAAAGGTACAGATGTTAACTGTATTCCTTATAGAGAGTCTCAGTAATTCTATATCATTAAAAAAATTAAGGGTATCTCCCTTTGACATTGGGAAAGTTTCATCTCAGAAACTGGTTACACACAAATAGAGACCAGATCTGAAACAGATCTGGAGAAGAATCTGTTACCCCAAAAATGTGCTGGCCTTTATTAAACTGAGCAAGATAGTAAAGGATCATTTCTGCAACTCATCCTGCCTACCGCAACACTAACAAAAAAATTTTAAGACTTGACACTCCCTAAATGGATAGCTTTGGACATTAATAACTAAAATTACAATAATATTTACACTTATGCAAATAGAGAACTTTAAAATCAATGTTTTATTTCGTTGAATGCCACAAGCCTGCTTGTTACTTTAAGAAGCAATGGAAAGACTATGCCTACCAGCAAGGGATATCCTCCACAAACACCAGTACGAACCACCATACTTTTTGCTTGATGTTGGTGACAAAATTAATTCATTGTTCTTCATTAAAATTTCACCTGTCCTCTTCCATTTCAGGTGTCCTCTTCCTTTTAAGTTCTACTATTACAGGCTAATTCAAAATGTCTGCGATTCCATTCTCCTTTCTGACCAAATATATGGTAACCAGAAATATATTGTGAAGCTCAGGTGGTACTTTGTTTTAGGTGTGATGAACCAGGGATACAGACAAGAGACATTATGTAGGCCAAAGTATTAGCATCTAGTAACCAATAATTTATTGGTATATGGGAGGGGAAAAAAAAAAAAAAAACCACACCTCTCCCATGAACAGAAGCTACCAGCAAAATGCTATATTCATGGACATTTTACATGTTTAATCAAAATACTTGCTGGTTTGATTCATGCCAGAATTTAGAATACACATTGTTTTAGAATCCTCCAGTTTACCTCCAGATATAACTAATTAAATTTCAAGGTAGCAAAATGATACCTTGACATGCTGCAGACATTTAGAAGGTTTCCTTCACATATGCACTGCATTACACTCACTCTTAAGAAGCCAAATTGTTTGAACACAAAGGACAAATTTTAAGAAAAGGAAAATGTTGTTTAGTCATATTACTGTTTTAATTATCTCACATTACATATCCCTCTAGCTAGCAAGGAGTTTAAGAAGGGTTGTATTTAGTTGTAAATTAACATACTGTAATAGTTATGCAGCCAATAAATCCCCCTTAAAATTACTAAAAGTTGCAAAAATGTTAAGAGATTTAATTTTTTTTACTGTCAAAAAGAAAGCCTTGACAACTTTTAATTTATTGAAATTAAGTAAAGGAATAGAACAAGAACTACAGACTAGTAGAGCATCATTAAGCAGCAGGACGCCTTGTTTTATCTTATACATATACTGAAAGAAACACAGTCCAGTGGCAAAAACCAGTAACCAGTGCTCTGATCTGTGACTTTCACTAAACATATGCAAGGAAAGCAAAGTCCAAGCTAACAAACAGCTCTAACCTTTGTTTTCTAATCTGAATGCTTTACACTGAAGGTCTTAGACTCTTTCAATTTAACTCAACAGATGTGTTTATATGACACTGAAATGTGCCTTTTTTTCACAGGCTAAGTCAAGCTCCTTGTCTTTTGATATTCTGCTTTCGCCCCAACACAAGCTGCCAATGCCTAATCACACTCTCTTTTTCAACTGCATGAGTTCGATCACTTCCTGTTTTTTAAAACGCTTAATTTTTGTTGTTTTCACCTTTACTACCTTTAATTTTCAGTCCTATGTGTATTTTTGTCTCTGAGTTTTACACCTAAATCATTTAGAATTTTTCTGGGAAATAATTTTAATTATCCATCACAGTACACATGAAAGCCATATGTTACGAAATAAAAAATATTTAAGATTGGAACCATGCAACAGACATGTTCACCATCAGATTTTCTAACTATGTCTTAAAATTATGCATCATGAAGATGAAAGAACCTGCAACATTACTAGTCCTAAATTCTGTGACAGTATGCTCAAGGAAGGAAAGGTTATTAACTTTAAGAATTCCTGTGAAAACAGTTTAAGCTACAGTCCTATGCTTAAACTGAAGGCAAAAGACAAGACATATTTGGAACCATAAAACACAGAATAACTTTAATGATTAACTTGGAAATTTGCAAGATGAAGTGAGTAGTATTGAATAGTGTCCTTACCTAAGAAGTATCATTTGTATTATAAATAGTAGCTTAAGTCATTGCATAATAGCTTAAAGAGTACTAGCAATGGAAATCAGTTTTTCACTGATCATTTAAAATAATACTGCTAAGAACACTGATTTTACTTCTCACCACACAAGGGAAACACACAAAGGCAGTACTTCTAGGACAGGATTGTAGTAAGACCATCATTTGCTGAGCAATAGATTATTTTCTGTAGCACCTACTGCTGGTTTTAAAATTCAGTCAAACAAATACTGATGGACTGAAATGCATGTCTCAAAAAAACCCCAAGAAATTCTAGGATATCGTTTATTAAAATGACAAACTAGCAGCTTAAAATCTTGAAAAGCAACTAAGTATTCTGTTAAATAGTTTAAACTCCTACTATTTAATTCTACTTACTAGTAGTTTCTCTAATTCCTTGGATATTTGTGAGTTTGAAAAAATATGTATGTCAAAAAAAACCCCAACCCAATTCCATCAGACTTATAAATATTACCTACAAACAAATAGATCTGGAAAACTTGAAAGAACAGTAGTAAGTGCTGTTCAAAACATTTGTAACTGTAGGACATTCTATGCTAATACTGAACATTGGAAATTTTTGTTAAGTCAATGGTTCAATGAAAGTGCTCTTAGCACCAGTCAGTCATCCTATAAATGACATATTCACTATATATAATCCCAAATCACAAAATCACAGAATGGCTGAGGTGGGAAGGGACCTCTGGAGGTCATCTGGTCCAACCCCCCCAGCTCAAGCAGGGCCACCTAGAGCCAGTTGCCCAGGACTGTGTCCCAAGGAGGGAGGAGACTCCACAACCTCCCTTGGCAACTTGTGCCAGTGCTCCATCACCCTCACAGTGAAAATGTGTTTCCTGATGTTCAGAGGGAACTTCCCATGTTTCAGTTTGTGACCATCGCCTTCAGTCTTGTCACTGGGCACCACTGAAAAGAGCCTGGCTCCATCCTTTTTGCACCCTCCTTCAGGTACTTATATACACTGATAAGATGCCCCGAGTCTTCTCCAGTCTGAACAGTTCCAGCTCTCTCAAGCCTTTCCTCAAAGGAGAGGTGCTCCAGTGCCTCAATCATCTTCATGGTCCTTCGGTGAACTCTCTCCAGTATATCCATGTCTCTCCTGTGCTGAGGAGCCTAGCACTGGGCACAGGACTTCGGGGGTGGCCTCACCAGACCTGATTAAAGGGGCAGAATCACCTCCCTCAACCTGCTGGCAACTCTTTGTCTAATGCAGCCCAGGACACCATTCGCCATCTTTGCCATCTGGGCACATTGCTGCCTCATGTTCAACTTGGTGGCCACCAGGACCCCCGGGTCTTTTTCTGCCAGCATAATGTCTTGCTTCATCCTGTTAAAAAAGTACTAACAAAACCATCTTCAACTGACAATATCCCTCGCTCCTTTACCTAAGAATAGCTTTACAAACATTATCAAAAAAAAAGGAATTGCTTGAGGCTGAGAGGACTGAAAAAGGACTTAAAAATGTTAAGTATTAAACCCATCTTCGATAAAACAAAGGCAAATAAAGCTCTCAAAGTCCTCATACTTTCTGTTACCATCAACACACTTTTTGGAGGAAATCTTCAGACAAGCCAAGACAGTAAGGGATACAGTATCATTTCATTTCTCATGTTTTCACTGAGCCTATAGCACATACTTGACAGGTATGGATATACCAGTGGCTTCCTTAGGATCTGCTCTGACATTAGTAGAATTTCAGCTTCAGCAGCCTCCTCCTCATGGTCTGTAAGGCCTTGTCAGCAAGAGAAGGCATTAGTTCTTCCTCACAACTAACAGCTTCTCCAGAAATACTTCAACATCCATGATACACGGCAAACATCTTGTTACTAAGTTCCAATTTGTCAAACCTACAGCAGACCTACATAGAACTGAACTGGAAAGCAAACTGTCATTCTTCTTAAATCACAGAACATCCTGAGATAGAAGAGACCCACGAGGATCATCAAGTCTAACTCCTGACTCCACACAGAGCAACCTAAAAGTTTAACGATGTATCTAAGAGCTCTGTCTGAACACTTGAACTGGAAGCGTTGGTCAGTTCCCAGAGCTATGATATCATCGGTACTATTGACAACTGGTGGAAGGAGTCCCACAGGCTGTTCAGGAGGGGTAGGCAGGGCAGGTGAGGTGGAGGTATCACACTATATGTTAGGGAGAGGTTTGATTGTACAGTCCTTACAATTAGTGATGATGTGGCTGAGAGTCTCTGGGTGAGGATCAGGGGGATGGAAAACAAAGGAGATGTTGTAGTGGGTGTCTACTACCCATCGCCCAGCCAGGACATAAGCACCAATGAGTTATTCTATAGGCAATGAAGAGAAATTTCAGGATCAGTAGGCCTCGTTCTTATGGGAGATTTCAACTTCCCAGACATCAGCTGGGAATATCATACTGTTGAGACAAGCAGGTCTTGGAAATTCTTGAAGTTTGTAGGAGATAACTTCAGTGAGCCAACTAGGCAGATGCCCTCCTGGACTTGCTATTTGTGAATAGAGAAGGACTCGTGGGGGATGTGATGGCAGGTCTTGGCCACAGTGATCATGAAATGGTTGGGTTGAAAATTTTTAGTGTAATGAGAATAAAAGACAGCAGAGTTGCTACCCTGGACTTGAGAAAAGCAAACTTTATGCTTTTTAGGGAGCTATTTAGCAGAGTACCCTGGGCATGTGCTTTTGAGGGTTTAAGAGTCCATGAGTGCTGGTCAGTCTTTATGAAACACCTTATAGAGCACAACAGCAGGCAATTCCAGTGTGTCTTAAGTCAAGCAAGCAGGGCAGGAGACCAGCTTGGCTGAACAGGGAACACCTTGTGGAGCTCAAGAGGACAAAGAAATTGTATGATCTCTGGCAGCCAGGTCAGGCTTTGCAGGAAGATTACAGAGCCATGGTTTGTATATGCAGGGAGATGACACAAAAGCACAAAGCTCAGTTAAGAGTTGAAACTGGGCAGTGTTCTGTCAGAAAATAAGAAGGGCTTTTTTAAGTATGTTAATAGCAAGAGGAGGTCTAAAAAACATATTGGACCAACACTTGTTGAAGACCATCACCTGACTAATAGGGATGAAGAAAGTGGAGGAATTTAATGGGGTTTTTTTCACAGAATCAATCATTTAGGTTGGAAAAGACCTTGAAGATCACCTAGTCCAACCATTAACCTAACACTGACAGTTCTCAACTACACCATATCTCTAAGCGCTATGTCAACCCGACTCTTAAACACCTCCAGGGATGGGGACTCCACCACTGCCCTGGGCAGCCCATTCCAACGCCTAACTACCCGTTCTGAAAAGAAATACTTCCTAATATCCAGTCTAAACCTTCCCTGGTGCAACTTGAGGCCATTCCCTCTTGTCCTGTCGCTTATTACTTGGTTAAATCCCCAGCTCTCTGCAACCTCCTTTCAGGTAGTTGTAGAGGGTGATGAGGTCTCCCGTCAGCCTCCTCTTCTCCAGACTAAACAACCCCAGTTCCCTCAGCCGCTCCTCGTACGACATGTGCTCCAGACCCTTCACCAGCTTTGTTGCCCTTCTCTGGACACGCTCAAGTAATTCAATGTCCTTTTTGTAGTGAGGGGCCCAAAACTGAACACAGGAATCGAGGTGCGGCCTCACCAGTGCTGAGTACAGGGGTAAGATCACTTCCCTGTCCCTGCTGGCCACACTATTTCTGATACAAGCCAGGATGCCATTGGCCTTCTTGGCCACCTGGGCACACTGCTGGCTCATGTTCAGCTGGATGTCAATCAACACCCCCAGGTCCCTCTCTGACTGGCAGCTCTCCAGCCACTCCTCCCCAAGTCTGTAGTGCTGCTGGGGGTTGTTGTGGCCAAAGTGCAGCACCCAGCATTTGGCCTTATTGAAACTCCTACAGTTGGCCTTAGCCCATTGCTCCAGCCTGTCCAGATCTCTCTGCAGAGCCTCCCTACCCTCGAGCAGATCAACACTCCCACCCAACTTGGTGTCATCTGCAAACTTACTGAGGGTGCACTCGATCTCCTCGTCCAGATCATCAATAAAGATGTTAAACAGGAGTGGCCCCAAAACCGAGCCCTGGGGGACACCGGCCGCCAGCTGGATTTAACTCCATTAACCACAACTCTTTGGGCCCGGCCATCCAGCCAGTTTTTTACCCAGCAAAGCGTGTGCCCATCCAAGCCTCGAGCAGCCAGTTTCACCAGGAGAATATTGTGGGAAATGGTGTCAAAGGCCTTACTGAAGTCAAGGTAGACAACATCCACAGCTCTTCCCTCATCCAATAAGCAGGTCACCCTGTCATAGAAGGAGATTAGGTTTGTCAAGCAGGACCTGCCTTTCATAAACCCATGCTGACTGGGCCTGATCATCTGGTTGTTCCACATGTGTTGTGTGATGGTACTCAGGATGAGCTGCTCCATCAGCTTCCCGGGCACCAAAGTCAAGCTGACAGGCCTGTAATTTCCCGGATCATCCTTCTGACCCTTCTTATAGATGGGCGTCACATTGGCCAACTTCCAATCTGTCAGGACCTCCCCGGTCAGCCAGGACTGCTGGTAAATGATGGAAAGCGCCTTGGCGAGCACCCCAGCCAGCTCCTTCAGCACCCTCGGGTGTATCCCATCCGGTCCCATAGACTTGTGCATGTCTATGTGATGAAGTAGGTCACTGACTGTCTCCTCCTGGATTGCGGGGGGGTCGTTCTCCCAGTCTCTGTCTTCTGGCTGAGGAGGCTGGATTCCCTCAGTACGACTAGTCTTGTTATTATAGACTGAGGCAAAGAAGGCATTAAGCACCTCAGCCTTTTCCTCATCACTCGTTGCCATGTTTCTTCCTGCATCTAGCAGGGGATGGAGGCTCTCCCTGGTCTTTCTTTCGCTACTGACATACTTATAGAAACATTTCTTGTTGTCCTTGACTGCTGAAGCCAGATTAATTTCCAGCTGGGCTTCAGACCTGCTGATTTCCACCCTGAATAGCCTCACAGCATCTTTGTAATCATTGTGAGTCGCTAGCCCCTTCTTCTAAAGGCCGTAAACTCTCCTTTAGTCCCTGAGTTCCAGCCAAAGCTCCCTGTTCAGCCAGGGTGGCCTTCTCTGCTGCCAGCTTCTCTTACAGCACCTGGGGACAGCCTGTTCCTGTGCCATTAAGACTTCCTTCTTGAAGAGTGCCCAGCCTTCCTGGACCCCTATACCCTTCAGGATCATCTCCCAAGGGATCCTGTCAAGCAGACGCCTAAACAAGACAAAGTCAGCCCTTTGGAAGTCCAGGATCTCAGTTCTGCTGCCCCTTCTCCTGGCCTCTCTAAGAATAGAGAACTCTATTATTTCATGATCACTGTACCCTAGTCGTCCTCCAACCGCCACATCGTCCACCAGTCCTTCTCTGTTCACAAAGAGGAGATCCAGCAGGGTACCTTCTCTGGTTGGTTCTCTCACCAGCTGCGTCAGAAAGTTATCTCCCACACATTCCAGGAATCTCTGGGACTGGTCCCGCTCTGTTGTGTTGTATTTCCAGCAGATGTCTGGGAAGTTGAAGTCTCCCACAAGAACAAGGGCAAGCAATCATGAGATTTCTCCTAAATGCCTATAGAATATTTCATCCACTTCTCTGTCCTGGGTGGGTGGCCTATAGTAGACTCCTACTACAACATCTGCCCTGTTGGCCTTCCCCCTGATTCTAATGCAAAGACACTCCACCCCGTCTTCACCACACTTGTGCTCAAAGCAATCATAACAGCCCCTAACATACAGTGCCACCCCACCACCTCTTTCCTTGTCTTTCTCTCCTAAAGAACTTGTAGCCATCAACTGGCACACTCTAGTCATGGGAGACATCCCACCATGTTTCTGTAATAACCACTACATCATAGTTTTCCTGTTGCATCATGGCTTCAAGCTCCTCCTGTTTGTCACCCATGCTGTGTGCATTGGTATACATGCACTTCAGATGGGCTGATGTCCCCAGCACCCTTTCGCATTTAGGGGTCCGGCCTGAGCTTTCACAGGCGTTACCACAGTTACTGATCCATCAATATCCCTTGCACATTTGTTGTGCTGCATGTCTCCATCCCTTTCCTCCACTGAGATGGCAGGGTGAGGGTCATTGCTGGCACAACAGCCCACAAGCTCTGGTAATCTACTCTGGGGCTTATGTCTGGGAGTTCCAGTTTTGTCCCCCTTGCCCTTCAAATCTAGTTTAAAGCTCTCTCAATGAGCCCATCTAACTCCTGCCCCAAGATCCTTTTCGCCCTCTGGAACAGGTGCATCCCATCTGATGCCAAAAGGTCTGGTGTCCTGTATACTAAGCCATGATTGAAAAAGCAAAAGCCCTGATGGTAACACCAGTCTTGGTAACACCAGTCTCAGAGCCACAAGTTCATCTGCTGAGTTCTCCTGTGATCTTCATCCATCCCTGCAACTGAAGGGATGGAGGAGAACACTGTTTGTGCCCCCAACCCCTTAACCAGTTTCCCCAAGGCCCTGAAATCTCTCTTCATTGTTTTAGGACTTGTCCTGGTAATATCATCAGTACCTACCTGAAAAACCAAGAGAGGGTAGTAGTCCTTAGTAAGGTCTCACTACAGTGGGGAGTTTTGCTGTGGGGTCCTTTGCCTGAGCCCCAGGGAGGCAGCAGACTTCCCTATGAAGCGGGTCTGGTCTGCATATTGGGCCTTTGACACCCCTCAGAATGGAGTCACCCACTACAATGACCCTTCTGGGGTTCTTTTTAGAATTGGTTTTAATACCTGGTCTAGAGCAACCCAGCCTCGGTGGACCTTCATCTTCCTCCTTGTTTGACTCATTTTCTTCATCCTTCTCTGCTTCATTCAAAAGTTCCAGGGCCCCGAATCTATTGTGAAGGGACATCATGGAAAGTGAGGGTGGTCGGGAGAGGATTTTCCTGCCTCCCTGAGCAGGGACCTGTTTCCAGCCTCCCCCATCTCTTAGGTCCCCTCCTTCTGCCTGGTAGCAAGAGGGTGAGGGATTATCTGCCTCATTTGGAGTCTCCATTTGCTCCTGTTGCCTCAGGGGTGCTAAGGTGTTACTCCACCAATCAATTTCCCTTTTGGACTCCCTAATACTTCTTAATCTTTCAACCTCTTCTTTGAGTTCCACCACCAGGCCGAGCAGGTCATCCAGCTGATCGCAGCACACACAGGTGCTGTCACTGCTGCCCTCTGCCAGCATTGACAGGCTCAGGCACTCCCTGCAGCCCGGGACCTGGACCGCTGCATGTTTGTGTGGCAGCTCCGTCTGGGTCACCATGTTCTTTCTGGTGGTGGTTTTGACGCGAGTGGAGACCATGGTTCAGTTTACTCGTGGAGGACGATAAGATGACAACTAGCTCAGATAAGCTCTAGACCCAAGAGATGGACTGTGTCTAGATGGTCTAGTGGATGGATTGTCCACTGCCGCGCCACACCTTTCTGACGCTCCACACCCTGTTCCCCCGTCCTGGTCACCGTGCTCCTGGTCGCTCGTGCTCCCTGGGGGCTGCTCTTGTACGTGAGGGGCATGGGGTGTCGTCACTCCAGTCTCTGCTGCTCTGAGTCCCTGTTGCCCTCGTTCGTACCTCACTCTTCCTGCTCAGGTGGGAGGTGGCTTGTGGCACTCCCACTTCCCTGGGCTTCTGCCTTCTCAGCTTGCTGTTTTGCTGTGGGTTTTTTGATCCTTTCAGAAAGGTCCCATGCCGCTATCCTCCTCTTTGGAGCCCCTCTCCTCAGTCTCAGTCTTTAATAATACTGATAGACCTTGGGCCGCCTGGTTGCCTGAGTTGGAGGACCACAAGGGTAGGAACAATGACCTTCCACTTACGAACTCTGAAATTGTAATGGACCAGCTGTATCAGCTGAATGTTCTCAAGTCCATGGGATTCATCTCAGAGTACTGAAGGAGCTGGTGGATGTTATGCAGGACCCCTCTCAATCATCTACCAAAGTCTTGGTAGTCTGGGGAGGTCCCTGCTGACTGGAAGCCAGCCAGTGTTATTCCAATTTACAAAAAGGGCATGAGTGGAGGCCCAGGAAACTACAGACCTGCTAGTCTAACCTCAGTTCCTGGAAAAATTATGGAGATCACACTGGGTACTACTGAAAGGCATTTAAAGGATAATGAAACATGGGTTAACAAATGGAAGGTCCTGTTTAACTAATTTGATATCCTTCTATGATAAGGTCACCCACCTCATGGATGAAGGGAAGGCAGTGGATGTAGTTTTTCCTAGATTTTAGTAAGGCGTTTGATGCTGTCTGGACAAGTTGTCCAACTGTCAGATAAGCGGGTTCACAGTGCACTGGGTAAAGAACTGGCTGAAGGGCAGGGCACAAAGTTGTAGTGAATGGGGCTACATCTGGTTGGCAACCAGTCACCAGTGGTGTTCCTCAGGGCTCAATTCTAGGGACAGTTCTGTCCAACATTTTTATTAATGATCTGGATGCTGGAGTTGAATGCACCATTATCAAGTTTGCTGACTGGGAAGTGGAGAGGGAGGTGCTGATCTCTTCTCCCTGGTAGGCAGTAACAGGATGCGTGGGAATGGTTCAAAGTTGCACCAGGGGAGGTTTAGACTGGACATTAGGAAGCATTTCTTTAACAGGAGGGTGGGCAAACACCAGAACAGGCTTCCTAGAGAGGTGGTCAATGCCCCGGGCCTGTCAGTTTTTAAGAGGCATTTGGACAATGCCCTTAACAACATGCTTTAACTTTTGGTCAGCCCTTGAACTAGATGATCATTGTAGGTCCCTTTCAACTGAAATGCTCTATTCTATTCTATTCTTGCACACTGTCAGCTTGGGGCCATGGCCACTTCCCTGGGGAGCTTGCCCCAGTGCTTGACCACCTTCAGTGAAGAACTTTTTTCTAATAATCCCATTTGGACTCCCTCTGATGAAGTTTTAAGCCATTCCCTGATATCCTATCACTGGACACCAGAAGGAGATCAGCACCTCCTTCTCCACTCCCCTTCGTGAATAAATTGTAGCGATGAGGTCACCCCTCAGTGTCCTCTAAGCTGAACAAACTGAATATCCTCAGCTGTTTCTTGTAAGTCACAGCCGCTAGACCTCTCACCACCTTTGTCACCCCGCTTTGGACAAATTCTAATCTTCACACAGCAGGTCTGATACAAGCATTTCTACATTAATCTTTCTTAAGCCATCCTGTATGCAGTTCCCACAACCCCACCTCAGAAAACAAATCTCTGTCCACTCATGTTGGCACAGAGAAAAAGCTACATACAGATACTTTATTTTCTGTACTTTTTCAAGCACGTTCACTGACCATTGCTTCAGATGCTCCAATACTGATCCACACATTATCTACAACATACTGCCAGCCTTATATCAGAGTCTAAGAAAAAATATAGTACAATTACAGAGGTTTACAAAAACCTATTTTTCAGAGTGTTATGCAGGAGGTCCAAACAAATGACAGACTATGATTCCACTTCACACGTCTGGCTGTTCTGTTTTCCCTTATACTTAGACTAGCAAAGACCTTTTTAGCCTGGTTTCCCAAGCAAACATCACATGTATGACTCATACTGTCCACCTGCCTCTTCCCACTCTTCCTTTCATTCCCATCTCTCTAAATGAATCTGTTCACCACCAGGTTCAGTTAAAATAAACTGAGAAGTTATGTCCTCTGATAAACTAAGTTCCCATGAGCTACATGAAAATCAACAGCTAGGTAAAGAAAAAAGACACAACTTCCTGCCCTTGTTGAGCAAAGGGCTGCAGCATGAACTGAAGCTATCCATGCTAGCTGGCTCAAAGGCTACACAATCACGACAGACACAGCCCTGAATCAGTCTGAGCTGGAGCTGTGCACAGTGGCTTTTTTACTACAAGTAAGCAACTACAAGTAGAACAGCAGATGGAGAAGAAAATTGTAATGATGTAAGAAAAATTTGCACGAAGCCTAGTTCCACTGCTCACAGAGCAACTTATCGGCAAAATATTTGGGGTACACCTCACTATGAATCTTAATCATGATGATGCTTCTAGGTCCTACCACAACATCAGATAATGAAAAATATCACAATGTCTTCTCTTGTGTCTTACAGATAGGACCACACACACAGTGAAACAAACTAAGTAAATAACTTCCAGGTTGCTTGAACAGAACCATGGTAGCTAAAGGCCAACAGTCCACATATGTCCAGAAATCAGGGAAGAGTATTTTCTCCTTGATTTTAATATTCAGCTGAATAGCCTTCATATCTGCCAGAACACATAATACGCTAGCTACACACTGGTCTTCTGCCTCTCTGGGTTGCCTTCTGCTATGGATAATCCTAACAGTTATTATAAATTATTCTTTATCAAACTTGCATCAAGAGCAATGTGAAGTAATATACTAAGATATTTCTCTAAAATATCAGCATATTTTAATATACCTACACTACAAACAGAAAACCTTAATGTAGCTACATGTAGGCACTTCCATATTAAATTTAACTCTATAGGGAACATATAACAATATGGAAAATGGAAAAGTATGGGCTTCAGAACAGGCAGGCAGACTGAGCACATACCAAGAGTACCCAGCTAGCTTGTAAAGAATTTGTGACTGTCACCACCACGTTATTAGTCACAATAGCCATGACCAGTGTAAGTACATCTCTACTGCAGTCACAGCAAAATTAACAAACCAAGAATCTCCAAAGGAACATAAACCAACAGTTAACCAAGACTGCTGCTGTTTCTGTTACACCCTCCCCCTTGTTTTTCTGGGGATATGAAGAAACCATGATTAAGGAATGACAATAATGGGAAATACATTAATACTGCCCCATAAAGTAGTCTCCTAGTCTCCCCATTGTTCTGGTAAGTCAGTAGAAGATGACAATTCAAAGAAGAGGGGAAGAGAAACCTACTCAGTGTTACAGGCTAAAGTGGCAGAAAAGGGTCTTTGCACATTTTTCAGCAGTAAGAGATTTGATATGATCCACCTCTCCTCAGTGACTCTGTCTCAAAAAATAACTCAAAGAGGTATAAGTAGAATTCACTGCATGTTCGCACTCTCTTTTCTCTGAATATTTGCTTCTTTAAATGTGCTATGCAAGCCTCTTTCCCAGCTGTCAATCCCAGCAGTGTTAAAACACTAAAACATGTCTGTCCTAATTCCAGTCACAGACTGCACTAATCTTACCTGAGAGCACTCACCCAAGTATTGTCACTTATTTTTTTTTTAAAAAAAGCCCTTCAGTCTCTACAGTACTAGAGAATTCAAACTGATCCTTAGTAAGGCTCCCAGGTGATAAATAATTCTCACTTCTTAAAACAAAGACTTGCCTGCTTCTGCTAATTATTTTCCAATATGATTCTAATCCAAGTTAATCTGATTCCAAAATTTAACTACACAAAAATGACAAGTTGAGAACATGAAAATGAATAACACATAAATCTTACCAGGAGAGCCCAAATCTTCACTTCTCAAGGGTCAATACTGGACCACATCAATACACTGCATATTAAGTTTAACCCAGCACTACAAAGGAATCAGTGGGCTATAAGAAAACTACTTAAATTTTGTACTAAAAGAATGTTCAGAGTATTAGTTATTTTCATTTTAGGTGAACAGATGAAGTTCGTGAGAAATACAGATACTCTCATGAGGATCAGCATCCTTTCTGGTGAAAAGCTGAAGACTAAATTATATAACTTAAAATCATTAACAGCTAATTCTTGAGAACAACACTGTCTTGAAACCAAGTAACTGTAAAAACTGCACAGAAAAGATCATCCAACTCCCCACTGAATGATGTCAATTTTCAAAATTATTCCCTTATCCACGTTGATTTTCGAGAAACTTTTTAGGGTAGGTACTAGAGACAAAGACAAGGAGGGAAAAGCATCTCCAGCACCCTTTACCCACATAACGTACACTTGCACGATATGGTCAACACACAGATCTTCCAGCCTGAAGAGTATTAAGAATCCTTAGTCATTCTGTAAGTCTTCCATACAAAACAGTCATCCTTGCCGTCCTTTTTTGTTACCTTCTCCAGTTCTACTATATACCTTTTGAGACAGGGTGGAAAGTTGAAAAGATGAAAAAATTGCACAAAGTATTCATTCAAAATAGGAATGCACTGTGGATATAAACAGCAGTGTAATGATGTTGTCTGTTTTATATTTTATTGTATTCCTACATCTTCTACATCAACCTTTGAAACCATCAGCTTTTAAGCTGAGGGAGTGTCAATAAACATCTTGAAAAATGTTCTTACTTCCCCTCTGTTAATGGGGAAGGATTAAAACACAAAATTTTCAAGTATGCAGGAAAATAACCCAAAGTGTATGTCTCTGCGAATACCGATTTATTTAACCTAATTTTAATTTCTTATGGCCTTTAAAGCTTTGAAACTCAAGCAACCAGCATAATAGATTTACTCGAAATAGACAAGAACATCAACCAACTCTGAAAGCAAGCTGTCCCTGGCAGATTAAAAAAAAAAAGAAAAAAAAAATCCAAGGAAGTCTGTAGTGGGCAGTCTAGACTAACTTGCTCATAGGAAATATTTAAAAATGTGGTTAGTTTATACACTGCTGTGTAATCTGTATAATCTTTTTTACTAAAACTCCTATTACTTAGCAATGGATTTTCTCCTTGTCTGTATTACAATCTGTTCCTTATTTTGAATCGTACATCTGCCAATCCCAACTGAATCTTGTAAGAATTACTTTCTGATAGACTACCCTACTCTACTTTTCAAAGTATGCTTTAACATATCCTTATTTAGTTAATATGACAGAGGGTTAAAAGCATAGACTGAAACTTACTCCTATTCAAGGGTCTGTTGTCCTCCGCTGGAGGCCCCTCTCCCTTCACTTCTTTTCATGATGAAAAATAAACAATATTTTGTGTTATTTGGACAGAAGCAGTACTATTCTAATAGTTTTCTCCTGAATCAGTTATTTTTTCCTGATCAAAAATGGAATACAAACAACAAAGAAACACAACAGTCCATTTGTAAAAGAGCTAAAGCTAGGAGGTCTCCACACAGTACCAGAACCACTTGCCATACAGTAGTACCATGTAGTAGTTTTTGAATATGCTTAAGTCATTAATAGAAAAATAGTATACAAGCTAGTATACATTATATTCTTAACACATTCCAACATTTACTTTTTATTCCATTCCTAATGGGACATTTTCATAAAGCAATTCATAATTATATCGGGCTCTTATTACCAAATACTTAATTTTTGCCCCATTTTGATTAATAGTTCTAGCTACTCTTTCCAATATGCATTAGATCTCCTACGCTAACACAAAAATGTACCCATCACCAAATATTAAACTAGTCTCTGCTATGACCATCTGAAATTTCCACTTCCATTACTCAATAAATAATTTCACCACCTACAGATTTTGCCAGTTCATTAGTAGCAGTCTTTTTGTCACATTACAAACTAAGACTCCAACTAGTTTTCTTCCCCACAGCTATTCCCTTAACAATGCAGTTTTACTCACCATCCCATGACTACGTAGCTTTGTCAGCAACCTCTCACAAGACATTCAACCAGGAATTTATTTTGAAATGACACACAAGTATCAGTCTTCCACCAGATTTTCAACACTAATTGAACTTTTTCCTGTCCGTGTAACTTGCATCCAGAAGTCAAAATACACTTTTTTCTTTTTCTTTTAAACTCAAAATCTTTCCACCTACTACAGTAACACAGTGTTCATTTTTTAAAAAGATAACACTGTAGGAAGGTAGCTGGAAGTGGAAAAAAAGTGCCAAGAATGAAGCAATAAAGGGAACTGAAATTTAAGAAGCAGCAGCTTCCACACTTCCAACCTAAGGGGAAAAGGGAAGTTTGTCAATCCTGTTGCTCTTCATCTTCTGTTTAGCTTTCCTCTTCTTTTTTATTTTGATTTTTGACTGTCATGTTTATACACAGGTGCTTCAATGTCACTGTGTATACTAAAAAATGCAAGAGAGCCAATTCCAATATACCAGTTATCAAAAAGGTCAACGAATCAAAATCAAGACAAATGTATCTTGATCTGTTCAGCAGTTTTAGTTTATGCTTACAGCCAACCAATTAAAAAGAAAAAAAAAAACATCTTACTGAATTTCTCACAAACTGGCAGAGCACAGTGTTTCAAAACTGGACACGTGTTCTTTTCTCAGTTCTGATGCCCACGTATATTGTGCAATTTTACAGATTACAAACTTCATCTTTCCGGTTTACTTTTCCCTATTCTAGAACTACAACTCCTTTGATTTGACTTATGCTGTCAATCACTAGCTACATTGAAATGCACATACAATCCAAAGTTCTGTTATATTTTTCACCCACCTATATGAGGAACAGATAAAAGGTTTCATTTGTTTCTTTTTTAAAGGACTCTTCTGCTAATCTTCTGCTCCATTTAAATGCTTATAGCAAAAAATCTTGGTTAGAAACCCCAGTAACTAGAAATGTGCACAGAGTATACTCTATACTTCTGTTGGTACTCACAGAAGCACAGACAAGAGCTCTCTTCTGCCCACTTCAGGCTGAAAGGTGAATATACTTGAACGTGTGAAACAAAATTATTTTGCTGTTTCTTTTTTAAATGTGCCATCCTCTCCTCATCATTTTTTAAATTGTTTTCTTCCATCTCCACGATGATTTCCAAGATAACTCTAAAATCCTAACATGAAAAAGTAGATGACAGTAATTCCGTGCCATTAGAACTACCTGAGAAGGTCAGTTACTAACACGCATTTGTTGCCTCAATGCCATTTACGCATAAGATGAATCAAGAGAATGTCCTACTTTATATTTGAAAGAATTATTCTGAAGTGATTTGAGCCAATGAAAGGTTCCTTGCATTAGACATCAGAGGCTGAATTTCACTACAAAAGAAAAGACTATTGGCCATACTAGTTACATCACTCAAAGTTAACATCCTTAACAGCGAGAATGTTAAGTTTTCAGGTTTCGAACTGGTTACATTTAAGTATGCTCAGACCCTAGTCACTTAAAGCAGAATATAAGCATCTCTAACATATTCCAGCAATAAGAAAAATGGTGATTAATAAAAAAGTTTCAAAAGCTCAAGAATGTAATCGGCTTTGTTAAAGACATGCTTCACTCCAATTTTTATTAAAGACTTTACTTTAGTCAAAAACAATTATAAAGTAACACAACAACCCAAGTAAATTTCAGTTTAGTCTTCAGAGTCAGTAGAATTTATAAGTTAAATCCAAATACATATTCTCTTTAAACAGAATTTTGAAAGTGCTTTTTTGACAACGCTGATTTATCAAACTGTACATTAGATTACAAACTCACACAATCCTCAACATCAACTAAGGGGAGAAAGAATAAAATAAAATGTTTGCCATATATCTGCTGTTACAGAACACAGCAGTATATAATCATGCAAACCTGCAATGATTAATTGCTTCATACTACATACTACATGTGTAGTAGTTACTAAGACCTACACATAACACAAGCATGAAGGCTTCCCTGACATACTTTCCCTGAAATGGTAAGAAATTAAAAAAGAACAAAAATACCCACCACAGCGCCCTCCCAGGTAAATTGACATACTATAACTTCTCTGACAGCTGATAGCTTCCCTGGAATCTCTAGCATTCCTCTGTAAAGCAACACTACACTTGCAAAACAGAGCTAAACTTAAATACGCTCCTGGTTAAACTATCAGGTCCCCAAACACAGCAAAAACATATCCCAAGCAGCAGTAATTAGAACTTTTCACTTATAGAAAGCAATTAAAAACAAAAACTCCCTCATAAAGTGTACTGTAGCAAATTGTAGCAAAAACCATGCTATGTCACTGTTCTACATTAAAAAAAAAAAAAAAAAGAGGGTACACCACTCCTACAACCTGTTATTTTCTACAAGCCTTTGGAACGCCTCTTCTGGACACTCCAACTCCTGCTGATGAGGCAGCCATATCCTTTCCCTTCAAGAAAACAGAGGTGAGACCTCTGATACTTCCGATAGTCCTTACCTATGACTATTTCATGTCACTACAGGAGAATGTCAACAGATTCTGATAAATCTGGACGAACACCTACAGAGAAAGAAAGTGGCCTACTGATGCAATGAAAACGAACTTTTAGAGAAGGACCTGGATGTAACCAACTCCGATTGTCTGCATTTGTACATAGACCAAAGCAATACAGAAGAAGGTCGCTATACATTGCTTACCTCAGCATTCAGAGGAAGAGTTCGGCAGTTCTGGTTTACAAATGTCGTAAGAACAGCAAAAATGACAGGATTTGGGTTAATCTGACACTACCATAGAAACTGAAGAATTTCCAATTTACACACTTTCACACAGGAAGGCACAATGGAGCAGCTTTTCTGCTGACTTTGAGTCATATGCAATTGATGCAGAGCTAGAAAGCCCTTTTTTTTTTTAAATTGAGGTGAATGCTACATTGTGCAGAAGTAGGTAAGAGCAGTACTAACCTATCTTAAAAGATATGACATTTTTATCAGTAGCTTCACCACTTCTCTTCAGTCTTTACGAAAAAAGTCTTTTTAACCAAGTTAATTTTAACTTCCAAGAATCATTTAAGCATAGTTTGCAGCAAGCACTTCTTTTTGGTTTTGCCTATCACCCCACTCTCTCTGAGACTTCTCACTTCATTATACGCATTTTACCTCAGTAAATTCTAGGATGAACTTTGGTTTGAGGGGGATTTGGGTTGTGGTATTTTTAAGCTAACAGTGAGTGTTTGCTCTAAGTGCATAAATAGTAGCCATTTCCAATTAATAAACATGGCTTAGGTCACGGTTTTTTGATCATGGTACCTCAGTTTTCAAATTTAGTGTTTTAGTGGCACAGGAATACCGAAGCATGAAGAAACTGAATGCAATACCAACTTCCTGTCGTATATCCTTACCTCTGTCTCATGTTTTGTGTCCAAAAACCAGGAGAAATCTTTCCACACACACATTCTTTTAAGAGAAAAAAACAGGAAAGTGGGTAGAAATTCCAACTTATCAAAACTTCCAACTTCATACAGAAAGACAAGAAGGAAAATGAAAAGCAACAGAACAAGCAGACATTCCTTCTTCTTCCAAGGGTTCCACATACTCAGGAAAAGGGGTTGGCTCTGCACTCTGTCAGTATTCCCATGATTTAAGGAGCACTTGCAGACAGGTGATTATTTCAACTTTATTGTCAACCCTTTAACAAAAACACACTGTCTGACTTACAATGTTTTGTTCACTAATGTTTAGCAACAAATGTAAATTATTTTTCCAACAAAAATAATCCCTGTCCTTTCGGTAACAAGGTGTCCCATGCCGAGAGATTAAATCAATCACGGGTATGTAAAAGTGCTTTCACGTTTTCAAGTATAATTATGTATTTAAGGGAATCATTCAACAGTATCATTGGGAAAAGACTACTGATAGTGGTTACTCAAGCTAGAAGCATTTATAGGATCAGACCTTTAAAATATAGCTCAAAATACACACCAAAGAGGTGACAAAAGGATTCTAAACTCACAGTTTCACAAGCAACATCAGCTGAAAGTATATCTAGTTACCCCGCTGGAAAGCATCTTTGTCAAGAGTCCACATAAACTGTGCTTTTACAACTGTAATTTTTTTTCTTAAAAGGATGAAAAATTCTTCTGACTTTTTTTTCTATGCAAAATTTCTTTGATTTTTATTGGTATTAAAATCAGTGACAAATAATAATTCAGTTTATATCCTGACCAACACGAGTTCAGGTAAGACAGCATACAAAATTAAAAAGAAAAATAAAAGCCAATCCAAGTTAGTGAAGCATTATCACAGCCCACCAATAATCTGTATCACAAAGGGATTTAAACCAGAATACAAATTTTAAGGGGAGACTCTTACTACTGTGAAGGCCATGTTGTCTTTCAGGTGTATGACCATATGTAACCCAGCCACCTGCAGTCAGTGACAGTATCATCTAGTAAGCCAGTGTTATTAAACTTGCATAACCTGGGGCTTTTTTTAATGCAAAATATCCTGATGACTTTCTGTATGACACAGGTGCCACATGGAAATATGACTGAAATACAAAACCTCTTTTTACAGTTTCACCCAAATATCAAAGAACTCCCATTAAAATTGTTAGTGTTAAGTCCTTTTCTCTCTTTGATGTACAGTTTAAGCATTTATAGATCTGGAAGTAGAGCTAGATCACCCTAGTTAAACTGGGATGAGAATTGGTATTGTTCCAGAAATAAGACAACTACAAATAAAACTAAGTAAATAAACCCTTACACCGAGTTGTAACATTTTGCCCCAACATAACCAAAGATAAATGACATAAATAGGTCTTTTGAGGTCTTGAATTCACACAGTCTGCTCAGCAAAACACACATTAAGAGGACCCAGAGAGACTAGCAGACACGTATAACTTAAGCAGTAATCATAAGGGCTCCCCATCCTGCTGTGCCCCCTCCTCTTGAGAGGAAGCACACTACACATACTGTGAGGGGTGACAGCAGCTCATTGTAGAGGGGAAGCGGCTCTTCACCTCCTACCTCCCCGGTTTCACCACAGGAAGGTGAACTGAAACGTAACAATATCCTTCTCCTCTGCTTTCATCCCGCAGATACGCAAGCAAGAGCCGGCCGTGGAACTGCCTCACGGACTCCCAGTCATTAATGCCCCTCGCAATCCACTCAGCGTTGACACACGTCAGGACTCAGCCCTCACTCACCCTCACTGGAGAGGCCGTAGACAGGAATAAACAAGGTTATTCGCTTGACACCGGACACCAGTGGCACTCCCCCTCTCCTTCCACCCCCCCCCCCCGCCCCATACCTCCGCAACCTCACCGAAGTACCGACCCTCCCTCCCCTTGCCAGGTGTGGGCCAAGAGGCCCTCAGCCCTGCCCAGACGTGAGCCAGGGTGGGAGTCGGCGGTGAGACACAACAGCTCTCCAGTCACCAAACGGGGGCAGCGAAAGCGGAGAAGCAACAGCCCCCTCCACCCCCCTCCCGTAGGGCCCGAGGGGCGCGACGAGTTGAAGTGCCGGAAAGGAGAGACCAAGACCTGACTACAGCTCCCTTCGCCATTTTAGCCCCCACGCCCATTCCCCTCCTCCCCGCCCCTCACTGACAGGGGCAGCTCGCACCCGTCCAGAGCCCACCCCCCTGCCCTCGTCGCCCCCGCTCCCCCGCGGCCGAACGGCGGCCAAGGCGAGCGAGGAAAACGGCAGCCGTTTTTCTCCTCAGGCCGGTCGGGCTCTGCCGGGCCAGACCGCAAAGCGAAACGGCTGCGGCACAGCCTGTTTTGTTTCATTACCGTGGCTCGCAGCCTCACAGCTGCCGCCGCCTCCTTCTCCTTCCTCCCACCTTTTTCTTCTTCTTCTTCTCTTTTCTCCTCCTCGCCGCCGCGGCGGCTCCTCACCCCTCCGCGCCGCGCTCCGCCGCCGCCGCCGCCGCGCAGAATGATGCCATCTCACAGCGGCATCGGCGGCTGCTGCACAACAACCCCCCTCCCGCCGCGGCCGCCCCTGCTGCTGCTCCCGCCGCCGCCGCTCCCGCCGCCGCCGCGCGCCCCCAATGGCCGAGCCAGCCTCGTGTGCGCGCCCCGGGCACGGGGAGCAGGAACTTGTGGAGCCGCCGCCGCCGCCGCCCGGGCGGGAGGGCCCAGCCGGAACCCAGCCGTGCGCCGCGGCGGTGGGAGGGAACAGGAGAGCCCGAGCCGAGGCGCTGCGGAGGGGACAGGGCTTGTGCCGAGCGCCTGCCCCGGGCGGAACCAACGCGGGCGCTGCGGCGGGGAGAGGAGCCGGGCGGACTGAATCAACCTCTGCGAAGGCGGGGGAGGAGGGGCCGGGCTGCCGCGCCGGGGCGCCGTCGGCGGGGGAGAGCGTGCGCGGGCAGGACAGGGGAGGCTTGTGGGAGTCACTGCCCCCCCGAGAGGGCTCCTCCAGGGCGGCGGCGCCGGGAGCTAGCACACCCCGGCGGTGTGCGAGCGATAAAGACGGGGGGGTGTCTTCTCCACCCACCCCACCCCCCACCCGGGCTGCGCAGGCAGGGCCGGCAGCTGCGCCCCGCCGGGAGGCTCCGCCGCCGCTGTGACAGTCGCCGCGTTTGGGAGCCGGCGGGTCCCCGTCCTCTGCCGTCTGACCTCGCTCTCCGAAGAGCTGACACTTTCCCGTGCTTAGGAGGACGGGTGGAGGTAGCGGAGAGGCAGACCCTGGCAGCCCGGAGCGGCTGGCGGGGGCGCCTGGGGTGCCGGCTCCCGGGGGGGGGCAGCCCGGCCGCCTCGCTGCAGCAGCGCCGGGTACCCTGAGCCCGGCAGCGCCGTGAGCACCGTCCCCGGCGCGGGCGGGGGCCGCCTGTCCTCACCCCCGTTAAAAAAGACACGGGCGTTCCGTACAGATCGAGAAACCTAAAAGTACTTTCATGCACAAACACGTGAGGCTTAAGTCTGAGTCTGACAGTGAAGACTAATGAAGCTTTATGATCGTACCGTACGACATGAGGCTATGGAGGCAGCCGAAGCGGGAGCTTTTGGGCACAAACAAGGCATTTGAGTGGTTGTATCAGAAAGTCCAGCGCCACTGTTAATTGAAAGGAACAAAAGCTTACAGTATGAGACCCTGAAGCAACTTCCAGCAAAGACTGGTATTTTGTTGTTCTTAAAAAACAACGTGAGGGCCAGCAATCTCATTTGGGCATGTAAATTCCTTCGGGAAACAAAAGGGAAGCTCTTAAAAGTACTACTTCCCAACCCATTTATTCCTCATAGAAAATCTATAGGAAAACCACGAAGTCTGGAAAAGAAAGAAACATTATGTACAGTTCAACTTTTAAAAGTATCTTGGACTTTTCTAAAAGAAAACAATACTAGTCTTCTCTTAACTGGTTAAATACTAGTACAAGTGCCTGAAAAAGTAATTCGAGTATTTGCATGCAGAAATGTAACAGAACATGTGAACTGTACACTCACAAAATCCATCGTGGGCAGCAAGACCAGTTGTTTACAGTTAGCAACCTAATTAATCCATCTGATTTGCAGAATTCAAGAAACACTTTTCTGTATATCAACTAAATTTAAAGAAAACTGGAGTCCTGCTTTTGTTCTGAGATTGTCCAAAATTAGGTATTTACTCCAAGGGGCTACTTTTACAATCCTTTTGTAGCGCTTCCAGAGTCTGCTAGCAAGTTCCATCTCTCTTTCGTGCTTGTGTGTTTGTTTCTCTGATGCAAAGCAATCTAAGTAAAATCTAGAGAAAAAAATACTGGACCTTTAGGTAGGAACACTTTTTAATGGAGAAAAATTTATAATTAGGAACTTTCCACTGCATGCAGCATTATATTCACAGCAGCAAAGGGTGAGTGAAGGTATAAATAGCAATATTTCTATTTCTGCTCTTTGCATAAGATTAATTACTCCTAGGATTTGCTTGTTACTAATATTTACTTACATCTGATACTTCATCAAAAGTATGTGTTATTTCTTAATAGATTATATGTGTAAAATTGCTAAATGCTTCTTTCTTCCTTATAAAGTATGAAAAGTGTGTAGTGACTTGAAACAATACTCTGTACACAAGTTATGGGCTTCTCTGGCTTGCCTCCTCCCTGTTTCAAAACAGGCTTTGTCATACATTTGTCTCACCCTGGGGAACAGTGACATTCCAAGTATTATTCACTCTTAAAAGTCATTTGATACACTTATGAATGCAAAATGTCACAAGTTTGTTAATGTCACAAGTTTGGTTTTAAATGTCTTATAAAACCTCGAGATTCTTGCATTTTTGCAACTACTTTTAGGACACTAGGAAATAAAGATATAACAGAAGTCATTCATTGAAAACTTTCTGAAAACGTTTAAGTTACACTTAAGAGTCATACTTGTTAAGTATCTGAAAAAGTACAAACACCGTTTTCTTCATTTTTGCAGATAACAAACTTTATTTTTTTTCTGCTGTGCTGTGGCCAGTAAAGATTATAAACTCTGTCATAAAGTGCTGAAGGCTACAAGGAATTAATGGAGGTTCAGTTGCCTCATTTCTTCAGAGCTTTGCTCTTTAGAGGGTTGAAATACACTGTTAACCTCAGGTAAGGTCTCATAAGCCACTAAACTTATCAAAACATAAATCAACCAAAGTTGGAACTTTGCAAAAGAGTCTGCATGAAGATTTATTTTAAATAAAAACAAAAGTACCTTCTGTACACAATATTCCTGAGATAGTAATCTATGAGCCTATTGAAAGTTGTTAACGGCCTCTCCTTGGGTGTATTTCTGACATTTTTTTTCCTTTTTTCCTTGCAAAGTAAGGAGAGTTTTAAAGAACTCAAATTCAGAATAAATATATATAAAATAGACTGCAGAATACACTGGGTTTATCTTTAGATATTAATAGATCTTTTCTGGCATGGTTGAATAATGTACATTTGGTAAGCATGGATTTTAGGATGGGCTTTTGCAAAATCTAGGTTATAGAAGACTAGAGCGTCCACTGGCTGGAGTTGTATCTTTCCTTTTTAGCTAACGTTTTTGCTGCTACTGCATGCAGAGGATTGGCAATGAGCACTACTAGCCTTTAATTGGGGGGTCCGGGTGAGTGACAGTAGTTTTGCTCAAACTATATTTATTTCTGGATAACTCTTCTAGAACTTAAGTGAACCAGTAAAACTGTAAATTAATGTCTCCAGCAGCACATAAAGTTACTATGCAATACCATCTATTTTCATTTCTGCTCTTTTTTAATTTCTCAAACATCTTATGAAAGCCTTATGTTAAACTAAACCCCTCATGTTACAGAATAGTTTAAAAAATTCTATAGAAATGTAAAAGTGACGTGTAATAATTCAACTTCCTTAACAGTAACACAGCAGTAAAACATGAGGCTGAAAACAAATCGTTCTGCCTTTAATAGACTCAAATACAAGGTGATTTCACCTCACCAAAGGCATGCAGAACTAGTCTATGTGTGGTTTCTGCTATTTGAAATCAGCAAAGTTTTATAATCAAGTCTTAAATGCAAGTTGTTAGGTTGGTTGCTTATGCAGCCCTAATCTTACAACTGTGAAAAATCAAAAAAGCAGTATCTAATGAGAGTAGAGGGAAGATTTGTCTGGTAATTTTTGGTTTTTTTTTTTACATGGAGATTTACTGTTACAAAACTCATACAGAGTAAGAAAAGTTTTGGATATGTTTCTTGGACCATATTCAGAAAAGCATTTAGTTACTTTAGGTAGAACTTAAATTCTACCTTCAAGAGCAGAAGCCACAAAACCCTGCAGATGTAGTCACCCAGGTCTGCCAGTGTCCTACTTGTGTCCATAAGCATGTGCAGTGGGCACCTGATGTCTTCATTGCAGCAAAAGAATTGGTACTTGACTTATGCCTGTTTTGTTTGGGGTCCGGACAGTGAGTAGTATATCATCTGAAATCCATGGACGGGTGGATGAGAGAGACATGGTTAAGTGTATATCCAGTACATGAAAGAGCTGAAATCGACACAAAGTACAGAAGTTGCAGTAAGGACAGAAGCAGAAGAAAACATGTTAGCAGTGATCACCAGGCCTACAGTATCGTAATGATTAGAGAACCTGGGATCTAGAAGACCTGTGTTCTGTGCCCTCCTAAACTCAAGCCAGTCTCTCCTCTCAAAGCAGACTATGATCAATGAGTGCTGTCTGATTTGGGATCAGGATTATCCCTCCTGTGACAGCTCTGTGCAGCTTTACAAAGTCACACTGAAGTAGTGTGAGTATTGCTGGACAACTCAGCAATTAAGGAACATAGCTAAAACAGCTTGAAAGTTTTAGTTTCTGGTCCTTCTTCCCAACAGTCAGACAGTTGAACCAATGGCTTTTCAATGCACAATATTGGCTCCTGTTCCAGGACAATAAATACTCCTTATAACAACTGAATGTCTGCACTGTTGGCTTTTGGTCAGAGTCTCCTCATATTTCTCTCTCTGATTCCATAATTATTATGTCTGAAAGCAGACTGAGTATAGTTATGTATATGTTTTATTTATATACATATATATGTTTGTGTCTGTAAGACTATACCTTAAATATATATTGTCATTATAAAATACCTGATTTATATGGTAAGTAAGGGGCAGGGGTTTGTCCTTATGGTGGTATATGTTTTTTTGATGTTCTACTTAAAGTAGCATCCTACTTTAGTAATTTTTTTACTGCATGTAATTTAAAGTCTCTAGTTTTACAATCATTAAGGAACTTGGGTACTGCACCTTCCAATTATTTACTGTCCCATATTTCCTCCCATCTCTCACAGGGATGCATATGTTGCTTCTCATTTAAGGTATGAGATACGGATTCTACTATTATATATGCAGTATTTGACACAATAAGGTTCTAGTCTGTAATATGAGGGGGTTTTGCATATGTAGCATAACAGTAGTCACACTTAGGCACACTTAATTCCACTTGATGCCTAGCAAGAATTTGGTGTCACTGCACTAAAATGATTAGGTTTTTTAAGCAGCATTGTGGAGAAATTTAAAAAATCACAAATTGCAAAGACTTGACTCCAGTTAGTAGAAATCAGTAAAATTGTTTGCCTCTGGTTTTAGACAATATTAGTTTCTTTATCTATAAACTTGGAATTAGAAGGAGAATCTTTTTCCCATGCCTTTTTCCTAGACCAAAAAGTGATAATTCAAAAGTTATAATTTTAAAGGATGAGTGAATGATTGAGAGGGGTAAAAAACATGGATTTTTATCTACAGTTCCATAAAATGTATTTTCCTGTGTACAAACATCTTCCAAAACGGTTCTGTGTTTTGACAATACAATTATTTCAATACCTTGACATTGTCATCTTTTCAGATCTGTTATTCATCATTAAAGCACTGGTGAATCAGCAATTAATTTACTACTTTTTCATGTAAGCCTAGAGGTTTGTGTGTGGAATCCTAAAAATCTATGAAAACAACTTACCAAAGTGTTGTTGTTTTTGGTGGGCTGTCTCTTAGCAGCACAGGATGTAACACTTATTTTGTGAAAGAAAAAAAAAATTACAAACCAGTACATCTCATGTCCTGTTGTAATGAACACAAACATTTGCCTTAAGTCTGATACTGCAAGGTCTTCTCTAAACTCAGAAGACCAGATTTTATGTGAAGATATTGGAATGTATTTGAAAGACAGACCAAGTGTACAGTTATCTTTTCATCAAGTACTGTTTTCACACTGACAATAGCGTGAAATGTGTTAACGTAAATTCACCTCTGTCTTGAAATTGTAGCAGATAAATGTTGAGCCACTGAAGTCTCTTGCTTCATACAGGGTTACTGTTTTGAAGCATGTCTTCACTTCTGGCTTGGAAGCGGGGCTGAGGTAGGGTGAGGTTGGGAGCATAGAATAAGTAGTCTGGGTGTGGCTTAGATGTCTGAGGAGATAGAGACAGGTAATGGAGAATGAGGGACTCTGGTCCTAGTGCATGAGAGTAAGTGGTATGCAACAGAAGACTGGGAGCATAGCAGCTCAGTTTGGGGCTGGAGGAAGGAAGAGAATAGGATTGTCTGGAAGGCATGAGGTATGGGGAGGGCATTTAAGGGGAGGGGAATGATTTGTTTTGTTCTGTTTGTATTTCAGTAGCAAGATTTTGTATTTTTTCTCACCAATAAATGGACAATGAGTTTTGGGAAAGAAAATCAGAGTACGGCAAACTATTTTACCCTCACTTCCTGTAGAAGCAAGATACGTGTTTACTGAGTGTGTGTTCCATGACCAATTACCTCTACATCTCCATAACAACTTTTTTGAGTTCAGTGGCCAACATCAAACATGTGTTACAAAGACTGATAAATTCTTACAAACTTTGAGAAAATAGATGGCAGAGTGTAGTAGGAAACTTCTGTAAGTATCTTCTGGAAGGGCTACAGATAAAGAAAAAGCTACATCATTAAATTACACACTATTAACCACTGGAGAATGGGGAGCAGGGAGAGAAAGAGCAAACAATAAGCCAATGCCTGCCATAAGAGAAGGCTTCAGTTGGAGTTTGCATTCATAGTCACCAAAGTCAAATCAACCATGAAAAACAAATCTTTAAGAGACCAAGCTTCATTAGTTCCAGTACTCACTGAGTGATGTGATTTAATTGCAGCACCACCTAAAGCAATGCTATGCAGCCATAGCCTGTGGATAATTGGCGGTCAATAAAATATAAAAAGGAAGCTCAAAAAGCAATTCAAAACCAGAAATGCCTACACAGCCATATTCTCCCATACATACAAGCAAAATGGAAGAGGAGAATAAAAAGTAGGATAATTTTTTAATCTTTGTTTCTATTTGTCTCTAAAAGAAGGCTGTTTTGACTACTTTGGCACCATAAGCACAAGATGGTCTCTGAGTTTGTTCTTCTTCCAGAGGTTAAGTGTTCCTTCAATTAAAAAGGTTGAGAAATGTCGTGGTCTAGAGACCACAATCAGAGAATCAAGGTTCTGGTTGTCGTAAGAGACCGTATGTCCTTTTTCCTTTATTGCCCTATTTAGGTAGCATAACTGAAAATGCTCGAGTGGATGTAATTTTTGTTCATCCTTTGTGAGAACATGGCCTAAGTGAACCAGAGTCAGCGATCAGTTTGAGCTGCAAGTTGCTCTTGTCTTTACTTGATCCTTTTCTGAGTGTTAATCAGAAAAACTAAGAAATCTGAATCTTCAGCTTCATATTTTCTGAGACTTAATCATCTATTTTTTTCTCTTAACATTACAGTGGTTGTTATAATGTTCATGATTATTTAAGAGCTGAGAGCTCTCTCTTCCTTTAATATAGAACATGTGCATATTGCATTTCTGTGCAAAACTCTTGCCATGACTTTCTTTTATTCTAAGGAAAAACAAAGATCTTGAAATTCAGCTTTCTCCTGACCTGCCTGTCTGACCTTTCTTGGATTCTTATCTACAGGCCTTTTTTTCTCAAGCCCTAGTACTTCCTTTGTCTCTGAAAATCCTCTCTTCTTTTTCTGAACTGGAGATAAAAATTAGACCATGGTACTTATGTATATCATTAAATAAAATAGACTTACAGATCCGTGCATGTGTTTTAGCAACTTATGGAAGTCTTTTTTTTGTCAAGTCTTTACGGTATAGTACTGTTCTGTTTCTTTATGTATAATTCCAATGTTTAAATTAACTGCATTTCAATTTTAAGACAATATACATACTTGGTAGATCATAGTAATCTTGTTGAGTTGTTCCTTCCATGACTGTTTAAACTGTTAATAGGAATAGACTAGAGAATGTTTAACTTTGCTGCTTTTGACTTTCTTATTATTCTCTGTTTTAATGCAGCTATGAGACATTGTCCCCAGATTGTTATTATTCACTAGCAATTTGTGCATGTTGTATATTTTAAAATGAGATATAAAATTTATACTTATGTATATTTAACTTGCAATTTTAAATCTTTTAGGCACAAAAGGGAGTAATAATATTTTTAAACAGTTATTTTTAAAACTCCTTTTTTCTTATGACTTTTACAGGGGTGTTTTAACCAATTAAATATTAATAGGGAACAACACTTGCATGTTTACTGTAGAAATCAGTATACTGTTGCTCTTTAAAAGCATTTAAAAATGCATTGCAGTTTTTCTTCCACATTCTGCACATTCAATTTGACATGTAAAATTTTTAGCACAAATCTGATGGAATGACGAAAGACACGTTTGAAATAGAGCTGCTCTTCTGCTCTGTCTTCTACATTTACCTAGATGACATCTGTTGCTTTGGTGGGCCAGTTTGTGATATGGTCACTAAAATATTGGCAATGTCACAAGTAATTCAATGAAGTCTAAGTCAGTATTTCCTGCCATAGTCTCAGCTGTTTGCAGTACAGTGGAGGGAAGCGAGCTTCTGCCGTGGGTGAAAGCCCATGACTTTTAGTTCAGAAAATACAGGTTTTTCAATAGCTCTTTCTCTGTCTGATGTAAGACTTTGAAGAAGAGGCTTAGTTCAGAATTTTCAAGTTCATAGATTCCTATATGCAAAGGTATGTGGAAGATATATGTGTGAGATAAGCTCAAATAGATTTGTTTTGTTGTGTTTTTAAAGGGTGAGTCCTATCTTGCACATCTCTGTGTATGAACTGTAGGCGTCTCCTTTGGCACTCTACCAAGCACTGAGTGAATTACAGAACTGACGTGAGATACTGTGCACAAAAAGTCTGCTTTATGAATACGGCCTCAGGGATGGTTCCTATTTTCAGAAAATAGTACTATGCAGCAGCTTTCTTACATTCATTGGGTGGTAGGTAGGAGACAAATTAAAGCAGGGTTGAAAGGAGAAAGGTGATGAAAGATGGATTGTTTGGAATAACAAATCAGAAAAATTAACGTCCATATACAACATCATTAGTAGTAGTAGTAGTAATAGTGTTATTACTATTATTTCTGCTAACAATTCTAACTATTCCTGAGGGAGAAACAATATATAGCATATGGCAATGAAACATGCACCAGCATAGTTCTTTTTAAGGTGTGTTATTTTTCCTCTCTAGAATTAAAAGACAAATACTGCTTTGGTATTCATGAAGGAATGATTAACTAGAGGGAGTAGTATTTACACGGAATTTGTTAAATTTAACAACAGTGTTACCTACAAAAAAATAATAATTTTGTAACCCCGAAGACATGACTCCTTTTCAGCCCTTTTCCAAAGAATTACTAGGAAAAAAAGGTATATTAATTCCTGTTGTAACTCTTTTCAGACAGTTGATTACTGTGTTTAAGTCTGCACAATGTTCAAAAATGTTTTTTCAGCAATATCCGGTGATGTTTCTTGATACTTACTTCCAGTAAAATAGTAGTTTATTTGAAAATGCTGAAACATTCTAACTTGTGTTGAATACCTATAATAATGTAAAAATGTTAGTTAGCAAGACCAAGTTCCCAAATGATATAGATTTTATTATGAATTAAATGAAAACTAAATTTAGGAGGAGAGGGTTAACTTGCATTTCTCACATATGTGTCTTTTATTTTCTCCCCTCTTTCCCAAGATGTACCTCATTCACTTGTTAAGGAGCATGCTAGTTTTGCCATAATCAGAAAAGTCACGACCAATTTTCTTCATTTGTCTTAGGATACAAGTTTATATTAATATTTATTTTATGAAAGTAAAATGCAAAGAAAATGAGAGAGAAGTTAACAAAAGTGGAACTCAATGAAATGAGGGGTAAAAGATTCATATAGCAACAAAGTGAGAACTCATATGATTTTGGATACAGAATTTTTTTTAATGGTAACTCACCTTGTGTCTGAGTGATTTTATACTCTTGTGAAGGTTCAAGGTCAGTATTTGAAAGGGAAATGGTAAAAGGAAAGGGAAAAGCAGAAGGAAGTGTAGATATTTTTGCGTAAGTAATATCCCTTCGGAGGCAGATAATCCAGACTTATTCTGAAATAGTTTGCTCATAGTAAACAACTGTTTGGTCTTTCTGCAAAGCTATGGCAATCAGTTCTTGTTCAGTTACATTAACCTCTTGGTAGTAGTTGAATCAGATTTATTCCCTAAGATGTTATGCATAAGAGTGATCCACATATGTAACCTTTGCTGTTTCCAATGTATTACTTTTATTTTTTCAGCAGCTGTGCTGAAAACACAAGACTTGGACAACAGCTAAGATGTTGTAATTGCATTTTCAGTCAATCTGGATTACATTGTAATGGCAATGAGAAAGCATTTTCTTTTAAAAAGTGAAGCTTGAACGTATGTATAATGTATGTTAGTATAAAAATTACACGGTTTTTATATTTAAAAGGATTTTAAAATTTCAACATCATTTTTAATAAACTGGAATACCTGCAAATAAATAATTGATAATAAGACTGAGCTGCAAGCAATTTTTTTTTTATTGCAACCAACATAACTGACAAAGCTGGATAGCCTTCAGTCAGAAGACTCAAGTCAAATGATCTTTGTGAAGGAATTTAATTTTGTAATCATTAGTTAGTTGACTCTTTGTCCCATGATGGTCAGTTACTAAAATCCCTTCTGGTGTTTAGCGTTGTCAGTATTTCAGTTATGAAAGGGCTGTTTTCTTGTACTACTGGCCTGGAAGGTTTGTGTGAGTTTAATACATTATTTTTCTGCATGGTTTAGTGCAAAATCTGCCCTCTAAAATCCAAAAATATTTTTGTTGTTGTTGTTTTTCTCTTATAATTAAAATACACCCAACTTCTGAAAATCCCTGTTAGGATAGCAAGTGTAAAGTGAATCAGGGAGAGTCATTGTATGGGGAGTGTTTCCACTGACTTCAGTCATTCACATACTGAGGAAAAGAACTGACTTAGATCTGGCCAATAAACTGACTGGTTGTAATTTCTCTGAGTATGTAATCCACTTGATCATGAAATGTTGACAATATGGTGAAGATTTCTATGAGTTGGTGTTTGGTTTTTTTTTTTTAATTTTGCTTTTAATAGAAAATTAGTTTATTCTGATTTTTTTTTCCTTCTGTATTTTTGCCAGAGGACTCCTTTTCCAACTAATGTAGTTGGTTCTGTCTGACAAAGTAGTGTAATTCCTGAGCATCTAGCTTTCAAAAGCCAGCGAGGCTTTCAAAATCCAGAGAGGTTAGTTTAGTTTAAATTCATCAAGTCTTATACCTTCATTGTTATACATTTCTAAGTTAACTTTTACCCAGTGCTCTCTTTGAGAGAGTAAGGGCATGAAATATAATAAATTTAATTTTTCATTGCGTTTGGATGGGAGTAAGACAGCTTGGAAGCAGGTCATTTATTAATTTCATGTGACTTGCAGCCTGGAAGAAAGCGGGAACAAGATACTGTATTAATGTGGCAAAAAACAATCCCAATTGTGTTTGTTATTATTGATAATGATAACTCATGTCTTTGTATAGGCCACAAATACCTGAATATCTTATATAGGGAAGAGGTAAAAATTCTTTGCTGTTGTTTTAAGAAGACAAAAAAAGTGTTTTGGTTTTTGCTTCACAACTGAAGTTATGTCTTGACAAAAGTTTTTTTGCCACAGAACAAGTTTTTTTCAGCTTAGCAATAACTTTACTGTTGTCTGGTCTTCTTTCTCAGATAGGATCACTTCACTATTGATTGTTTTCTTATATTAAGAATATAAGACCATGGCCTGACTGTGGAGGGCAGGAGTACAGCTATATCATGCACCATGAATGTATACACACATATATATGACCATTTAAAACTGTCAAACTCCCGTTAAGTTGGTGGATCCCATTTGTAACAGGGAAGTGATAGATGATTTTCTGAAATTTTGGTATTAGTTATGTTAGGATTCATAAATTACTGTGTTACAGGTAGAGAAGCCATGGAGCTTAGTGTGAGCATCATTTTTCTTAGCCAAGGAGAAACTGCACCCAAACACATTTGGACAAAATATGACTTAGTCTGCACTACTGCTCATCTTGTAAAAATCATCCTGTTGCAGCTAGTATTAACTTTGTATATGTTAGCAGACACGTCCTGAACAGTGTTTTTTTCCTCAGTTTCAGACACATTAATTGAGATAAATAAAATACTGTCTTCAAGCAAAATTTCTATAAAGTTGTACAGTTTGGAACTGGTATCAGAGTAGCATTGGATTATGTCATTTTACTTTTTCAGGTTTAGGACAGGTTTTGGTATTGGGCTGTATATTTCTGAATTTCTGATCTCGTAGAGACAGACTGTCTAGCTGTTTTTCTTTCAGTGGAATTAGATCATTGTCCCTTTTCTGGATGCTGTGTGACTTGTGAGAATATGTCAGTTATTTGCTCTTTCTGTGACTTTAAATACTGTCTGAGTAATAATCTGACTTTATTTACCAGCATCCTTGAGTAGGTCATAGAACTCTTCTGGGAGACTTAAATTTCCAAAAGGTTTTATTTATTTTTCTTTCTACTTATATTGTGTACTTCATAAGTGCACAAACTGAAATGTTTTCAGAGAGTTTTTAATAATCATTCTCATTAATGTGCCTGGTGCTGTGCCCAAAACTAATCTTAATTGGTGCACTTCAGAAGATGTGTACTAATTGGAAAGAGTCCAGAGCAAACCAACAGACATCTAGAATATGTGATCTACAAGGAAAGACTGAGTTTGTTTAGGTTGTTTAGCACAACAAAAGAGAAAACAGAAAGTCTTTTCAGGGTAGTTATTCTTTGATGATAATTTGACCTACTCTTAGGGGGTTGAACTTGCATTATTGGTAAGATTATTTGGGAAATAAATCTTTTAAAAAGAATCTTCTGATGGCAGTGCTGGGCTAGGACTTGAGAAATATGTGCTCAGTTCTTGTCTCTTTTGCCAAAGTGGCCTTGGGAAATCACTCTGTTCTTTGATCCGCCAGCACTAACGTGTTAATATTTTTCCACGCTGTGTTGTTTATAGGGCTTAAACCAATTAGGACTTTGGCACTGAAAACAGAACTCTGGCATGCTTGGAGCTTTTGATTCTAAAATTGCTCCAAGCAAACCTTGTTCAGCCTCTGACTCCAAATTGTCTAAATTCACCTGTCATTTGGTTTCAAAATTTTGCAGTTGGTTTGCTGGATTTCTGCCTGTCTTTTGCCCAGCATTGTCTCAGTCTGAACAAGTTAGTGACTAAGTCTTGCTTAAACTCACTTAAGAGCAGGAACTGGTGCAACTCCAAGTTATTTCCTGTCATGCAGAGTCGCTCTGCACATCTGTAAGAAGTCTAGAGACCTAAAATCCATTGGTTGCAGGGCCCACTTTCATCTGGTTTCCAGTGTCTCAGACTTGCAAGTTCATGCCTTAAAATTATGCTGGTTAGGACATTTCATTGAGCCTGGGTTGTTCAGCAGTCAGCCAAAACTATTTCAGCTCTTTCACTGTTGGCTATAGATAAAGAAGTGGTTCTGGCAGCAGAGGCCAACCCCAAGATCTCCCTGCTGAGGGATTTAATTGATAAGTTAATGTAATTGTTGGCATCTATACCTAGGAGCAGCCCCTGTTCCAGCATCGGATAGCCCATTTATGCTCCTGAGAAGTATAGCTGTGTTCTGCACTTAACAGTTGTTGTTGATCAGCAATGTTGATCAGTGCGCAGGATCCATTTTAAGTTGCTTAAGCTGTCCAGACAGTACATGTTAATGTTAGGGCACCCTGTGAAGTGGCCACATACCTGGCAGTCTTTCAGTTTTTAGCTCTTAGATTGTGTACTCTGACGGTGGCGAAGGGATGCATTATCTTGATTAAGACCTATAGGCATAGTAATACAAATTAAAACATACCTACATACCTACCGAGCTCACCTATTTTGTGAGTAAAATCAGAGAGTAGAACATATTTAAAAGCTTCTACCTTTTAATTGCTGTCACTGCATTAGAATACAAGTGAGTATTGTTTGGTAAATACGTTTTGTCTGCAGCATTTCAGAGTCTCATCACTCATATGGAACTGTATTATCACTTTTATTCCCTAAGAGCACAAACCCTAAATAGAAGAAAAAATGTTGCTGTAGTTTAAACCTGTTAGAAGGCAGAGAGCTGGGTCAAGTTTGTCCTCTATCATTCTCAGATAGTACATTCCCCATATTATCAATCTCAACATTTAAGCAAAAGCAGCAGCTGGCTAAAACAGAACCTAGCCATGATTAAGGCAATGCTGATTATGGTTGTACATACATGGATCCTGTACTTTAAACTCCTGTTCCCAGTGTGTATAGCCATAGTTACAACTAACTGGAGTAAACTCTTCAGCATTAGGGGTTTTGCTTAAAAATACTCTGGGATATTAAACCATATCTGTGTATTTCACACCCAAAAATGAGGGTCTCTGTATTGTTCTGATCTGCCATTTACAAAATTAGACTGTTATTTCTCAAAAAATGGCAATTCACTCCTTGTCCTGCTGCCAAGAAACCATAGAAACATAGTTTGCCTAGTGATCTGTACCGTTTAACTCTCCTGTAGGGGCAAATCACGTCTGATACCATTGAATGATATTTAAGAACCATATGGATCTTCCCATAGCAGTGATTTTCTTTTGGAGTTAGAAATCCTGGCTGTCAATAAAGGGGCTTCTGAGATTAATCCTGTATGCAGTTCTTCAAGAAGATAGCTTACTTTTTTTTAATTATTGAGATCATTAGAGCAGCATATGGACTATTAGTGTAATTCCAGTCAATAATGCCCATTAGTAAACCACTCTTCCCACCTTCAATTTGCTTCATCTCTAATTCTAGTATTTGCTCTGGTTTATAACCCTAGAGTTTAAATATCCCACTCCTAAAAATGCATATGCCATCCATAAAGTTGTTCCAGTGGATTTGTAATACAGCAGCTTGCATCCTACGTAACACTTATAAGAAAGAAATCTCTAGTTTCTTTACTTTCTGTTCGCTATCCTGTTTTCCTGCTAGGTCTCAAATCCAGTTCAGGGCTGTAGAGTTCACAGTACTCCAAGTTCTTGAATGGACGATAGCAATGTGGTTTAGTAACAATTTTTTTTTGAGCTAGTTCCAAGAGATGGTGGAGCTGCCCACTTCAAGGATAAGAGTGGACAGCTAGATGGAATGTTTGTTCAAGGTCCAGCCCACACCTCTTGAAGACTTGTGCAATGAAACATTTGATTTGCTGGGAGACACTTAGATAAAATAGCATTTAGTGCACATGTGATTAGAACAAGTAGGTCTGATTGGAAAGGCTGGCATTTTGATCAGTGAGTTAATACTTTTGGCAAGGGTTTGTTTTAATGCAAAATTTGGCTTGTGCTTTGGTAAGGATAAAGTCCTGAGAGATTAAGATAAACTACAAACTAAAACGTAAGTAAGTCATGATTCAATAGCAAGGACTGATCTAAAAACCATAGGAGAAAAAATCTACACTGATACGATTACATTTAGACTGATAGCCTCATTTTCATAGTGGAGGTTGTAAACTGTTAGTGCTATTTTTAAAAGAAAAATATTAAAGCTCACACCTTTAATGACAGACTTCTTGAATTAGAATGATAGAAATAAGGCTTAGATATGACAGTCATGACATGATTTTATGCTTTCACTTTTACTAGCAGGCTTTAATAGCAGTGGCTTTCACTGTTTTCAGGAGCTTTCACTGGTTTCTGCATGCATATGTTGAGCAAAATGAGGAGGGTTCGTGCGACTGGCTCCCAATGTACCAAATTGAGTGGGTCTGTTCAATTAGTCAGATGGTCAAACCTCCAAAGCCTAACTGAAATGTACCTACTCAGAAGTGCTCTAATTGTAGATCATGAAGACCAGAGAGGGAAGTAGTGATAATAGTGTTAGCAGAACTTCTCGGTTGTTGTCTCCTGCCAACAAGGAGCAGTGGAGAAATGGGCTCAAAGAAGTTGATAGCATCAGCCATCAATGCTAATGCATCTAAGGGTTCTAAGAAAACAATGTCTTCTTCAGTCAGCTGCTCAGTGCTTTGTGACCTCTGCTGGGCACAGTGACCATGCTGGTTAACTATCAAGCACAATAGTTCTTCTCAGTGTCCTGACTGCAGTCTACCACACGGGGCAGCTCTAAGGGCAGGTTCAGGTTTTTCTCATAAACCTCATGTATACAGCTCACACAAACACAGCAACTTACTCACCCTGGAGGTTCTAACCCCGCTCCCACTGAATTCAGTAGGAGCATTGTCATTTTTTTCCATAAGAGCAGATAAGTGGGCTATTACCTACAATAGCATTTACTGTGTGTATTTATATGCTTTTGTTAAATCATTTGTTAATTTTTTGTGCCATAAAACGGTTTTATAACATACTGTTTAGAGTAATTTGGAATTTGTTTGCGGTTTTCATACATCTACAGAAGTCATAATATTTGCTATAAATAAACTTCATCTGTTTTATTTTGGCTCCTTTGGCTTCTGCACATTTGTAACAGTGTTAGTACTCCCTCTTCATGTAACAGATGATAGATAAAACACTTCAGTTTTGTAACAGTTATGATGGTTCAATCCTATCTTTTGCTAAAATATATATATGTTTCATTAAGCCATTTCTGTCACAGCTCTGATTGAGGGGGGATACTTTTTAAAATAATAATTTCAGCTTTTTGAATTTTTAAAATTTCCTTACTAGGGCAGAGAATATGTGGGCTTTATTTCTTGATTTATCCAGATAAGGGACCTTTGTCCCCAGACTCTGCCATATTCAAGCTTGTATGGGTTTTTTTGGTTAATACAGTCAGAGGTTATAAACAATACTGGTATAGGGCTCAGCTGATTTTGACTCAAGTATTGTTACAGGTATAAAGAATTTTTATGAGCTTAGATCAGGCCTGTAATTATTTGAGTGCTCTCATTTGCCTCTTGTGCTGTATGGTATGAAGGGAATGATCTAAATCAGTTTAGTTGAAATGCAAAGAGTTTCCTTTGCTTTATTTGAATTTAATGGATTTTATTACAAACCTTTCAAATGTTTTAATTGTTCTTTACATTTTCACTGGAAAAAAGTGTTGTGAAGCAACATTTTTTAATTTGTTCTAGATTGATTTTCCCAGTGTTGTCTCTCTCAATTTCTAGCTGGTGTGTGACTCAGTAGAAAATTTTGTAGTCGATGCACATGTGTACATGCATATGCGTATAACAAAACAGAAGTTAAATAGAACAATATGGCAAAAAAGAAAAGCAGTGTATACATTTTCAATATAGTACTAATGAGATGATAATACTTAGTTTTTCTGGATTGGAAGACAAGAAAATATGGCCATTATCTTATCAAGGGCATTGCAACTTCTCCCTGCTCCTTTTCAAACTTAGTCTGAGTTGCTGTTACAAGTAGCAAGTCAGAACACATAATGAACTTCCAAAAATGATATTTTTGTTAAGTAATGCTTAAAAGCATTGAGTTCCCTGTATCCCTGTTCATGTGTGACAGAACTCAGTGAGGGTTTCACTGTCTATCCCAAAGCTGACAGAGATGAACATCTAGCAACCTGGACTGAATGTGGAAAGGGGCATGTATGACCAAGTTATAATGTCCTTTATGTGGAAATGGCCATTTTATTCCATTCCAAAAATATAAAATGTTTCACCGTGCTAGTATTTTCGTGATAATAAATAACCTGTACTGTTTTGTATATTTTCATCTTAAACTTCACTGCTACATGTCAGTATTAAGACGGCAAAAAAAGATTTTAGCAAGCTTTTTAAAATGCTGGTGCCAACAGATTCCACCATGGCCAAGGGTGATAGCTACCCCTGTGTATGTCATTTGATGGCAGACAATAATTGCAAAGACAGAGTAAAAACAAAATTTCAAACGGAAATTGTGCAATAATCACCTCCTTATGAGACTATATTTTTTTAATAATTGTAAGGTTGGTGCCTCAGGCCTATATGTTCCAAGAGACTCAGAACTTTAAAGTTTTATTTTAACAGATGAGTTATGCTATTAAAATGGCACCTGTCAGTGGGCTTGTGACTTATATTTATTGCAGTTATCTGTTGCATACTTTCAGAGCAATTAGTTTGTCTTCTTTTTACTCCTGGAGAAGCTCCAAGCTAATAGAAAATAGGGTGTTCATTTTTCTGGCTTGCACCCTAAGATGGCATTTTCAGTGTTTGTGTTCCACATCTGGAATGTTTGCATTAACACTGCCAGCTGAGTTATGTGGGTTGGGTTTTTTTTTTCTTAATTGAAAGTCTCAATAAATATGGATTCCAAATAGTCAAATGTTTTTACTGTGTGTCATTGACATGAAAATTTTTACCGGAGTTCTTTGAGAGGTTTGTCTTGCTATTTCTTGAATTCCATTTCTTATTTTCTTTGTCATTTTGGAGGTATCCCAATATATTGAATTATTTTCTGTGTGTTTAAGATGAGTTTTTGTGGCATGTAAACTGTTTTAACTGGTAGATATTATTGCCATTTATCACTTCTTTTTTCTTGATTTATATTACACCATTTCTCCACACTCTTTGGCAAAGCAATCCAGTTGTCTAGCACATCACTGGACTTTGTCATATCTCTTGTTTAAACCATTATACTAATCGTCATGCTAGCAGCTTTATAATTCTGATGCAATTCCTAATGCTGTCCAGGTAGCACTACATTCACATACTTTGGATCTACTGTTTTGGTTTTAAGTAGAGTTGCTGAAGACTTAAATATACTCTGTAACTTTGGCGTGCTTAGTAAAAACAGAAAGCATCATATTGTCATATATGGAAGAAAATTGTTCCACAATATTAGCTTTAATATACATACATGTGTGAAATAAACCAAGTATGGTATTGGATTGTTTTTTGTGTTACCTGAAAGTCCTGCTGGAATTGATAGAACCAGAATAATAGTCTACTATTGTCAACTGACGTGAGTCCAGAGCTAGTCTTAGGACCACACTCTGATACGATTCATCCTATAAATCTTCAGTTCCTAATACAGACGTAAATTGTCATTTGTGCAGGAAAGAGGGATTGGGCATGGGAAGTACTTCAAACACTGCATTTACTAACAAGAAAGTAATGTAAATTATATTATTTATAGAAAAAGCTAGATGTTTGAGGACTTGTAACTTTAACATCCTAATTCCTCTCTTAGCCTGTTGCTTGTCTTCTTTATTCTTAAATTGAATATAATCAACGCCTAGTACATCCTGTCCTTAATTAGCAAGTAGCTAGAAAGTTGTTTTGAAAAAAACATCAATCAACACTGATGCTGTCCTTTCCCTAGTCTAAAGACCAATTCTGCTGACAACACAATCATGTAAGCTGCAATTCCTGCTCCTTTCTTTCTTAGCCAACAGTATCCACACACTAGCAATAGCAGCTGCGTATCTTCCCTGGCACAGAATGATTTAGGGTGGAGAGCAGATTCTTTCCCCTTCAAATCACTTCAGAAAATTCTTGGCAGAAAGCCAGCTGATTTATTTTGTTCAAGTAGGGAGGTTTGATTTATCAGTACAGAAAAAGTATTCATGCACTGTGCTGAACTGTATGAATTCAGTTTCTGTGTCCCAGACCAGTTAACTTTGTTATTCTGCTCACAACAGATTTATTTTTAATGCAATTATTAAAAAATACAGAAAAATGCAAATTTCAGAGAATGTAGCCCTATTACTTTCTCCATTGCACTTTGTGGAATAGTTTGTGATATAGCTTGCAATATAGTTTGCCATATAGGTGTGAACTGGAAAGCACTGATCACAGATTAGACTGGGAAATACAAAATAAGAAATGCAAGATAATAAAGCAGTGCAAGGAAGCAACTACACATGCCAAAATGAAATTGCAATCCACAAATCTTACAGTTTACTTTCTTTTTTTTCTTCTGAATTACTAGATCTACTAAACAAAGAAGCCTCAATATAGAAATAATATTTGTATTATTTTCTTATACACATATTTCTTTTTAGCATTTTTTTCTAAATTCCTACTATAATATTTCTAAAGGAAACTCTATGAAAGTATTTTTTGAAGTAATAATGTAAGGTTCTCTGTGGTTCACAATAAAGCAAAATATTAAAAATCTCTATTAAATCAGCATGGATTGTTCTGGGGTACAAACCTTTGGTTATATTTCCAACTTAAGAAGTGTCATTTTAGCTATAAAGATGGTTAAGTTTTCTATTTTTTATGTATGTGCATGTGCACATGTATATGTTATAGAGAGAGATATATTACATTTCAGTTCTTAAAACCATGATGCCTGAATGTTTTCCATAAGTCTGAGGTGCTGACATCAGATATATTTTATTTTTCTGTCTACTCGGCAGGAAATGGGTTTTATTTTTGTATCGTATTACTGAAGGCATAGTCAGCTGAAGATTGAGATTTGCTGTTGTGCAGCCTGAAACTAAGGAGTCATGCAGAAAATCAAGGTATGGTCAGTTTCAAAGATAAAAGGGCAAATGTTTTGAATGGAGTAGGAAGGCAGAATGTTGATATGGCTTTCAAAATACTTCCTTTTTCTTCAGCAGAATTAATCTTGTCCTGCTACAATCTGGCTTCAACTGTTCGCTCTATTTTTAGTTACCTATATTAGCCAGGTCCTCAAATAGCTCAGAGCTGATGTTGTTTGTGTCTGATGTAAAACTGATACAGACTTGGCTGGTATTTTCATTCATGTTTCATAATCTTCCCTAGTGCATACATGAAGACAGTGTCTTTGGTGTGCTCGAAGGAGATATTTGAATTGCTGTGGAGTAGATCAGACACCCGCTGTTTGACACTCACAGTGCTCCTCGTGACCATAAAGGAATAAGTGAAAACATTTTCATGAAAATCAAGTTACTTATTTACATTTAACTGCAGAGAGGTTGTCACAGTTAGAAAGGTTCAGAAGCGCTCTCTTGGGATTCCTTAAGGGGAATCTCAGAGTAACCCTAAAGTTTCTCTCTTATTTGTGTATTAAGTCCTTCATGCAATCTTGTATGCCATGAAGAAGACCATAAGTGCAAGATAGAAGTAGTGGCTTAGCTGGCCCTTTGGGAAAACCATTAATTCAAAATTAAGTCATTAAAGAGCGTTTCAAATGTCATTGAAATAAAGCTTGCTTCCACAAAAGAGAAATAATATGTATGTAAGACCTTGCAGGGAGTTTTTATTGATCAATTAAATTAAAATGGGCACAGTAGGGAACAAATCTACCAACAAAAACTATGAATAAGCCTATTAATAGTTCCTTATAAAGTACTCGTATCTCTAATTGCATTGCTTTTTCTTACACTGCTGTATATAAGGAGGTTCATTAATGCAATTTAAAATATCTGATAAGAGTTAACTTTTGAAATAAGATTTTTCTTCTTTTGCATGAAATAATGCTTCTTTTCAGGCATTGTAGGATTAAAAATTCTCAAATTTAGAAAATCGGAATGTAGTTGTTAATTTTGGTTCTGTGTCTCTGAGAAATGCACTCAGCAATCCATACAATATTCCTGCATTCTTGTTCCTTTAACTTTACATAGGCATAAAATACTCCAAAATGAAACTGGTTGTTGAATGCAAGCACATTCAACTTTACCTGTGGAAAAGATGAAATAAGTGTTATGATAAAATATTAAAGAAGGCAAATGTGGTTTTTATATGGTAGCTTTTATGATCAAGATTTCTGTGTAACTTTGCAGCCATGACTATATTTAGGAGTCTCTTGAGTATAAATATAATTGAAATGCTATCTGTGGATTGATTTTGGTAATAGATTACAGCAACATTACAGGTAAGTAAAGGACAGTGGTGAAATACCTTCTTCAGTAGACTACCCAAAAGAAATTTCATGAAGTGGTTTATATGAGATGGCTTTTGGATAGGCTATCAGAGTTGACAGTTCTATAACTAGTCTTCAGAAGAATGTCCTGGGATTTATTTTATTTAAAAAGGTAAATCCTTCTATTTTGATTCAGCCAAATGTTGACAGCCATAGAAGTACTGTGATTTTGAATACAAAGCTGAATGATGCAATATAGTAGAATCAAAAGCCTAGTACCTCATTCTTGTTTTAAATGTTATTCCAGGTGGGTAACTTTCATTTTGATATTTTAAGGTTAGAAGCTCTTACCTCATGTTCAAAAAATGCATCTTCCAGTGTCTTTTCTCCAGTGCCACTCCCCACACCTTCAAACACAGCCTTGTATTCCTAAAAGCATAGACAACCACCTAATGGAAATAAGGTACTTTTGCATTCTCTTCAGCACAGATACCTTGCATTACTTTATTGATTAATCTACGTTAAGTAATCTTTCTGTACAGAAGAACTCATGTGTAGATTACAGTTCTACATAAATCAAAAATTAAAAGCATATAGTCAGCAAAAGAAAGAAAAATCACATTTGTTCTTGTATTTCTTACCGTCATTTCCTACAACATAAGTAAATTACTGAAGGCATTAAAGAGACTTATTGTAGAATGACACATGACCTTTCACTCCTTTGGACAAAGAGCACTGAACTTCTTGTACAAATAGCATCCATCAGAGCCAGAGCTGTAAATGGAGCCAAAACCCTGAACTCTGATCCTCACATGGCTGCTCATTTTATTTCCAGTAGTCAGCTGGATTTGCTTTATCTGTGTTAATATTGTATCTAAATCCATTAGTCTGAATGTCATCCAGGAATATTCTGTGCAGATATGTTTGACTTTGTTTCTTACTTGTTACATTTCTGTGTAATTTGATTCTCTGTGTATTTGTTTTGTTTTTCCTGTAAAGTAGCAGTGAGTATAGGTCTAGTACAATGGTTCCCAAATTCATCTAAATATCCCACCACCACATGAATTGACTTGCTCTGTACCACAATGACATGGTGACACATGTGTCTGCCGTTCCGCTTATGCACAGGAAGAGATGTGCATCTCCAGCTTTGTTTCTTCTGTGGGAAAAGCAGTAGACCAGACATCATTTTGATTTGTGTACCTACCTAAATATTATAGGTAGTCAGAGTACCACAGTTAATTCGGAGAGCAAGTGTTGCAGATTGATTCATCTTTAGTAACAGCACTAGTCACATCGATATTAACAACTTCATCTACTTCTTTGGTTCAATCAGTGATTTAGAGAAAACTTTTCAGAAGGGCATTTTTACAGTACACTAGCAATAAATCAGGTTTGCACTCATCTGTGACATGAATTGTTTGGTTATCTCATTTTAAAATGACATGCTTTTGCTCTAAAATTTTGGAGGCAGCAGCTGTGAAGTGAAACTCAATTTGGGGAGAGTAAATGAAGTAGGTAGAGTTTTGTTTACTAGAATGTGTGTGATTTGGTCTTATTTAAACACTACTGTAAGAGGAAGTTCGTATGACACTAAGGTAATAATATATCTTATGTCTTCATGTCAAAGGCCTTTGATTCCATATACATTTATATGGGATCTTTGAATCTTCGCTGATGTTTTTGTCTCTCAAAAATGCTTTTAACTTATTTGAATACTCTTTAAAATTTTGCTGACATCAAGAGATGTTAAGTATTTGTATTTTGGCTTTTTGTTTTAAGAAATTAAATTACATACTGCATAGTAATCTGCAACACACTTCACTTGCTCGTAGTCATCTGCATTGGCCAACAGATGTAAACCTTCTGGATACAGTTTTCCACAGGTTGGATACAGCTTCTCTCGGTCATCTTTACTCAGCTCAGTGCCAAATGAATTAATGGTGATGATAAAGGCACGTCTGTCTGCCTCAAACTTAATATGGAAAACAAAGAATAAAGAGGTGTTATTAGAGGTATCATTCTCAATTATGGCGGGGATATGTTTTTTTTCAGTAAGCTAAACTATGGAATCTTTAAAAATAAGTTCACTTCAGAGCATTAGAAACATACCTTATTTTAAAAATTGTAAATCCTTATTTGCAAATATTTGTTAAATTTTAATTAGAAAATCAGTGTTTTGCAAGCACAGCTTTTATTCTGTGGTTTTTGTACTGAAAATATCATCTCTGCTACTTTGTCTTTTCCCTAGTTAGTTACCCAGATGTTGACAACAAAAAATCTCCTCCTCACACACTCTTCCGAAGTTATGAAATGATACTCTTATAAATAATAATAATACAGGAAACATCCAAGAATAAATAGTACTGTTCTGGGGTAACTTAGAGTGCTGTTGAGAGTAAAGTTTGAATGGAAATTCTGGGAAAAAAAAAGTTACTGAATGCACATATTTAAAACGATAATTTAATAAGGTGGAGAGGGCTGTTTACTTGGCAAGTTAAAGTTTTCAAGTGTTTCAAGTAACAGTTAATTTTTAACACATAGAATCAAAGGCTACATTTCTTCTGCCAGGTTTAGATGCCTGTTATATCTGTGTTTTCCCTGCAGCAGTAGACTAAAAGTCATTCTAATGTTTAGCTCTCAGGTTGTTCTTTTGTACAAGGCAAATTTTCACTTGCCATTCTTACAGAATGAATTAATGGTAAATGTAATGGTAAATAAAAATAATTTACTCAATTCTGTCTGATAAATATATTCTTCTTGCTTGAGATCTAATTTGACTATGTTTTTATTTCTTTCCTTTATTACTTTCATGTTGTAAGAACAGAATCCTTGCTAATTGCAGGGATTATGCAGGAAGATCTTCCAAATGAAGCATATACGGTATATGCACATTTCAGGCAGCTTGCCAAATTTCTTATGCTGTGAATTTTTGAACTGTTTTAAGCAGGAAGGTACTCTTTTATGTTGAATAATAAGACTGCAGTTGCAACATAGTTCTACAACTTTAGCAGTTAGGCACATATTCTTAGATCCTACTTGTGTGTACTGGAACACACTGTAACAGGGACCCAGCTGCCCTCTGGCACTGACTTCAGAGTAAGGAAAATGAGTAAACAATAGAGAAATAATGAGAAGAAAATAAGTGTGCTTGAAAAGATTTCTAGCTAATGAATAACAGGACCAAATTTCACTTACCTTATTGATATGAATAGGCATATCAGCCCTAGTGAAACTGTTTTGGAAGAACAAATGCTTTAGTTTTTTAACTTGTTAAAGCCATGTAGAATCTAGCTGTTGGATTTGTAATATTTTATTGGGAAAAAAGCATGCTCAGATGAAATCACAACTAATTCTATCAGGTTTGGGGCTGACTGATAGCTCCCAGTTTGAGAAAATTTGCAGGATTGAACCAATACATACTATCTATCAATTCATCAGATTACTGGCATGTGAGATTTTACATAGTGAGTAAGGCCATGAGGCAGTTACTTTGTAACTTGGGCCATTTGATTGCTACAGGTAGAGGTGGAGTCACAGAATGACTGTTTCCTAAATGCCTTTGTTTCCATATGGGAAACTCCAGTAGCATGACTGCTACTTGAAAATTAGTGTGGGGAGCTAATGACAGGCACAGTGCTAGCTGCAGTGAGGTCCTGCAGTTTCTTGCCAGATGCAGAGTTAAACATGCAATGTTTGTTGTCCATGGTGGAAGGAAGATCATCAGTACTTTTAATGTGGAGGGTTGGCACCGTGACTGGTGGTCAAGGAGTTGGGGAGCTAAATACCTCAGCCTCATTCTGATAGGGTCAGGTTGGTAGTCTTACATATAAGATTACAGAATAAATAGCAAGTATTCTTTTGAATAATTAAACTTTGGCTTTTTGTGAATTCAGCCATTAGCAATCTGCTCTATGTGTGTCTTCAGATTATTAAAACGTTACAGAAAAGGAAATCTATAGAAAAGTTTATCCTCCTAGCTGATTGACATTAGATAGGGATTTTAAATAAGCTTATCATAGACCAAACTGTTACCACTGGAATAAAAAGAGTTTTACAACTTTCTTAAACTAATGTTGTAAATAATCTGCTATCAGCATGAATTTCTAGCTAAAAATGAACTTTCTGAAAAATCTGTGGGAAGTGTCTTTACCCCTGCCAGCCAATCTCTTATTTTTATTTTTGAGAAAAGAATAGTCATAATACTTAATTTCTGGTCAATTCAACCTGATGAAGAGTATTTTCTTTAAAACATAAACTGAAACATTATGACCTTGTTAAATAAAATATGAAATTGCATTCCCTTTTAGGACATTGTTTCTTAAGATGTAATTTAGGCTCATTCTTCTTTCAGGGGTGAACTCCCAGGGTTATTATCTCTCTCCTATAATGCAAACTTTTAGTGGGATGTTATCAGAGCACAGTGAATTCTGTTCAGTTTCCAGGGTGTAAGCTTTGCTTATCCAGAAAAAAGACTCCTGGAGCAAATGGATGATCTGGCTCTCAAACTCTGCAAAGAATTGTGATAAACCATGTGAAAAAAAAAAAATGGAGCTGAATGATGAGAACTCAATTTTAGGAATTTCTGCATCTTTCATTTATTGTGCTGCAGGTATGCTTTGGACAGGAGGACATTAGGAATTTTGCATGTATGTCATGGAAAAAATAAATATTAAACTCTTCTGAGTTGAGACAAAAATAAAACATGGAATGGTGGACTTTTCTGTATGACACTAGTTCCAAAGGTCAATCAACTCTAACTTCAAACATTAATTTTAATAGGAGAGCAAATGAACATAATAGTGCCATGAAGCTTAAAGATCATTGGTTAGTAAATATACAGTAATACCAGACCTTAGCTATCCCAAATTTGATTTTGAGCTACAAGGTGTAAGAATAATCCTTTTTTTTTTTTTTTTTTTTTTTTTCCTACATAATACAGAAAAATGCTAAGGGGCAACAGTTTGAGATTAGCGAACTATTTATTCTGTTCTGATCTCTGTTATAGAAAAATATTAACTGAGGCTAACTCCTCCCTGGTAATGGACTAGCTGCTTCTCTAGTCAAGAGGTAAAAGTCATCTTAGAATGAAGTCTTCATTATATCTTAGAAAAACAGTTATTATTCAGAGGAGAAGCAAACATTTGACAGATAACTTTGCAAATGGAGAGAGAAGGAATGGGAAAAACAAAGTATCCTAATTATGAAAACATTGTGGAGTACTTTCATGTACAAAGACTGAATTTTCCTTACCTCCAGAATAGGTCTCATTATTTCTGCTGTAGTACCGCCTTGTTTTTCACAAAACTTATAAAATGCCTCAAGATAAGACTACATGAAAGAAGAAGAGAAATATTTTAAATGCTACTTAAGACCTGAACTAGCACAGTACATAGTCATGAACCTCACTTTTAAATACTTTCATCCACTTTGATAATTCTACCTATGAATTTAAATTCATGTGCTTAATTACTTTCCTGGATTGAAAGGTGAAATACTAAATGCAAATGTCTTATTATTACAATATAGGTTCATATGTTTTCAGAAATTGCTGTAGAACAAATATCGTGTTTTCTTTGCTCTCTAAAGAAGGAAGTTCTTGAGCTCCATTGAGCTTCCACTGCATAATAAGCAGATGGTTGAAGGAAACTGCATTTATAGTGTGGAGGAGGGGCTTTGGGAATATGCCACGGCTGTTGGGCCAGCACTATGAGGATACACAAACTAATCACTACTGCTCTACCCTAAACCCTGGATTAGGACAGAACAGCAAACAAAGCTTCTGTAATACTGGTCTGCAGAGCCCTCTGGTCTGTTAAGGATTCTGGCCTTCACACCCATTTCAAAATACCTGTGGAGGAAGGATGCTAAATATCTCAAGAGATGCTGTTCCCCCTGCCTCTCCATCCCCCAAAATACTGGTTTAGGGAACATTTATGTTATCAAAATGCATTTGGTACAACTTCACAAAATCTTGTTAAAAGAAGCTGTCATTAACTATGCAATTAAGCGAATTTTAAGTAGAGACATCTCAAGGGAGATCTGCTGCATGGGATTATGCATTAGGTTCTGTACAGTGCTATCTGATAGTAGAGCTGAAACATAATTGATCGCACTGACAGCTGAAGCAGAGGAGAAAGGATCTATTAATAATTTAGGAGTGTTTGCAGAATGATCCCCCTGATACTTAGAAGAGTAAGAAGAGAAAACAAAAAAACAGATTTAATAAGTGTAAATATATGGACACCCACACACGGTATAAGAATCAAATCTATATGTTATCAAATGGAAAAAGAGTGTCTAGTTTAGTAGCACTGTGAAAGAATTGAGATATTTGGGCATGTTGTTTTGGCTGATGTTGTTTTGAATGAGAGGAAGTAGCAAAATAATTAAGAATCAAATATTGGCTTGGGAATTTATAAATATCATTTGTAAGACAAACAGAATAATTTTTTTCTTTCCACCTAGTGCAATCAGATTACTGTAACAACACTTCCTGCAGTCTGGGGCATCCACTGTGAAAGAAAGATAACAAAGAATTTGGAGAGAATGTGTCAGGAGGAACCATTAACAGGATGAAATATGTATAGTCTTTAAAGAGACCATCCTAAGAGTACTGACCTGTGTGCTAATATTTGTAAAGTACTTTGAAAATGCAAGTACATTAGATACATATCCTAAATGTATATGCTAAAGAAGAAAATTATACAAAACCCTTAAGTAAAAAAAATGTTAGCTAGACTCAAAACAATTAGACCTTTTCAAATCATATCTACCTTTTACAAATAAAAATAAATGTTAGACAAAATCCTGCCTAGGCTCAGTTAGGAGCTAACAGTTCTGTGGCATTTGGTAGATAACTGAGGTATTCATAAACAATTGGATCTGGATATTAGCATGACATCAAAAACATTTTCATGAATGAGATATTAAATTAGGATTTGGATGCAGACCTAAAATTTGAAAACTCTCCAAATAGTGGAATAGAAATGAAAGGAGCTGGATCTGATTCCTAAACTTGTCATCAGCCAGGTGACCTTAGACTGCTTGCTTTATCTCACCATGCTTCTGTTTCCCCATCCATAAAACAGGGTTAATGATGCTGACCTCCTTTTCTGACACACTTTGAAAAACCCCAAGTATTATCATTATGTTGAAAGAACTTGCCTTATACAGTTTGTTGCGCATGATTTCAATGTTCATTTCATCCAGGTCATTTTCAGACAAACAGTCTTGAAAGAAAGCAGCTGAAAGCAGAGTTTATTATATTGCAGTATAAATCTACATGCTGATAATATGCATCTCTTATCTATTGCCATTCACCAGTCTGTGAGCAAGGATCTGAGGTTTCTGTTGTACAAGAAAGAGTGATATAACAGAGAGGAAGAGAAATCCTCTTGATTTTCCCCTTATCCTCCTACTGTCTCCTTTTTAATGAGAATCTGCTGTGAGGGGAATCAATCAGTGCTGCAGCCAGAGTCCACATCTTCAGAGAGAATCAGATGGGAAATGCTAATGAAAGCCCTAATCTTCTCTGAGTATATGGTTTGAGCATTAGGGAGATTTTCTAGTGAGGAACATGAAAGATCATTTTTTTCTTAAATCATGCAGGTATACCACAATTGTTAAGGAGAAACCTCTTTCCTGTTTTACCTCTTCCTCTTTGGGTACGTCTGTAAAGGGGGAAAGGCAACAGGTTGGAACTAGTAAGGGGCACAAGCTTTGACCTTGACCATCTGTGCTTCCAGCTCCTCTGCAGAACTGGCTAAAGACCAAGTTTTTGAACAGGGAGGCAGAGGATGAAGTTAATTTGTGCAGCTGGACCGCTTAAAAATACTGTATTCATAACTGACAAAAGTATGCCAATCCCTCACTATTCCCAAGCTATGCCAGTGGGGCAGGCCAGTGCTGCATGACAGAGAGTGTTGGCTCAGAAAGCAGCAATGGGAGATGGTATTTAGAGAGGGTATGTGAGCCTAACCGTGTTTTGTAGTCTTCTCCCTTCCTACTCTTCCAGCATCAAGATTTTGCATGAAGAACATTAGAGAGCATAGCTCTGGCTTTAGTATTGTAGATCTATTGCCCGTGAATTTGTCCCATCTTTTTAAAGATCTGATATTACTCTCTGCTTTGACAAACTTGTTTAGCAAAAAAAAATTCCAGACATTTACTACCAGCTGTGTAAAAAGGGTGTTTTATTTTACCTGTTTAAAAGCTAGTTTTGTAGTGGGATTTGGCCTTCTAAATGATTTGGGAAGCAACAGTTCGTAGCTCACTATGGACAAAGTGCTGCCCTCAGGACTTGGTAAACATTTCCCATCTCTCTCTTCAGCCTTATCCTCTCCAGAGTGGAGTCCAGCCTTTTTAGTCTGTCCACACACGGCAGCGCTATCCCCTTGTTCCTTTTAGCTGTCCTGCTCTGTATGTTCTCTGATTTCTCTGTACCGGGTGTTGGTGTCCAGGTGCTGGCAGTGGGGGCTGCAGGGCCTCTGTGAGGAGAGGCCAGGGCTGCCCCATGCTGGACACAGCCGGTTCCAGCTGGCTCCAACGGACCCACTGCAGGGCACAGCTGAGCACCTCAGCCAAGCAGGTGGTGCCTTCTGGGAAAATATATTTAAGAAAGGGCAAAAAATGCAGGATGTAGAGAGGAGGAGGGAAAAAAAAAATTTGAGAAACAGCAGAGGGAGCACCAAGGTCAGAGAAGGAGGAGGAGAGCCCACACTGGAGCAGACAGTAAGTGTGTGGAGGAAGGAGCCACAGAGAGAAACCTCCATGTAAACTCCCCCCACTCCTTGTGCCACTCATTGCCTCTCCAAAGGGACTGAGGGTAACCTGCGTTGATAACAAGGGGGCAAAGAAAAGGAGCCTGGAGCGAAGGAGTGGCAAAGGCAGGAGGAAAGGCATTTTCGCTAAGCATGTAAATGTTTCTTTCTTTTCTGTTTGTTTCCTAATGCCCGGGCCAGTAATTAATTATATATGTATTAACAATAAATCAAGTTAATTTTCCCCAAGTTGAGTCTGTTTTGCCTGCAACAGTACTTTGTAGGTGATCTCAGCCCACGAGCTCCTTTTTCCCACTGTTCTCCCCACATTGTGCTGGAGGCAGGGTTGGGCGAGTGGCTGGGTGGGAGTTTGGTTTCTGTCTGGAGCCAATCCACCATGCGTTCTTGAGAACCAGAGCCCAAAACCACTCACAGTACTCAAGATGAGGGCACATAGTGGTTTGATATATGTTCAAATCCATCCAGTTCCATCTTATTCTCAGTAGCCTTCCCAACACTGCCCCACAGCTTGTTAGTTTTCGTTTGTGCTGGCTGCTGTAGCATGTTGAGCAGAGTTTCATCCCTATTTCAGAATGTGACATTCCCAACCCTCATACTGTTTTGCTTTTAGATTTAGTTCTTCAAAATAGGGATTTTCTTTGTGTTTGAATCATGCCCAAATCCCAAGAGGGAATCTAGGTTCTACACAACATCTAATATTTATTAATAACCATTTTTTTCTTGACCCTTAGTGAGGAATAGGCAAGATTTCATATTACATTTTTTAATTACAGAGGCAGGTATTGAAATACAAATCTAGATGTTCTAAATTGGTGGCTACTTTGGATATAAAAGATATCCATTGCACTTCTTGAGTAACATGTTTTCTTTGTGTCTGCTACCCAAAGTTAGTGTAGAAGCTGTTAATAAATGTTACTAGAAAATGGCCTGAACACCACTTCAGAAGCGCTTGATCTACACTTCATGTTTTGCGTTACGTAAACACAGTATATCCAGTGAAAAACATGCTTTTCCCTCTGAGGTATTCTTAAGAATACAGGATGAGTAGGTTCAAGAAACAAAGAAATAATTTAGTGTTCCTACCTAATGGTGTGTCAACCAGAATTGCATTGAACAGCTCAGTGGGGTTTGAGGCAATGCTGACTGCTTCCATTTGCTCAAAGCTCCCCAGTGGGTGGCACTTGGGAACAAGTTCAGCTATGGGTCGCTGATGTAATGTGCCAGTTATTAAAAGAATTACGTTGTCAATCATATAGCTGTATCTGTATTTGAAAGAAAAAGTAAAAGAAATTTATCTTTATAATGAATTTTCCTTTGAAAAAATACAAACCCAAGATTTTTTAAAATTAGTAACAATACTAAAGTCAGAAACAACTACAGTACTTGCAAGTTTGTATGTTCACTCAGTAACAATGTCTCATCAAAAACAAACAGAAGTTTTTAAATAGCAAGTAGGTAACACAGTACCAGTTTTAAACTACATGACTTGTTTGGAAAAGAGACGCTTTTAAAGAAGAGGAAACTGAAACATGAGTATAATAAGCATAACATCTGTGAAATGTAGATTCACTATAACAAGTGACAATGAGTGGTATCAAAACGTAAATCACCTGAGCTAGCAGCTTCTCTAGTTAGGAATTTTGTTATTTCATATAGACCATCTAGACAGAGAAGAAATGCATGGGAATCTCGGCACTAAAACAGCAAAGTTCATGCAGATGGACCAGTCTTAGGGCTTTCTTCTCAGCTTTAAAAATCCTCCCATAAGGAAACTAAGAGCAGGTTCTCACAGATTTCTTCTTTATCGCTAAAAGTTTTCTTTTCAGTAGAAGTTTTCTATCAGCTTCTTACTAGTTTTACTGTCAGAGAAGCTGATAAGAGTTTTGTCAGTGACTTGGAAATGGGAAAGCTATTCCTTTGGGATGTTTGTAACAAAGATGCCAGTCTTCAGCTTGCGTTCTTGAGTCAGAACACAGAGACATATAGGAATTAATATGATCTCACATAAAATCTGTGAGGGGGCTCGAGGATCTGGTGAAATGTAGTTCAATGAGTTAATAATTGTATATTAAATATCTTAAAATATTGTCTCCATTATTAGAAAAATGACAGTGTGCAGAGTTTGTGCATACACATGTACACATGCATGTCAATCAGTGTGAGAAATGCGTTGCCATAATTTTCGTATTTTCACTTTCATTTCCCTGAAGCAAAATGTAAACATTGTATGCCTACAGGTCAGTCTTTAAGATCCTGTTGATATAGTAGCCTAAAACCGGTCTGCTACACTTGACCAGAAAAAAAAAAAAGGCAAAACCAAAAAACCACCACTTTATTTTGCTGTTATGATAAAAATACTACTTGAAAGTAAGCTGAACAGTCTAGTGTTCTTGTTATAATATATTAAAAAGATAAGATCAAGGGAAGTAAACAGTTAGGTAAAATATCCTGCTGACATTTCAATAATCCATATTGTTATACTGTTATAAAGCAGATAGCTGTTCTTAAAGTTAAGTCATTCATTTACAGTTTTATCTGTTTACGATTGAGATCAGAACTTTCTCTTCATCTGGCATCACACAGTACTTGTGCTTTTTAAAAAAGCTGCTTGGATGTAAGTATCTTGCAATATGCAACATAAAGTTCTTCTGTTTTTAATGTTCAAATGGTATAAAAAGTATGGTAGGGGTATGATGTGTTGACTTTCGCCCTTTAAAAAAATCTCAAATTTGCCATATGCCTAGTAATTAACTCACTGCCCTGTACAGCATGAAATTGCTAAGCATGAAATTGCTAATCTTGCATGAGTCATCCCCTTAAACTTAAGTTTTGCAAGTTCTCTGACTTAAATGATATTTGAAAATGATAACCATTTTTCTCAATCTCTACCAGTTCTCCTGCCACTGTACACAGAAAAAATCTGTTTGTGTTCTTTGAAATTAGTTGCAAAGACAACAGCTCTTCATATATATATATTTCAGAACTCATATTAATAAAGTATGTAAATGTTGCAGTATCAAAGTAATATTGCTATTTTTGAAGCTTAATAGAAATTCCAGTACAATGTGTTTACACTGTTTTAACTTGTAAGTGCTTTTTTTTTGAGTCTGTGTGGTAAGCTATGTGGTAACATTACTTACGTGATAAAATTCAGAAAAGTGGCAAGTGGTTCAAAAGCATGGTTTCTAAAGTAATGAAATTCTGTGAGTAGTTTTGCTTTCAGTTTATCATCGATGGTGGAAATAGTGAGAGGGCCAGTTTCATTTGCCAAGAAGTTGCCATAGTCTGTAGTCTGTAGATGTAACTTCAGATCTGGAATTAGATGATCATGAGAATAAACTGTCATTATTTTCTTCACAAGCCAAATAAAAAATATTTAAAATGTTAATTTCTAACGTTAAATTTTCATATTAAGCATCTGATCATACTCTATTGAAAAGTTTTTGGTATAGATTTAATACAGAGTAAATGAATAATTAATGCAAATTTGTACTGCCTACCAGTAAGACCTACTGCATGCCACAGAAAAGCACAAATAATTTACACCTTTTTGAGAAGTTTCACCAGCAGGTTTCATTTTCAGCCACACCAGGCACAGTGTTAATTACTGCTGTCCCTAGACCCTTCTCAATCAGGTTTGTTCAATGTTTCGATTTCACCAATTTGCACCATTATAATACGTCAGTTGCTTTGTCTCCTGCACTCCTATGGATTGTTAGGCATCAATAGAAATCATCCTTTAACTTTGCTAAGATCTTAAATCTTCATAAGAAACATATAAATCTCAGGTAAGACTGTAATCTTATGTTATCAGGCTGTCTGAAGAAGAGGAGAGAACACATCTTGCCTGGCTCAGATTCTGGGCTCCAAATGGCTTCTGCAGTGGAGCACTTGAAATGGCAGAGTTACACTCTCTTAGCATTTCTGGTTTGGCTTTGTCTGATTTATGGCTGCAACTACCAGATCCTAAGAAGCTGTTCCAGAAACTTGGGTTATCATGACATATTCTGTCTGAGCTCCCGACCCTGGTAACTGAGGAAAATGGGTTGGTTAGACAACAAAGTTGAAAGAAGCTTTTGTAACATCAAGGCATTCATTGGACAAATTTCCTCTGCTAGCCATTTTGCCATGAAGCAAAAGTAAGAATTTGAATCAGTTCTTATTGTTCAAAGCAGTTTAACATTTCCTTTTAGAAAAGGCTCTGCTATATTGCATAATTATGTTCAAATGCTGTATTAAAACTACTATAAATTATAGATTGGGATAATGCTATATGGTTTGGGCATTCATAATGATTTGATTTCCAGATAAAATCTGAAGTGATATTTAGGGAAAAGAACAGCAACATTCCCACTGACTGAAAGAGGGCTGTACCCGTAAGAGAAGTTAATATGCAGTTAGCAAGGTGTGCATTTATCAGTATAGTAGCTACTCTTTCCTATTTCCTGATGTGTATACTTTCTTAGTATGCAATAAGGTTGCCTACACTGAGACTTAAAGCAAAGGAACTAGTGCACTGCAAATTCAAACTTCTACGTCTAGGACTCCAGCTTACTGAGATAGATATAACCCTCAAAGTTTTCTATGCAGATTGGCTGCCACTCAAACTCATTTTAGCAATTACAGAATCATAGAGTCATAGAATGGTTTGAGGTGGAAGGGACCTTTAAAGGTCATCTAGTCCAACCCCTCTGCAATGAGCAGGGACATCTTCAACTAGATCAGGTAGTTCAGAGTCCTATTCAACCTGACCCTGAATATTTCCAACCTCTCTGGACAACCTGTTCCAGTGTTTCACCATCCTCATTGTAGAAAATGTCTTCCTTATATCTAGTCTGAATATACTCTCTTTTAATTTAAAACCATAACCCCTTGTCCTATTAAAAAGTCTGTCCCCATCTTTCTTATAAGCTCCCTTTAAGTACTGAAAGGCCACCATAAGGTGTCCCTGAAGCATTCTCTTCTCCAACAACCCCAACTCTCTCAGCCTTTCCTCATAGGAGAGGTGTTCCATCCCCCTGATCATTTCTGTGACCCTCCTCTGGACCCACTCCAACAGATCCATGTCTTTCCCGTACTGAGGACTCCAGAACTGAATGCAGCACTCCAGGTGGGCTCTCACCAGAGCAGAGTAGAGGGGGAGAATCACATCCCTTGACCTGCTTGGCCACGCTTCCTTTTATGCAGCCCAGGATATGGTTGGCTTTCTGGGCTGCAATTGCACATTGTCATATCATGTCCAGCTTTTCATCCACCAGTATCCCCAAGTTCTTCTCTGCAGGGCTGCTCTCAATCAGTTAATCCCTCAGTCTGTATTGATACTGGGGGTTGCCCTGACCCAGGTGCAGGACCTTGTACTTCGCCTTGTTGAACCACATGAGGTTCACATAGGCCCACTTCTTGAGCTTGTCCAGGTCCCTCTGGATGGCATCCCATCCCTCAGGCATGTCAACTGCACCACTCAGCTTGGTGTCATCTGCAAATTTGCTGAGGGTTCACTCGATCCCACCTCAATGTTGTTGATAAAGATATTAGATGGTACTGGTCCCAATACGGACCCCTGAGGGACACCACTCATCACTGATGTCCTTTTGGACGTTGAGCCATTGACCACTACTCTTTGGATGCAACCATCCAGCCAAGTCCTTATCCACCAAATGTTCCATCCATGAAATCCATATCAATTCACATCAACGCATTCTTGGATATGACAACCTTACTCAGCCAGCGCTCTGAAACTATTAGCATTTCTCTAGATCTTCCTGCAATAAGCTGAATTTATGCTACCAGTGTAAACTAATTGCTTCTTAAAATGATATAGGTGATCACGAAACTGTTGCCAAAAGAAAGCAGAGGTAATTGGTCTTTCAATAGTCAGAGGCAGATACTAGGAAATAGTCATAGTTTCAGTACAGGTTTCCATGTAGGAAGAAGAAAGAGAATCCAAGTATGAAAAGAAAGAATCATTTAATTCAAGAGAGAGAGAAAGGTAAGCAAGATTAAGAGATCCATAGAATGCAGAATTATACCCAGAAATTAGTCTAAATATGTAAGACAAACTTTTTTAAAAAGCACTAATATTTTCATATCACACCTACATTCCTGTGAAAACTGATCATTTTTACTTTTTTTTTACTTTTTTTTCATTGCAAAGAAGGTAAAAATACCTGGCATATGGTGGGATTAGATAATACTACCTTGTTACATGCACAAAGCTGAATCCCAGCTTTCCTCAATTCCTTTTCTGATGAACTACTGATACCTACCTTGAGTCACACTCTGTAAATGTTTTTTTTTTTTTTCATTTTGTTTTAGCATATTTATAATATTTTTAACTTAGGGCAGTTTTTGTGGTGTGGTGCTATGCCACAGCATGCAGAATGGGGTATATTTATTACCTTTTAGTGTGAAGACATGAACTGAAGGCACTACTGGACAAAGACAATAGTACTACAGTACAAATCTCAAGCACAGTGGTTTTCAGGGGTTTAGTACCTGAAGCCCTGGTATTATCAGCCCCAAGTATTGACCATTGCGAAATGTGTTTGTCATCATGAGATGAACAGAAACCAAAACTGATGATTGGAAGTAGTTTGACAAGACTGCATTACCTTCCTCACTTCTCTGATTGACTGAGTGGCTTCAGAAACCGTGTGCTAATGTAAGGCATGAAAAATATTAGCTATAACACATTAAACAGCCCTACCTGGCTCTCAAAAGCTATTGAGGAAATATATGCCCAGGAATTTATGACCCTGCCAGTTCCACAGCCTCCTTTATAGAAGTATTTCTTCTAACTGATTTAATAAATGCCAGCATGCATACTTTATGTAAAAAACAATATTCTACACTATCTCATGGTCTTGGCCAAAACAACTGAGAAAATCATCATCCACAAGCTCAAGACCATATAATATAAATCAGGAATGTCATAATCAGAGTTCACACCATGACAGAGTTCAGAGCAGCTCAGAAACTGCTCTGCTGGTCTTAAATTATAGTCTTCTGATTGCTGTTGTCATAAATAAGACCTGGGGACTAACACAGTCAGAAACTTCTAGTAGTAACATGACCTGATGACCTGGCAGGAGTAGATGGCAGAGCATTACAGGGGCCTCAGACATTCCTGTTCACCAAAACTTTTTAGTGATGGTAGCTTCTCCTTTTCTTAGGGGCTCTTGGAGGCCTACGCGAGACCCTGGGCTTTTCAGCATGTCCACAAGATCCCCAGGAGAGAAAATTCCTGTATTTCAGGTGTCAGTATTATTGCCATCCATCTGCATTGTGTATTTCCTCATTACAATTATATGCAGAAAAATTATATGTAGGAAATGTATGACTAAATAATATTCACAATTGAACAGCAACCAAACACAATTAACAGTATGTCTAAATGGAATTAATGCGCAGAGGGAGACTAGTTTAAGATGAATGCAGTTAAGACAGGAATGATGCTGCTCAGAAAGGAGTATTGCGAGAACTTGAACAAAGTGTTAACCTGGTCTCTCGGCATCAAGCACATGGTGTCTTGTCTGTCTCCTGACATTGATAGCCAACTACCCTCAGTTTTCAGTTACACTGTTATTTCAGCGACTGTGTGCTGGTGTGTCCTGGCTCTGGCAAGTTAAGTGAACTTATTTCAGTGATGGTGGGAGCAGAGTTGGGCTGCTTGTCCTTCTGTGACCTAGTCTCCCTTCTAGAGAGCATTAGTCTTTTCATCACACAGGGAAGTAAGGAAAGAATAAAGCACTGAATTTAAACTGCCCCCCCTTCCCCCCATATTCTACTTCAAAGACTGTCAGCAGGGTTCCTCTGGGAATCCCATTCCCCTGAAACGGATGATGACATAGAGCCAAACTAGTAGCATGCCATGTTGCAGAGGATTCAGCCAGTGTTGCAGCCCACATGGTAGCTCCATGGAAATTATAGGAATTCAAACAAGCCCAAAGGGATGTCTCAGTCAAGCTGAAGGCCTCTTCTCTCTGTGTGGCCCTGAACTGAGAGGACACAGTGGTATCATAAATCAATTAGCATGCTCCTTGTTTTCTTTCCCTCTCACTGTTTTATTTTATGATTATCAAGCAGAGGTAAGGCGCTAACCTACAGCTTTTCTTGTGGTTCTTCTGTACTGACATTATGGTTTCCCCTCTAGAGATATCAAAACCACTTTGAAATTAAAAGATCTTTTTGATTCTATTTATAGGTTACTTGGGGTGGTTTTGATTTTGTTTCTGCTTGTTTGTTTTAGCATATTTATAATATTTTTAACTTAGGGCAGTTTTTGTGGTGTGGTGCTATGCCACAGAATGCAGAATGGGGTATATTTATTACCTTTTAGTGTGAAGACATGAACTGAAGGCACTACTGGACAAGCACAACAGTACTACAGTACAAATCTGCATGCTGGATCTTTTAATTGGAACCAAAATAAAATGTATGCATAAAGCTCCATTTTTTTACTTTGAAGGAAAAGAGTGTGGTTTTGGTGCACTGTACACTCATGGTGCAAGTTCAATAGTAAAGCATCCTATATGTGTAGAGAGATAAGTGTATTCAGCCACATGTACAAATGCAACACTTCCCATATTTTCATTATAAATAATACATTTGGTAGATAACTGGTGGGAATCTGTTAGCTGTCTAAAAGAAGTAGAAAATGTTATGATGGAGAAAGAGATGTAGCTGAATAGAGAAAGAAGGGAAGTGATCATGGGTGGTAGAGATGTGCTTGTAGGAGGGTTGATGAAGGCTGCTGCTTCTGTTGCTGAAATAATTTGCATTCTAAAATTGAATGAACATTAGAAAGAAGAAGTTCAAAAATAAAAAAGTCATTGTTCTTTCTACTATAAATCTTACTTAGAAAAGGATTTTATCTCTCTATTTTGATCTGTCCATCTGTTGCATGCTCTTGATAATGTTGAAGGTCTATATATCCCAGAAATGTTTGAAAACCACTTCCTAGTTGTAAATAACTTTCTTGTAGTGTGATTTTAGATAGTTTTTCTTAATTACTCTTAGCTTAACATGAGCGAGTATTCTTCTGGGAAGGATGAAGAAAATCCTTTTCTCTTGTATGTTTTTAAAAATTTTTAAACCTGTATATTTTCATCTTATTCAGAAGTAACCAGGATTTAATGTTTTTTCTTTTCTTCATGGAGCCTTTGATGTCATCATTTATTGAGCTCCCCTGCAGGGACAAGTGGAGTAAGAGCAAGGTTTAATAATTCCATCATTCTGTCCTTTGTATCTTTTATAGATGTTTGAAGCTCTATTAGCTTTTTCTGAAGTCTGTGTATTCATGGAGCAAGACTTACACAATGAAATACAGTATCAAGAGTGTCTGTAGAGTCTTTAAGTTGCACAGATCACAACTGCTGGTGCAAATAGGTTACAGAAACTGTTGATTTTGTCCAGTGACGTAAGGAATAGATTTCAGTTCTCAGAGTAAGTGTATACATATGTTCTATGCCATTGTATGAAATGGAGAGCTGTTAGAGCTCTCCAGCTTATCAGCTGAAGCAGGTCCATACACTTGGTAAGCTGAATAGTCCCTAGATCCCACTGACTGTACTGACAATCTCTTCTTTAACTATGAGAGGAACTTTATCCTGCTGACAGGTAAATAGCTACATGTATCTATTTAAATGTAGTTGTTTTAATCTGCAAGGTGAATGGCAAGCAACCTTCCCAGATTTATGTTGTTATTTTATTAATAGTTCAGAAAGCCTCAAAACTCCATTGTATATGGGAATCATCAGGTTCTGCACTTCTCATTTCCCCAAATGCATTACTGCATACACAAAGCAACCAATGCTTAAAACAGAGTAAGCTTATTATTTCTCCTTGTTCCTTTTTGAAATTAATTTAATAGGCTGCATGTTATAGAAATTATTTCAGTGTACAATAATAACTTTTATTTTGAAGCCAGGGAAAGAAACTTTATGTTCCTTTAGAAGGGTGGTTTTTGTCTTACATTTTTTTCCTGCCAAGTGTCTAGAGGTATGTCATATGATTTTTTGTACAAGTCTGTCTTCATCAGGCTGTGACCAGTCTTGACCACAGAAATCTGTTTTGGAAACTAGTGTGTGTTCTCTTTATTACTGTGGCAAAGTCACCTTGAAAAAAGCTTTTTTTTTTTTTTTTTTTTTTTTAAGCTTGAGCATAGTTTAGTTTTATTTTTGTGAAGTCTAGTTTTCTCTTCCTGGTAAGCAGAATGTCCCCCACTGCCCTAAAACTCATGAAGTGATAAAGTACTAAAATTATACCTTTTATAGAGAAATGCAGAACCAGATGGTGAGCTTTTAATAAGATTTTGGGAACTGTTTTATCCAGCTGAAATTATATGAAACTTGAACAGTTCTATAGTGTGGTTAAAATCTGTGAAAAGGTTACCAATCTCCATAGGAACTCTGTGGATGAGATTTCCAAACCTTATCTGTAAAGTAAAAAATCCCATCATCTGGACTGCTTTGCAAATCAGTCTGTACAATCCTAGGGTGATTTCTATGGAAAGCTATTAACTTAAATATGAAAACAGTTTTTCAAAGGATATCAGGGTTGTCTCTGGTTTTTAAGATAAGCTCTCAATACTTCAGTCTTTTACCTTCCCTTCTTCAAAGGTCTAAGCAACGGTATTTCTTCCTAAATACAATAAATCAGCAGACTTACCTTCCAGTGTCTCACACTGTGCTAAATTGACATAGTCCGCACTTGTCAAGATCCCAGCTTTGAACCCTCGGACCAGACCCTCCAAGTAACCATGGTCCACATTGAAGTAAAACTCTGAGTATCCTGGCATGGAGAAAAGGAGATTTAATCTCTCTGCTGGATACTTGATGGTACTGAATATCTGCCACCAACTGTTTTCCTCCTCTTTGGAAGGAGTGACAAATAGTCACTGATTTCCTGCCAGACTATGATTGTGTTTTACCAACTGGTTTCTTCCTGTTTCTTGCTCCTCGTGTAGATCCAGTATAGTTGATGCTTACACAACAGCCAGCCAGCAAATCCAACTCCCTCCTGTCAGAGCCAGAAAATGAACCTATTATTGATGAAAGGGAAGCCAAAAAGGAAGTATAAGATTTAACCATTGCTTACAAGAATGCTCTGTACTGATTGGAGAATGAGAAAGCATATTACAAAGCTTGATAGCATTTTTGCATTTCTTAAATGTATTATAAACAGGAAGTTATCTGTGAATACATATTGAAAAATTATTTCTGCACTAAAATGGTGGGCTGCGGTAGAACATAGCCTATTCAAGGAATGTAGATGATTTTTAATGTCTCTTTTGGTTTTTAACATTTTGATTGCTGGAAACTTTCTGCTGCTCATCTCTTATTAATAAATCTGCATATGAATTATAAGATCCTTCTAATAGTTACAGTGAACACTCGATCTTGCCCATAGGTGAAAGGTCTTTGAAGGGATTTGGCTTTCATTAGCCTTTAAAGTGAGTATTCAGAACTTACCTCAGAACTATAGTTTGTCCAAGTTCCAGTCAAAATACTCTGGTTATATTCACTAAGATGTGGAAATAACTCATATATTTCCTCTTACAGAATAAAGATTATAAAAATAGGGGTCTTGATTTCAATAATGCAAATTTAGAGCCTTTTTAGACTTTCTGATTGTGATTCAATTGAAACTCAAAACTGCTAAATCTATTCATGCCTTTTATACTGAAGGGTTAAGTCTGATGCCTTTCAGATTTAGGTGCCCCAAAGCTGACAGTTCAAAGTGACTATGCTTCTGTAATCAACACAAGAAGTTCTTTTTTTCCCGAAATTCACTAGCATATGCAACACGTCTCCAAGCTTTGCTGGAAGGGAAAGTCTTATCTCACGCTAGGTGATATTTAGATATGTAGTTAAATGGAGCTCAGGAATGTTGCAATGAGGTGTCTGAAGACTTCTGCATGGCTGGTGGGTTAACACCAGCAACAGAAACTACAACAGCTGTCTGCTATCCACATCTCAACACTGAGACTCCATTTTCAGTGCTTTGAGCACGTTTGGTGTACTGTGTCAGCTGAAGACATGCAGCTTGGCTTTTCTATTGACCCCTTGTGCTGAAATATGGCTGCAGCGAGAGTTGTGAGTCGGCAGCCACAGGGACAAGGCTGTGAACACAAGACTTTCTCCCCTATCCTGGGAGCTGAGAGACTGATGACAGCTTGGTACTTACCAGGTGATTCCTGTCTATACCTCCTTGCTCCTGGCACAGCAAGGCTTTGCAAGCCGTACAATGAGGCACGAAGTGCCTGGGTGTTTGCTGCCCAAGCAACCACCCACTACCTCCTCTCAGAAGGTCACTAGCTAGCTGGCTTCTTGGCTGGCTGGCCAGGAGCCTCCAATGGCCAAGAAGTGGCCATGAGCCACCTGGCAGGCCAGGCTGAGGCAAGGGAGTAGTACTAATACAGCTTGAGGGTCAAATTAAAATTGTCTCAGGCGGGTTATTACCATGCCTGTAACCAACTGCAGGGGAAATAATGACAGCATTTGCATTTAGACATTTTTTAAAATCACATGCTCAGATATGCAAACTGTAATTAGTTGAGAGTTCAAATGGTGCCTAGAGTATTGAAGTTTGCTCCTTGTAAATTGGGCTTCCAGTTTTAAGTTGGTCAGTTCTTAGCATTGCAGAGTTAACCCAGCTAAAGAAGAATGAGACAGATCAGACCTGTTAGACACTAGAAATAAAACAGCTCCCTCCTGCACACAAACAAGTTTTTTTTGTCTCCCAAGTCTGCATCCAGCAGTGCTCAGAATCTCCTTGTGCAAGAAGTTGTCAGAAGAAGTTTGTTGATAATGTTTCAAAAGCCAGGGAGATTTTTCAGGATATGTGACCACTGTCAGTGCTTCATTATTGACACATGAAGATAACCACATTAGCTTAAACCTGTTATTTTTGTTGTTGTCATCATCATTGTTCTAGCATATTTCGCTTGACAGCCTCTGATATTAATATTTTCAAGGAAAAGAAACAAGGATAGGTAATAATATGAAGGACTCATTACTGTGTACACTAAGAGAAATGTCTGGTTTTAACCCACACATCTCAAAAGTCTGTGTTACATAAACAAGTAATGTCTCGCAGCAGCTGAATTCAGGCCTCCCCCAGCTGCAATCACAGCATATCAGGATGTGGCGCATACCCAGCTGGTGGCAGTCCAAGGTTATGCTGCCAACGAGCTTCCAAAACTTCAGACAGCAGAGATAGTGCAGAAATGGCTTTGCAATAGATCCTAAATTTAGTAAGGTGCAGGGTCATGTGAATACTGCCTGGCAGGTGCAAATACCACCACTGGTGATCCTCCAGTGAGAAAGTGTGACCACGAGATCCATAAGTACTGTCGGGACCATCACTTTTAAGTATAATCACTCAGCAAAGTTGTTTTGTGAAATCTGTGTAATTTTGAATGATTTCAGGAAACTGCAAAATCCAGCTAAACTCTTCAGTGATTTTATCTGTTAAGGGATAAGGTGTCAGATGATATGATCCAGGTTATTAGACTGCATTCAACAACATCAGAAAATGCTCAGTTCTCTGATTTTTGTTACAAGAAAAACTGATGAAAGGAGACAGCTTTAGCAGCAGTTTAGACATGATACATATAATTAGCTAATGCACTAAATTTTTATATAGCAATGTATATGTTCAGTATCTATTGTTGTAATTTATCAATATCATGTTCAATATCTATTCTAATTTCTTATGAGTGGCTAGTAACATACGATTTAACATTTTGCAGTTGGTAAGTTTTTATTAAAACATTATAGTTCTTTATATTAATGAATTTATTTATATAGAGTTGTGAACTGACTTTAACAAATTACCATGTGAGAAAATATGATACTCTCACCTGTTAAGTTTGTGTAGTGCAAAGGTTGAGATATTTTTAAAAGAATTTTTTAGCAGTGAGCTAAACAAATACTGATAGCATGTTTGAGAGGAGAAGTTAATTCAGGTTAAGCAGAATTAGCAAGGCAAACCTGCTTAGATCTCAGAGCAGAATTTAACCTTTGATACTGACAGTTTTTGAGAAACTGTGAAACAAAATGCATATATTATTTAACCACAAGAGGTCATCATAACACTGCTGTAAGCCACCTTTCTTCAGGTTTTTTCACCTCCACTGAAATAGTTGGAAAGAAACATGAAAAAGTTGTGGTTTTAAATTTTTTTTTCAGCTAATCCAAGGTTAACAATAAAAAACACATATACTGATTATTTATTCAGAAGTGACAAACAAAATATTTCTGTTTTACCTGTATTTTTGCTATATCCACAGATTTTTCTCTATGCTTCCTCTTTCTTTTTTTAACAGTGTTGACAGCTTCTAGTCACAAGGTTAATACTGAAGAACAAATGACAAAGAATCAGCAGGAGAGTGAGTAAGTGGTGTTATACCAGTGGAATGTTGACTAAATCACATGAATTCAAAGTTACTCTTTTTTCGTTAGTACTTAAAGATGCTACTTTTTTCATCTTGGAATCTCATTTAGAAGTCTATTTATAACAGCTTTAGACAGGCAGATCTCTGCCTAAATTGTGGTTTCGCTTATCCAGAAACAAAGCTCACTCAAGTCTTGACTGTGCAATTGTTTACGTAGATAATTAACGATATGTGTGACAGATTCACTGTTATTGGTATATAGTGCTGCTGCAACATATGAAACAGATTTCTTAATTTGTGTGTATATTGATTCTTTTTGTTTGGATCTGGAAGATTTTTGACATAACACTGGCTCTATACTTCCTATCCTGTTGGTGGAAAATGCACCTCCCTTACTTACAGATCAGAAGTGTTTTTAAAAACATAACTTGTTCTTTCAGCTGTTCCCCCCCCCCAAAAAATTGGATTTTTTTTAGATTACCTAGGTAAAAATTATGAGCTGTGTACTATTCAGATTAAACTATTTTAATTTTCTAACACAACTTACTTGTATCTAAACTGATTCAGAGACTTTTGGAAGGAAGTATTTCCAGTGTCTTTTTTGTTACAAAAGATATTCTATCAGCTTTGTAGGTCAGCAAGCCTTTTGGTTTTTGGTCTTTGTTCAAGGAATTACATACCAGTGTAATAAGAAGGATTTTATCAGAGACTTAAAGTGGTAAATCTGTGGAGAGAAGCCAGGAGAAGATCATTATCAGTACATGTAAACCTAGAGAAAACCAGATTTGAGAGAATTAACAAAGCTCTGGAATGCTTTCAGAAGTGAAGCTGGAATTTTACAAAATTTATACACTCACTTGAAAAGTTGGGCTACTTTGGTGTGAATAATTTGTACTTTTGGGCACTGACAGTCACATTAATTCGTCAGCCTTCTGCTCAGGACTCAAGTTCTGGTTAATTCTAGCGAGGATGACAAAAATTCAGATCCTGTGTTTGTCTTTAAGGCCCGTAAGCCTTTCTCTGCACAGTATCAGTTGTTTTTTCTGTTATCTTAATTTTTAGTCCTCTTCTTGAGAAGTTTTTATGCAGGTGAACACCCTTTTCTCTTCTTCATAGATCAGTTATTCATTAACTGTCACAAAATTCACAATCAACAGGTGATATCTTTAGATTCCTTCAGGTATCATGAAGGTTTTATCCTTGATACGTCCTGAAAACAAAATACGAATGATAAACTTTTGAGATAAAAAGTACAAACAACTCAATATGAAGTGCAAGTGGTCCATTAATTCCCCACATTTACAGTTCTCTGTTGTACCAAATCCCCTACCCTGAGGACCATAGCTTGAATGGTGTCCTCATCGTCATATCATTTCTAATACAGATGCAAATTCTGACAGCTGTTTTTGCTGATAGACCAATTCACCATTAATATCTCTTTTTGACTGTCAACTTTATCTACTTCAAAAAACAGTCAGAAGATGTACATGACTGCAAAATGTAGCATTCTATTAACATGACATGAAATTGATTATAGATTACAGAAGGATACTTTATTTCTTGCTCTATAAACATAACAGTTAAGAGTTCTGAAGCAATGAACATGACAGTGAGTGTATTGGTGTTACCCTGTGTATCGTAGCAGAAATCTGCTACCTGTCTTTTTATGGCAGATAATTACAGACCTCATAGGAAGACAAAATGGAATTGAGAAAATAGATTTTCCAGTACTTTGAAGTGGTAGTTACTTGAAGGGTAAAGTTGCAAAATATTAACTTTTGGATATAATTTAATACCTTATATCCAACAAATCTAATTTCAGATAAAGTAGTAAGAGGTATTGTCAAAATTCAAGTTTGAACATTGAACTTATGGATGATTACTTTTAGTGACATAATGGCCTTCAGTGTTTCTGAGCACCTTCAGTTTTAAACTTTGATATAAGGAATTTACTAAATGCAGAATATTCTTATTGTTATTAGGATTCATTTCTTTCCTTTTGTTAACTGCCACCACCACTTCTTGAAAATGGATTCCAGAAAACAGAAAAAACCCTCAAATTATAATATGGATTGGATCTGATTATGACTTGAGAGAAAAGCTGAAAGTGTGAAACTTATTAAATATTCAGATCCAGAAAGAAATAAAATAAAATTAGAAGCATTAAATTCTTATTTTCAGCCATCTTCATATTATGCTGTCACTTTAAATTTGGTTTCCAACCTACTGTATAGTAAACATGTTCCCAACTACATTGGGTCCTTGTTAAATAATTATTAAATGGGAAAGAGCAGTTATATATTGCAGACACTGAAGAGAGACCTCCTATTATTTCTTCCCACATGAAACCTAGGTGGTTACACCAGTTCTCACAGCATTTTGTGTTACTTTACATTCTACAAACATTATGTACAAATGGACAATGTACAGTGCATCATGTAGAAATGATAATGTGCATAAATGCAAGGTGAGTCTCTTCATATGGGTTAAAGAGGGCTGTGATTTAACATGTAAAATCAAAAAAAACCTTCCAGTAGTAGGAGATACTAAATAGGGTCCAAAATCAATGGTTGGGTTTGGTTTTGTTGTTTTGCTTTGTTTTGTTTTTTCATTTTCAGTATGTTATTCAATGTAGAACAAACAGCACAAAAAATTTATTTGAAAATCAACTAGCCCTTCCTGACATGACTGGAAATGGAGCACCTGGGGAGGAGGAAAAATATCTTTCAGGAGGTCGTGTTTTTTCTAGTATTTTAGCTCTGTTGTCTTCCCCACTGCTTAATAAATGAAGATGATATGGATGTGTATTGCTGACAACAAAAAGCACAATTTAAGAAAATTAATATGGGGAAAAGGCCATTGAAAGGGATGGCTGTTATTGAAAGTTCAGAGGATAACCTGAATAGGGTTCAAAAAGGGAGATAGCATGGATGGAAAGATCATTTAAAATTCTCAAGAACTGAAAGAATAAGATAGAAAACTAGATAAACAGTAGGGATTAGAGAGGATTTTATTGCAAGAGGGGTTGCAACCGGGGGTAGGATGGACACTGGAATGACTTCAGTCATTTGGGACGGAGAACATCTATATCCCGTTTCTTGTAATCTTCATTACAGTTCAATTTTCCATTTATGACTTCTATCTCAAAAGGTTATTAGTAAAGTCTTATACCTGTGATGTACTGAAAAATCAGAACTCCATTTCAACAGGGGCATGAATAGAGTTTAACTCAAGGTTGAATATTTTTGGGGGGGCTACATGAATTGGGTAAATTCAAAAAGTATGTTGTTCAGCTTCAGACTTAAGGCCTGATGTGTTACAAATTTTTCACTAGATGGAGCAATAGTATCTTTCTTAAAATACTACCCCTTCACTGAACTGCTGTGCCAGGAACTTTAAATATGCAAGAACATTCTGAGCTAAATCAGTATATATTGTAAGGCATTTAAATTTGGGAATATATTTGTATTCAATTTGAATATTTGTTTTAAACTTCTGGTAAGCATTTTTCTAGCTCTGATACTGCTTAAGAATTATTAAAATTTAGATTTATTAATTTTAGTTCTTTTTTATGCTCATCTTCATGAATGTTATATAAATGATGGAAAAAGTAATTTAGAAAACAGTCCAGATAACAAGTTAGTACTTATACCTTTTTCTTGTTTAATGCATGTAATGAGAAAGAAAACCAAATTCTGGCTCATTTGTTACATAAATACTTATCTGGTTACAATTCTCCAAAATGTCATTTTACATAAATGCAAATTTTTGCAATCCTTTTTTACATTTTATGTTAAAATGTCTTTTCAAGGTAGATTACTTTAAAAGATAGTGATACTTAAATTAAGAAATAAATTAAGAAGTCTTTCAATCACAGTCTATCTTCTCAAGATTTTAATTCAAGACATATTAGTGGTAAGTTTTAGAATTTTTAAGAATATGGCATTTATGTCAAAGAAATCCTTCTATTGATACGTGCAAGAATAATGATTCTTTATCAAAAGAGTAATTAATCTTTTCTACAGGACTATGTTTTCAGAAGAAAGACAATAATATTATTTTACAAGAAAATGTCAAGGTGATAGATTTTAAATTTTTATTCAGTGTTCAATAGTATTTATTTTACATTTTAATCCATACATCTCCATTCACAGGTTGATTTGCTCCTGTTATGTTATCCCAGTTCTTTGGCTTCAGGCCTAGAAAGTAATAGCTGAACGTGTGTTACTCTGATGATTTATGAAATTACTGCTATTTTTCAATCTTGCATTTGTTCAGTGTCTGATGTTTTTTGAAAGAGCAATTGGTTATAGTAATGGCCAGAATTAATTTATAAAATGAAATCAATATATCAGATGTTGATTTGCACTAAGGAAGAATTTAGGCTGATAACGCATTTGTTTACTTCATTTTCTCCACATGTAGCAGAATTAAAATGGTGCTTGTTTAATTATATAAAAGGATTAGAAAATAAATAACCATCAGATACAATAAAGACAGTTTAGGACTGCTGCTGGAAAGGCTGATAAAATAAATCCTAAATTTAGAAAGAAAACACATAGAAATTATATTCTGTTATATTTTAGTGAGTGCATTACTAGCTGTGTAAATTCTTTTCCTGATAGATTGTGCTGTCTCTGACACACTGGAATCTCATTCATAAATTAATCTCAGTCTTCAGTAAAATTACAGAGTTGGTTTTAAACAATTACTTCGTATTTTTGAAATTTGGATGTAGAGTTCTTTGAGCCCTTTTATTCATTCCTGGTTAAACAAAACTGTATGTCAGCACTCTGCAGCCCCATGGGTGACTGAACTGGCAGAGCACACCGTCGTAAGGACTTAAACACTAGAAGAAATGAAAGTAGTATTCAGGATAAAAGTTCTTAATATTGCATTTTGCTACAAACCCAAATGAGCACATGAATTGTGGGAGAGGTTATTTCAGATCAGTGATTTCATTTTTATCTTTTCTAGTAAAGAGATACTTCAGTCAAAAATTAAAAAATGTTTAATAATAATTGTAATATAAGTGCAGTAAATATTCTGGTGCTGCCTCGTTTACTGAAAAATAGATGCTAAGCCTTCTTTAATGCCAGGGCCTGATTATCCATATGTAGAGGGATCTGTGGGACAGCTGGGAGAGACAGTATGAAAATTTTTTACCCCATTACTTGAGCTGGTAGGATCTGATTTAGCATTAAAAAGTACAGACTTGTATTTCTGTGGCTCCAGTGCCAGGAATATTCAATGGAACCTCCGGAAATTTTGCACCTCCGCCCCTCTTAATCCCAGCCCCAGTGCGTCAGAAAATGAGGTATAATGAATTACCAAACTTTTCACAGCTTTATGGACAGGATGAATGTCAGCAAACAGATCAGTTTAGTCTGACTTCAAGTAGAGAAACAAACTGTGAAACTTAAAGGTACTTGTCTCTTTCTAAATGTCATCATTTTCTTACTTGAATGAATAAAGTAGCTCATGTTGTCATAGCAGTAACTTGCAATAAGTATGTATGAAAATCTTAAAATACTTGAAGAGTAAAGGATCTGGTCCACAATAAGAATAGCCAGCACATTCCTGCCTGAATATATAAAAGCAGATTCTCCAAACTCAGCCTTTAAAATTTATAACAAAATGTGATGATTTTTGTGCAAACAGTCATAGAAGACAGGTAAAGAACTTGTTTAAAAATAAAACCATGAAATGCCTGTTTAGTTCCTTAATCTCCATGTCCTCTATATATTATCTTGAGCAAATTACATTTGCCATTCCTTGCCTTTGATATTATGAACAAAAGCAAAATACAGCAAAGGTTTAAGCTGGTACTGTACATAGAGTCTTTTCACTCCAATTGGTACATGTGTGAACAAATGATTAGATATGGAAAGAACTCAAATTATAGAGAAGAAATTTACCAGAAAATAAGTTAGGTTGGCCTTTTCACAGTAAAAATTGCTTTAACTTATACTTCTCTACATCTTCTGCTACTGCAATTTTAGATAAATCTACTGATTCCCAAGGAGTCACAGAGTGCGTAAATATGAAACAAGTGTAACCAAAAGGTGCTGCTGAGCAGCAGCTGGTTACTGTCTTGAATTTAAAATTAAATTCATAAAAAATATGAAACTTTTCAGCATAGTTTGCTAAGAAGTGATGTATTAGGTACATTAATTTTGTTACTAGATTTTTGATTTAAGGAATTTAATTTGACTATGACTCAGAAAATTTTCAAGTGATATTCACAAGATGATACTTCTCAATGACTTTAAAATATTCATGACTATAAAACAAGACACCGTACCAGAAATTACCATGATTAGTTTTCAAATTATTGTAATTTTTTCTTTGTTTTTTAAAAAATTTCATGTTTTCCTTCCTCTTCTTTCCCTTCTCCTGCAAAGCAAATAAATCTTCTTAAGTACATGTTGCTTCAGTACTTTCTGCTCAGTTAATACTCTCTGGCAAGCTTCTGTTCACTGATTTTCTTATAATTCATTATGCTGTGCATTAATGCCTGCAAGGATTCTGCAGACCTGTCTTTCTATTCCTGCAATGGTTATATCACATCAGCGTGACTTTATAATTGTTTTAGTTTTTAAAAGTTCTTCAGCAGAAAGGAATTTGTCCCACTTTAGCTGGCTTGTGGAGTGTCTGCTCTTACCTGCCAAAGATATCAGTCCTGTTCATTTTTAAGTGAGTCCACAGACATAATGCAGATAGACTGGCCTCCCTGCCAGTTCATTGACTTCTTAACTCAGATTCAGTTTGAAATTCCCAATGTTAGATGTAACTCAGAAGGCAAGTTGACAGAATATCCTTAACTATAAAAATACTTCCTTGTGCTTGGACTAAAATTCTGGGTAGATTTTGCTTCAGGGCTGAGATTTTAGATCAGATTCACCTGCTGACAGACTCTTTAAAAGCAGATTTTCTCTTACAAGTTTTTATGAATGACAACTGTCAAGGAATGTACCATTAAAAATGTGCAGGCAAGCGTGGTATTAATTAGAATAAAACCACACCTTTTCATAAAGAGAGTTTTAGCATAACTATACATTTTTGACTGAGTTACTTCATAATTTCATAATTTTGTTTTGCAATTAAAACAAAGAACTAATTTACATTAAAGATACAGAGAAACATTTATAAGTAATCCCTCTGAAGTCAGTGAGTATGTTCACTATATGTTATCAATCAATTATTTGAATCTGATTATTTACACATTAAAAGAATTAATTTGAACTTTATGAGTTGAATATAAATTTTTATTTATTAAACAATTAAAAATTCAGCTATTGAATGTAAAGCTGAGGATTCAAAATTGCAAATTGCAAGGGGCTTTTAGGAATTTTGGAGGCAGAAACATGTTCCTTTCTAACCTGTTATTTAGGAAAACAAACCATAGACTATACAGCTATTTCAGAATTATTTCAGATGTCCTAATGAAGGGCAGAGAATCAAAACCTTGGGGAAGATGACCTGAATTAAATACCTTGCAACTCTAATGTATATGTAACCCAAATTTTCCAAAATTTTTACTCATTTTTCCATTTCATGAATCTAGTTTATCTGTAGGTATTGTGAGCTATAAATGCTAAATGTCTTTGAAAATCTGGTCCATGGAGGACAGTTCCTAGGCTAAAGGAGTCTGTAATGCAACTGACTCCCAAATGACATTGGTGAGACTGGTGTCCTAATTTCCACTTGTCTCTGGAAAATGTGCTTCAGGGTGTCTGGGATGGAGTGACCTTAAATTAGTGGCGTTTTTTGGAAATTTTTGTATAGGATTTTATGGCTACATCTGTCTCACCAATCAAATCAAAATACAAACTACCGAATAAAACATAGAAAGACTATATTCAATTGGCAGCATTTCATATCACTTAAGTTACTGCTAGTAGTATTGCCAGAAATGCCACTAAGGATAAACATCAAAAAATGAGATGAGAAGAAATGTTAATTGCCACATGAATGCTGCGTGTTTGAGAATTAGCTGAATCATCTCCTGAACAGAGAATTACTGTTGTAATAGAAGCACAGTCATTGTACAGAAGTCAAGCACATCTTCCATGAACTAACATCTGTATACAAACATGCACACGCACAAATACATACATAAAGTACTTCTGTAGAGGGCACGTATGTAAACCCTGCAGGACTAGCTCAGAGGAAAGAATAATTCATTTCTGGAGTTCTCGTTCTGTTCTTATTCTTCTAGCTCCACAGATTATGTCACATTCTTCCCCTTTCTGTTAAGAGGTAGATACCTTCAGTTAGCAAAAATACCAGCAATTTTCTTCTGTCAAATTTTTAACTGTTATTATAAAAAGAGTTCTGATTTTTTTTTTTAAGATTTTAGCTTTTTATGGGAAAGTTAACTTTTCAAAGGGGAAAAGCACAGCTTAGTTTTGTAGAATTGTGTAGAATAAAAAAAGCATCTAAGCTCAGGTATACCTAAACTTGACTGTCATCTGCAAATCAGCATATCTACTTATCTGCCTTTTAGCATCCTGATTATCAAGTCAACATTTTCTTTGGGCAGAGTATGACTTATTGATGGTACCTTCATAGGTGGTGAGTGGACTTATGTATAAGCTTTTTCAGTAGCTAAAATTGGAGCACAATGGCCTTCATATGATATGAAATGTGTTCAGATCTTAAAACTAGACTTGTTTTGTTTTGTGCTCTGATTTCTACAGGAACATCTGAAAATGTAGAGTTATGTTTTAAGCCCTTTTAGTATCTAGGATTGCTTTTAGTTTCCAGTTTGTCTAATTAATGCTAGTTTTCCACAGATTTTTTTTTTTTTTTTTTTTATTAAAGTAACACAAAATAAAGCACTCATATCTTTTAGAACCACAGCTTTTAAAGAACTGCCTAAATATTTAAGTATCTAGACAGGGAAAGAGAACAAGTTTAGTTTTTATTCGACCTCTAAGCTTTAAACTAATGACTTTAGTGAATGCAATTGAAACTCTGGCCCTGTAGTTCCTTTCCTTGCCTGTTCTCCCCTTGTCTATCTTTCTGTGTGTTTGACTTTTATGTTGATCAGTTTCTTAGGCCAAAATTATGTTTAGTTACTAGGGCAGAGACTTGAGACTTCAATTCCATTGTGTATACTTCATTCGGCACCACATGTAACACATGCTGAATTAACAGAAAACATTCCAAAATACTCTAGCTTGAGCAGTGTCAGAAAAACATCAGTAAAAAATGCATGGTACCAAACGGACTAATTTATAATGTTTCACCTTTCCATCAAATCTATAGAATGTTTACAAGGTGCTTGAAAATTGTAAGACAGAGTATCAAATAAATCAAATAAATAATAATACCCCTTGCACATACCATTCCTTCCTCTGAAAATGCAAAGAATCACCTTTGATTAAAACATTAGAGATCTATAAAAAACATTTGAAATTGATTGTCCATTTTTGGTTTAGCCAAGTCCTAGCTGGTAAAATACTTTCATTTTACTCCAGAAATAACAAGAGCACATACCTACATCCTTGCAAAATTCCCTTCTATAATAATACAGCAGAGCTGGAAGGAACCTGAAAAGATCATCTGGACCCCTGTCTATCTGTGGTAGGATCCAATAGTTGTGACTTCTGACAGATATTTGTCTGCTTTATTCCTAAAAACTTCATAAGCATTTTCCACTGTCCATAGTGGAACTGTCCACAGAGCTTGTCTTAATATGTAATATGAATTTTCCTTACTGCAATTTGATTTTATTGCTTGTTTATCTTATCCAGTACATACATGTAGAATAAATATTACTATTATTGTTATGTAATTATTTATATATTATTACAATAAATATTTTTTAGACCTCTAATGATTCTTTTTGCTCTTCTTTGGATTCTTTCCAATTGATTCCTATTTCTCTTGAAGTGCAGCAGAACTTAAGTAAATGCTTTGCCTGTGTCTGAGCTAAAATGGACTAAGGTATGATTAAGTGTACTCCAAAGTTCTAGATTTTATAAATGATAGCCTTCTGAGAAGACTGTTTTTATGATGTTATTATACACTCTTGTTGTCTCAAGACATTTATTGTCTCAAGTCTTTGTAGAATATTCAGGCTCCAAAAATTGACCTTTGATCAATTACAATATTCACAAGATATATTAATGTTATCTCTACTTCTGCATTCCAGAGCTGTGCTACCGTTCATGTAGACATGAATGAGCTAGCTTAGCTACCAAATGCCTGCAGTAGAGTACAAGTAGCATTGGCTTCAGGTGCAACAAAACTCCATGTCATCAAAGCTACTTTGCTTTTAGTACTTGATCTAAATATTTATTCATCCTGCTTGTATTGTGTTGTGGATATGCTCTAATGTCAGGTTCCCAGGCATAGTAAATGAAGAAGATACCCAGTTCAGCAGGACAGGACTCCACAACTGACTCTGCAAAATATTTACATGATTTGGAGACTAGGAATATGTTGTTAATACACTCAGTGGAAATATTTGTTTAATATATTCAATTGTAATCAGAGGTGAGAAGCATGTGGAAATCTGTACAAACATTTTTGTGATCCTGCATGTGTGGTGTGATTGCTTTTTTCACCAAACGATTACTTCATCATTTACACTAAATTATGTCTATTTAAGGTGAATTTCAATGTTTTTTCTGCCTTCTAAATGTAGATTGTTCTTTGGGCTATCTATTTGCTGTCATTTAGACAAGAAGCACACAAACTGAAGTTTCAGTTTGATGTATGAGTGAAATGAGTACCATTTTAGGCTACTTACAGCCTGAAATAAAAGAACAAAATAACTGTTATTGGAATTAATAATAATTTAACATATAAAATCTAAATTAAATCAAAACCTATATGCCTTGCTTCAGATTATAAATTACAGACAAACAGTCTGACATTATCCCCTGTGGACAGGGGGTATTACAAATGTTTTGCATAGTCAGAGTCTGGCACTGCTGCAGGACTAGGCAGACCATAGATCTCTTTTGGTTGCCATGTTCCTGGAGGGATTAAAAATAATTCTCTGTAATGTCATCTTCCTATTTCCAAAAGTTGAATAGATGGTATTTCAGATTAATTTCAATGTATTTCAGATTAGTTTGTTTCCTTAACTATCTCCAGGTAATTATGGTCTTAATCGTTGTCTGCACACTCAATCATATATTACAGCATAAATTAATTAAAAATATGAAATTTTATTCCTTTAATTTATTGTAGCTACCAAACATGTTGATTCAAGACATGACTGTTTAGGTATAACACTTTTGATCCATTGTAAAACTTCTCTAGTGAAGCATCTTTTTCCATAGTCTTTTTATGGAAATCCTGTGGCTTGTTGTGACTTGCCTTCTGTTGTGTTTCCAGGTTAACTTGACACATAAACTTGGCTTCGTTAACTGAACCAGAAGAAAATTGTATTATTTCTTGCTGTCAACCTTATGATTTAATGACAGAGATGGGGGAATATAAGGGTATTTTGCCTATAAATTTATACAGAGATGGACTTTACTTCAGCACTAAGGGGCTGAAAATGACAATAATATACTTAGCACTTAAATGACAATTTGTGATTTCAAAACTAGTAAATGAACTTCAATTATTTATTTCTCAGAGTGCCATGGTAAAGTAAGTGAATATTAGTAATCTTTTTTTACAATGAGAGAAAATGCTTTGTAGAAAGCTAAAGAGCTTGATGAGCTCACATGGGAACATTTATCATATTTGGTGTATATATAAGGCTTCCCACCTGTAAGTAATTGCCTATTTTACCCCATCATTGAAGATATGCATTAACAACCTAAGTAAATTTAAACAGTAAACTCTGAAAACATCTGAAAAACATAAGGCCTGTAGTATTCTACATTCCTGGACCTAATTGCTTCAGGCAGATGTGTCTGGGTTAATAATGCTTTCTATTGAAATTTCAGCCCTTTGCACTAGAGCAGCTGCTAAAATGAAATTGCATCTTAGTCAATCTTTACTGGAAATATTTGTATAAAGGCTGTATATGTCCTCTTCTCATGTATTGTATGATTTTTAGATGGATTCAATGGAATTCACATGTTTGAGAATATCCGTACCCTTTCTCATTCTTGAAAGGTTTCTTAAAGGCCTGCCATAGACTTCTAAGAATTTTGCATTCTCATGAATGTACAAAGCAATTACCTATAAGATGAACAACACATCAAAGGAAACCTAATCCTAAATTAAAGTTTTCTTCTTCTTCTTCTAGAAATACTAAAATTCCTGTAATTTATATGAAATCAATTTAATCTTCAACAAAATCTTTTTTTCATAACTTTGAATCCCAGGCTAGTTGATAAGAATCACAAAAGAATGGCCAAATGTCCAAATTCCTCTCCCAGTATGTCAATTAGACAACATCAGAGAACAAGAAGCATCAGAGATCTGTATTTGAAGAGTGCTTTTCAAGAAAACGGAGTGCTGTTTTTCCCATATTACTTTTGCCTTTTATAAAGTCAAAACTTTTGCTGTCTTAAATGAGTTTTCCTACACAGCAAGCTCTCCAGGTTTATTCTTCTTTAATATGTCTCTGGTCATCCACTCTAGACTCTTTCACAAAACATTGGATGGAAACATAGTCACACAAACCATGCAGGACATGGAGAGTGCATCCAGCACATCCTGTATATGTCAGACAAACTGCACATAAACTGCCATCAGAATCTGATACATTCTATGTGTGTCTGACTTAGTGCTTTTATAAAGGTGACGCATGTTCAGTGAGTCCAGAGAAATGTGAGCATGAGATGCAGACTCAACACAGGTCTATGTACTAACCAGAAGTTGACACTGAATTTTGACACGGACTTTGGATGAAAGCCTGCGCATCCCTAACACAGTCTTTGATATTCTTTATCAGTGAATCCACCTGACCATTTTTAGACAAATTTTGTCTTGGTTGGTGTATCATTTAGAGTAACTTCTCCAGTGGAAGAAGCTCTAAAACAGTGATAAAATGCAACAGTCATACAGTTATTATGTTTGGTTTTTTTTTTATTTCACCTATGGGCTTTTTATAGTACTCAGTTATTTTTCTAAAAATGCTAGCTTCCCACACTACTCTCCCCTGACATTTAGGTTAAGATAGGATTGTGTTTTGCATTAAAGATTCCATTAGGTGATTACATTTTCCAAACTCCCAGAAGAGAAATTTGCTTCAACCACCAGTCAACTAAGGGGATATGAATAACTATGGATCCATAATCCAAAGGGGAAGTGACTGATTAGAGAACGAGACTTACCGTAAACTCTGTGCACATTAACATTTAGCAAAGCAAAGCATCACATAACTGTGTGGAAGTTTTCAAGTAAACAATCCGAGTCAATATTAAAGATTTTAACTGAGATCTATTTTAAATAGTTTCTATTGTTCAGTCAGCTGCTTTACAGAAAAATTACCGATTTCTAGTCCTAATTATGCCAACACTGCTGCCTGTAAGATAAAAGTGTCTTGTTATTAGAAGATCTATCCACTGTGAATGATTTAATTTTCTGCTCCTAAAATCATCTTAAATTATGTTGTTCATAAGAAAGTGACTGCAGACAGAGGGTTATTATTTGGACAAGCCTCTATGAATGAAAATTCAGTGGCCAGACTCTCATTTGTCTGCCTCAAGATGCTGTTATATTTTAGGTTCACTTCATTTTGAGAAGTTTGATGGTAATAAAGGAAGACAGCCTTTGCTGGAGCTTGTCTGGTGTAGGGAGGTCCAGCTTCCATCTCCCTTATCTAGCCTAACAGAGAAAAATGTTAAATCCTGCTGAACAATGGCAATTTTGGGCTTCCTTGCAGAGAGACTTTAAATAGGGTCTTCACAAAGTTTTAATGAAAGTGCCTTATGCCTGGCTGGTGTTCAGCTGCTTTTAAAGCTACTGGTGGGCCCTTCACTAACATATATCTGGTTTTGATTCCTGCTTCTTCCTTTTCTATTGTGTCAAGGAAACGTTTAGGAAAGGCTTAGCCTCTGGTTGGTTCTGCAGAGGCAAGTGCGGAACTCAGTTTTGCAGAAAATTACATCTCTGGAAGCAGAGGAGGTGCTTTCAAAAAGAGTTTGCTAGGTTGGGTGTGGAGAAGCAGTAGTGAATTGTTGTCTGTTGGTGAAAAACATGGCCCTGCGAAGGGATGGTGTTGGGAAAATATAGTTGAGGCTGGAGCTCTGCAGGCACCAGTTCTGCAAGCCACACAGGTGCTTATTAGGAAACGTGACTTCTAGACATTTTGTTATATAAAACAACCATGTAAAGAAGTAATGGGAAATGCAAAGTTTTGAGCCGCTGTTACAGCTAGAAACTAATAGCTGGGGACTAATTCTTCCCCAATCTGCTCTGTGTGTGCCAGTATACGTGTGATGAGATACCATTTGTCTGCAAAAGGAGAAGAAGAAAATATACCAAGTGCTCCTCGAATGCTTGTCACTAAACACTTTCAAATGCAATTTATTAGAGAGCATTAAGAAATGAGGAAATTATAACCTACTTTTCATGTCTTATGCAAAAAAAAGGATAATTTGGAAAGCTTGGATGAAATGAATACTTAGGACATACATTATGTGGCAGCATATGTTTAGGCAGAAGTAATACATGTAGAATAGCAATAACGTCTGTCTTCAACACACTCATCCAGTTAAACATACTCAGCTAGTTAAATATATTAGAAAGAGTTATAACTAACAATTCAATTTCTGGGCATCTTGAAACAGCAGACTTCTTTTTCTGGTCTTCTATATTGCTGCAAAAGTGCAGATTGCTGCCTGAACCAGAGCAGTAGGAAATTAGTGCTAGTGGTGAAAACAGCAGAAGTGGTTGATATCATTGACAATTTGCCATCAGTCTGACTTTGTAATAAAAGCTATGGGTGGCACTGAGGCATTTTTTGACAGACATTACTTCAGAATATTCTGCCCAAGAAACAATGCCCTTCCTGCATAATGCTGTTAGCAGATTTATGTTGTCTGGCATCAGGATGTTGCTGTTCCTTTTGAGTGTTAAAAAGTGCATGGGTATGTTTTTTCAATATATGAGATAGTCGTTGTACACTTACCTAGTGGTAACATTATATTTCCTAGGTCTTCTTTTAAGAGGCATTTTGAATCTTTCAGGCTTCTATATTAATTAATTTATTTCTATTAAACATTACTGAGACATTATAATTTGGTTTTTATTGAACAGAAGCTTATAAACCAATCATACATAGTTTAAAACAGAAAACAAGAACATTCATTCTTAGTGTTGGGAATGTACGTGCCATTCATCACACAGTGATGCAGATGCGGTATCTAGGTCTCTGAAACATGTGACTCCAGTGAACACTGTACGGGTCAGTTGCCATTTAATTTCTGTTTCACTAATAATCATAAAGAATGCCATAGGGGCTTTTAACAGGCAGTAACAAAACAGTGGCTTTTGAAATACCACTCTCAAATCTGAATGAAAATGTCTGATAATTGAATTTAGCTATCTCAAATCTTGGCTTGGGTTTCCTGTGTTTTCCTAGTGACATTCCTCCATGCTTCCAAAACCATGGCAATTTCTATAGTGTGTTTGTGTGTGCAGGCAGGCAGCTCCCTGATGACACTTCTCTTTTGTCCCTGCAATACAAAGAGGGATATATTACTCTACGGAATACAAAGGACTAATTCTACTAAATCAGCTTGTGGGCTCATTAGTGGACATAGCAGTTTGCAAAATTTAATTAACAAAGATTCACAATGACTTTTGCTAAATATAATTAATTATTAGTTTTCCTTATTATCAGCCATTTTACATAACCTAACTGATGCAAATGCATGCTTTTGTAGATTATATAGTTTCCATTGTGATTACTTTTAATATGAAAGACACAGTGATGGTAGATCTTTTGAGTAACTTTTCAAAATAATTTCCTTGCATGTGAATTCAAAAGGTTTGTTATCACAATTCAATGGGATTTTTTTTATGAGCACAATACATGGTTTTAGGGACATGAGCATATACACATTTTTAATACATTATCCTAATTTAAGAATATTAATAACTAATGTTAGTAACTAACTCATTACAATGTATGAAGAGAAAGCAGACATGATAATAAAATAATTATGGTATCCTGAGTCCAACTAGTGAATTGATAAGCTATTTAGTATTTGTGATACACTGATTCCAGTTACCATCTGGTACTTCAAAGTACTGGTGTACAAACTAAATTGCATAAAAGTGTTATTTGGTCTTCCATCAACAGTGAGATAAAAGCTACTAAACATGTTGCTATGCAGCATACCAGTGATCCCAGCTCTGTAAAAAACAAAGTACTTCAGATACTTTGAATATTTGAAAAAGTCCTGTTTGCGAATGTATAAAAGCTACACCTGAGACAAGCATGGGATAGGCAAGGCAGAGTGTCACTTTGAGATGGAGAAAAGTTCAAAACTTAAATGTATTTGCAGTCTGTATTAAAAAGATTTTTAAGTTCGTGAATTACAAAGTCCTCAGAGAGATTTCTCATGCTCCACTGTATATATCCTATTTTTGAAACAACCAACCTAGTTGGTTACTTGAGTCAGAACTGGAGCTTCTAAATAAGTTTTAGAACAGAAGACCAGACACATTGTGGAATATGAGCTCCTCACCAAGATGTTTGCAGGATTTTCCTGTCTATAGCATGATGTTGCTGCTCATGCTCTCCTGTGAGTGTCTGGCTTTGCAAAGTGATGCCTATAGTTAGGCAGGGTATATATTTAATATTTGTTGGTTCTTGTTATGAATGTAGTCTAAAGTAAACACCTTTGAAATTGTCATGACCCAAGATAGAATTCTTGACTGAATTTTGAATATATGAATTCTTTTAAATATATTCAATTATCTGTCAGTCTTTTTTATTTATCATTTAATCCTCCATATTAATTCATATCTCCAGAATGGTTTTCCATTAAGATAGCTGTATGTCATTGCTTGCCTGATGATGCAGTTCAAAGTACAAACAGATCACTTTCATTAGAATAAGGCCCCCAATGTAGGCAGTAGATTTAGTAATTATACCTGAAGGCTCAATGTTACAATTTATGGCTCAAAGCAGAAAGCACAGATGTGCAGAACCAGTGAAGTCCACACCTGGACATTGTCAATTCACAAATGTACATGAAAATCAAGATCCATGTCCAAACAATTTTAATAAAAATAATTTTATCAAAATTCTTTTACCTCCTACATCATATTTACATAAGTGTGATAAATGTCCTTCATTCACAGAGCAGGCTTTAGGGCATATTCATGTTACTGCAACCAAATAATTTGGTATAACCCCAGCTCCGGTTTCTTGTTGCTGGTATTTCCCATACAGCTCTGAACATAGTAGACTATATTATTTTTACCATTATGGAAACATTACTGCAACTTTCAAATTTTCCTCAGAAAACACTTTGTGTTTAAGTTTGTACAAAAGTGTAAATTAATCCTTCTCAGTGCCCTTTCTTTGATAGGAAATGTTGTTTTGCTCTAGCAAGAAAAACAGGTTTTTGCAGTAAGGGTTATTCTGCGTGTTCATATTTTTAAGTTTGCTTTCAATATTATTATTGTATTAAAATTCCATTTCCTATTAAAATATTATATCACAGAATCACAGAATCACCTAGGTTGGAAAGGATCTTGAAGATCATCCAGTCCAACCGTTAACCTAGCACTGACAGATCCCAACTACACCATATTCCCAAGCGCTATGTCAATCCGACTCGTAAACACCTCCAGGGATGGGGACTCCACCACCTCCCTGGGCAGCCCCTTCCAACGCTTAACTACCTGTTCTGTAAAGAAATACATCCTAATATCTAGTCTAAACCTTCCCTGGTGCAACTTGAGGCCATTACCTCTTGTCCTGTCGCTTATTACTTGGTTAAAGAGACTCATCCCCAGCTCTCTGCAACCTCCTTTCAGGTAGTTGTAGAGGGCAATGAGGTCTCCCCTCAGCCTCCTCTTCTCCAGACTAAACAACCCCAGTTCCCTCAGCCGCTCCTCGTACGACATGTGCTCCAGACCCTTCACCAGCTTCGTTGCCCTTCTCTGGACATGCTCGAGTAATTCAATGTCCTTTTTGTAGTGAGGGGCCCAAAACTGAACACAGTAATCGAGGTGCGGCCTCACCAGTGCCGAGTACAGGGGTAAGATCACTTCCTTGTCCCTGCTGGCCACGCTATTTCTGATACAAGCCAGGATGCCATTGGCCTTCTTGGTCACCTGGGCACACTGCTGGCTCATGTTCAGCCGGCTGTCAATCAACACCCCCAGGTCCCTCTCCGACTGGCAGCTCTCCAGCCACTCCTCCCCAAGCCTGTAGCGCTGCTGGGTGTTGTTGTGGCCAGTTTTTTACCCAGGAAAGCGTGGTATCATCCATATGTTTATACATGCTCAGCATTTCATTTAATGTCCTTTTCACAGTGAAATAAATCAATTAAACATGAATTCAAAGTGAAATAAAATAAGGCCCCTGCTGAAAATATTTTATAACCTCAGCTATAATGTCTGAACAATTTTATCTTTCAAAGTTGAATAACTGGGTTAACTGACAGAATATGAGCAAGTGGTCAAAGACTATTTTTTAATCCTAAATCCATTTATATTTCTCGTGTTCAGATCCAAATTGAATAAGGATTTCCAAAGTACTGGTGTGGTTTGGATCTGTGGTTTTATTTGGTATTAGTAACTGTAGATTCCTCTTCTCTGCTTCTCTCCTCTTACCTGACCTAGAAACTGTGATCATACTTCTTGGTATGAAGTTAGCACAAAGATTTGCTGCTGTGGGAAAGGCAGCAAGATGATCCTGGGGAGCAGATTTAAACAAATTCTTTTAATGAATCTAAACCATGAAATATTGGTGAGGGAAGAAAAAGACTGAGAATTTGTCTGAACATCCCCTCCTACAGAAATCCAGACAGATGCTTGTGGTTAGTGTGAAATCACGGAGTGTGCAGTGCAGCATCTCTTTTTTTGCTATTGGAAGTGGTGTGCTTTTAAATGTAGTGCATTCCAAAACTTGCTAACATATCTGCTGCAAACAAATTTATTATATAAAAATACATCTTCCAGTTCTGACTTCACACTCTTAGGCAAAGAAGCACATTAAAGTGATCCAGTAAAATGGGAAGAGTTTGGAATGTAAGATTATCCTGTGGTTTTATGTTTCATTGCATTAAAAAAGAAAAGGTGATTTGCAAGCAAGTCCTTGAAGTTCTAGCATGTTGCACTGATATTTTAATGTGTAATTTCCATTAATTGTAATGTACTTAGTAACATAGCAAATTAAACGTATTCCCATGGAAGTTATTTTACATACATAACCTAAAGTCCTTATCATGCAAATAAGAACGTGAAGTCTGTGTCCCCATTTTTTCATCAGTGGAAAAGCAGCACCATCTTTATTAATCACAGGGATGTACAATATGTCATATTAAATTATTAAAATTTCATGATAAATTTACACAATTTTGTCATTCATAGGTACTAATGCAATCACCAAAAGAAATTAAATTTTTTTAAAAGATAAAATTATTGCAATAATATTTCAAAATATTTGCTCATTAAGACCAGGACTCACTCATAAATATATGTAAGCCTTTTTGATGGATGTGAAAGTCCTGACTGAAATTCACTATTCCTTAAAGTATTAATTGCTCCTGGTTTGGAGGAACTGAGTATTAAAGAGCTCTGCCCATTCGTGTTGGGTTAAATTTAAGACTTTAACTCCCCAGCTCTGTGCTCTGCTATGGAGAATACACTTCTAGCAGAGTGGAGCCTCCTTGGGATGTGTCCTTTCAGGTAACCGGCCTTGTCAGCATTTGTCAGATGAGGGGTTTATTCCTTGGGATCCGATAAAAAGTAGTTTTTATCATTGGTGACAAAAGCTGACTGTATAGCCTGACAGATAAAGCAGACACTTGGCTGAGAAGTAACCAATATTTGGATTTGTTAATTGATAAACAGTGACTTTTACCTTTATCACTTCTGTAAAAAAGACTTTGAACATGTTTTTGAAGTCAGCTGTGTGTGCATGGTTCAATTCAGAATTGATCTCCAAGTAGGAAATTCCGAAATTAATTTTGGAAGAATTCGCAGACATTTGAAAAAGTTCATATCAGCTTTTAAAATTCTTTTGGAAAAAAGAACAATGGGGGATGAAGTGTGAGGAAGAGTATGAAATTTTTTTGTATAATATCATGATTGCTTTGATGTGCTACATGAGTGACTATCATCTGTACAGTTACTGAAAAATTTTGCTCAAACCGTGAGTGCTACATCATGAACAGAAAATTAATGAAAATGGAGTTCCCTGCAGTACTAAGTCTTGTTGATCCAAGAAGCACAACTAGAGTACTGCTTAAGGAGGAAGATACCGCATAGGGGTACATATGCACAAATTCTCCTGGATGCTGCTCCACTTCTCCTGGCACCACTGCTACCACAGGTGGCTGGCTGGAAAGGCAGCCAGCCCGTGTCTGTGTTTGCAAGGAGTCAGACAGAGAGGGCTCTGAGGAGCACACTGGGGAAAGCTGCTCATGCCTGGAAGGGACTGTGGGCAGGGGAAGGCACAGGCTCCCATGGGCATGACTCACTGCTCCTCTGCATCTTTGCTCATTATTCAAACTTAGGTAGAATGCTTTTGATTTGATTGATCATGATTTTGCATCCTCCCTTCACTCCACTGAAGTACAAATGACTATATACTATCACTTGGTTGTAAAAACTGTTATTTCTACATGAAATTTGCATTGAATAGACTATTCCACAAGCCACGCTAGTGAAAAAGCATAGAAACGCAATTAAATAGCGGTATTTAATAATATTTTAAAAATCATAGGCATGCTGCAAAATAGCTTTGTGCCAGACAATTTTTTGTTCAAAATAAATAATTCATCTGAAACAAATTTTTAACTCAGAGCTCTGTCTTTAATCAGCAGCACACTCTCACTAGCAGTGAGAACTGTTGTTATGATGAAGTTAAAATGAAGTAATAAAAATCTTGGAGAAAAAAACCTGAGCATCAGTCATGATGGTAGTAGGTAGGATGGACTAAGTTGCAGAACATGGATGGTGCTAAGAAGTTCTGTCCATGTTGGGCAACACCTGCAGTGCTGGCATTAGTGGCTTTTGTTTGTTGATGTTTTGTTGGTCTTGTGATTTTTATACCATTATTTTTTCTTTGGCACTGGAAAGAAACATTATTCTGGTGGTACACCTTTGTAGTACTATGTTTGTGCCACACTAATAGAATAATATGTTGCATGTACATTCTGTTTTTTATATCTTCATTGTAAGTTCATAGACAAATACAAGAAGAAATCAGACTGCAGTGCAAAACATCTAACAAGGTGATCAGATACTTGGGTTCTGCATTTGTTGCTGAAACAGAGGCTGTTCAGATCAGTCACAATAACCCTGTTGTGCAGTGAAATTCTCTAACACTGTGTTTGTATTTTGAATCAATAGCTGCCCTGTAGTCAAGGTTACTATGACGCATCACCAAAGCCAGGGGAGAAACAGCATCTCAGAGCTGAAGTTGGTTAGAAACTGGATAGATCTGTGATGCATCGCCTACCATGGGATATAATCAACAACAAGATGTGTGTGTCTATAAAAGGAAATGGGGATGAAAACATGATGCATTCGATTCAGACATGGATAGGAAACGATAGGGCTAATCACATTGCTAGTTTTGATTTATTTGTTCTTTCAGAAATTTTTATTTTTTCCTACTCATATTTGTTCCCTGCCATTCTCTCCATCTTCTGTTTTTGGTCCTTTCTTACTTGCAGACTTGCAAGGCTATCTGAGGCTTTGCTGCTTTCAGCGTGCCATTGTTGAACCTCTCAGGACATCGTGTTTCTGATGCCTTTTTTGGCAACTGAAGCAGATGTCAGTGTTCAGATTAACATTTACTTCTCAACACCACCGTGTTGTTGCATAACCCTTTTGGTTGTCAGAGTTCCAGAGTGGACCCCTAAGCGGTTCTATTGCTCTTCCAGTCTTGGGATCATAAGAGCCAATGGTAGCATCCTTGTTAAAAAAATTTACCCACCATAAATGCTTGAAAACTTTCCACTTGTATTTCTGCCTTCTCAGGAAGAAGGTCTGGAGCTTTTTGTGTGACCACTGAAACATGCTTTCAACGGATTTCATTTTGTATTGAACATGGACTCTATAAATGCTGCACTGCTTTTCAGGCTGGGATGTTTAAAATAGTTCTTAGTAACTTTTCAATGTCACATTTCAATTCAGTACTTACATTTTTTGGAAAGCAGAAGCAGATTTCTCTGGGGGTAGAGTGTTATGTGTTAGAAAAGTTTGGAAGACAGTTTTTTTCTACTAAAGAGGAACATGTGGTGCAAAACTATTCGGCAGCTTTTTAGAAACATGACGAAGATAGTTTTTCTCCTTTTTCATCAGAGCTGTTGGAAGAACAATTAATTTTCTATGAGACCACTTCTACAGTAGTTTCATACTAACTTTTCCCAATCATTGATGTTCTCTTTCACTTACAATGTTTTTTACCTCATTCTTGGGGGATGCAGAGGGAAGAATGATGCAAAAAGACCAATGTAGTTGTGTACCCCAACAGTGTATGAGGCAGAAAGCACAAATATATAAAATGTCTGTGTCTTTGAGCTTGGCCAAATGGAGCCTGTCACCCAAACTATTCTAAAGAATTGCTTCAATGCCAGGTGTAGGCACTAGAAATAACTAGTCTTTGATCAGATTTTCTGAGTTTGGGATCTAGTTTTCAGCTATAGTAATTTCTTCCTGGTGTTTAACAGATTCCAAAGGATGATACTAGGGAATTTCATCTGGTTTTTATTTCTTATGTTTTGTTGGCTGTTGAAAAGCAGTGAGATCCTGTATCCCGGATGTGGGGAACACAGTAGTTTTTTCCTCCTTTTTTTTTTTCCAGTTTAATTTCTTCATTTTACTGAAGAAGTTAGACACGTGCATGAGAAGCATGTATCTAAATCTGAAACCAAATGAACATAGGGCTCCTAATTACTTCTGTAATTCTTCTGAAAAGTTGTAGGATTCAAGCAACCTGTAAAGGCTTTGAGATAGTGGGAGAAAAGAACTGACAAAGGGCGGTATACTTTTGACATGGGAATGGAACGACAGTGGCACTGGTTGCCTCGGTTCATCCACAAAGGACCATTTTTTAGAAATGCTTATTTATAATTGTCCCAGGTTTTCAAAGCTATCACTATCATGGGCTATGTTATGCATATTTTTGTCGGTAGACAACATTTGACGGTGCATATTGGAGAAGAAGTAGACCAGATATTTTTGTAAGTGAACTTTTCTCTATTATTTTCCCCTTTGCATAAAGGGAATATGTAGCCTTTCATAGATTAATCATGGTCTTATACCAACTAGGCCTGGAAATCAGCAGAAAGACAAGTCATTAAATATACTGTTCTCCAAGGTATAACAATGCATTTAATCTTTCTGTCTGCTGTGACACAGTTGTTTTTTTTTCTTTTCTCCCCTGTTGTAAATTTTAATCACTAGGCTATTGAAAGAAATGTTGAGTACATAAGAACATTATAAGAAAAGTGGGTGGTGGTGGGGAAATAAACACAGTTCAGCTTTTAAAGAGGTCACAGATTGATTTTTATCCTTTTATATACCACAAAGATCTCCCTTCAGAAAAGGGTATCATGCAGATAATGCCGGAATTCTGCAATATGAATGTAGCCATCATCTAAATGTCAACCCTTTTCTCTCACAGGACGTATCGATCTGTTGTATGTGCTGTTCCACTTAGTTGAAAGTGTGATTATAAGTTAAACTAGACAGTTTGACTTAAAGTATTATTGTATGGTCAGATGGAAGCTACTATCCCCTCAGTGAGTAAATGCTGAAACTCAACTACAAGGCAGTAAATGACTGAGCAACCTTCTTCCAAAATGAGGTAGATCAGGTTCACTTCAACCACCATGGGAAAAAAAAAGCTGAACTCACTGACAGTGATTTCTCAAGTCCCTCTACCGTGACAAGAAGTATTTGTCACATCATATCAGTAGCTTTATCTTTTACAGGGTGTGAACTCCTGATTGAATTCAGGTGGGATGCACAAATACAACAGACTTAATTTGGAGAATGTCATTATTTTAGTTTCTACATTTGGCACATTTTGAAGAAAATATGCAGTGTGTGAAGTATATAAAATAGCATGTGGTGGAAAATTATGTATGTTTTTAGAACTGCCTGCCCAACACATTCAAGACTTTAAAGTTTTATTGTATGGGCCGTCCCATGCTCCTTCCAACTGAATGTCATCAAATTTTGGAGCAAGATCTAAGCAGTAGTTGATAATTCTCTGCATATGAGCCAAAATTCTCATTAAGTTGTTCCATATGGTCAGTCCTCCTCAGACTCTTTATGTCCCATGATAAATATGTTCCTGTTAGCAACTAATTGTCAAACATATCTCTTTGAGACTTAGTATATGTTTAAAGTGGCTAAAAATAAACCATTGACAAAACACAAGTACACAAATTTGATGGATTTATGTCTGTTTCAACACTTTCATATCTAATTTGGAGTCTTAAGGTTCATTTGTTAAGTCCTGCAATGATGATGCACCCAGCAACCTTTCTTCTGTTTCCTCTTTTGCTTCCCCCTCTTCTCATTAGGAACTGGAAAGTCCTCCAGTTTTCAAGGAGCTGGGAAAGGCTATTATAACTGCAGTGGTTTAGTGCGCTGCCATCCAGCCTTCACAAAATCTGCACTCAATACATCTTATATTTTAGGAGATACCAGTTATTTCTGGAATAAGAAGGAAAATGTTTTTTTTCAGATTTGGGATGTCAATATACTAGCAGGAATAGAGCAACAAAAACTGCAGGTAGAGGTACTCTCTGAGTGAACAGGGATGGCCATACCAGGATAGCTCCTCTGAAGTTCAAGGGGGTACGAGCTAAGGTTTTTTGTCTGCTGTGTAGAAATGGGGTCTGAAAGTAAGGAGTTTTAGAGCAAAAAGAATAAGGAAACAGATATAAACCAGCTTTATATCCATAGTTTTAATGTCTCACAACTGACTTAAATTCAACTGTGCTGCTAAGGAAGTGCATATGAAATTATTTGTAGAATGCCAAGGTCAAAAAAGCAACCTAGTGGATGATCTATGTATATACATATATATAGGTATGTATGTACATACAAAATAGAGCTAACATTAGTGGTGCGTTACTGGTTTTTAAAGCCACAGTCCTGATGCACCAGATGATGTGCTCTATGAAAAAGGTCAGTGCTGCTGAAGTACATTTCTCCAAATGGAAACCATCTTGTTTCTGCTACAAATAAAAACCTGTAGGTCTGATATAGCACAAAAATTAAGGGAGAAAGTGCTGTAGTGGCCAGAGGAGGACCATGCTGCAACTTCTTTTGCCCTTCCAGTCATGGCGCGACTGCTCAGTTTCAGCTATTTCTCCCGGAGGCAGTAGATGGCACTTTTCAGCCACTTTACTTGGCTACTTCTTAGTGCAGAAACGTAAGGAAAAAATACGTTGCTTATAGAAAAGAAGTGCTAATACACCTATGAAAATACTTGACAAACAGGGGTTTTAGAAGAAAATTCTTCATAATTTACTTTGAAATTGGCACCATCATGAGGTCTGGAAAGAGAAAAGCTTTACTTTAGGATTTTTTTCCTCATAAGAAAAATTTCTACACAAATGAAAACTGAAAAAAGTCCCCCAAACCACGAATAAAATATCCAATTCATCTGCTTTCATTAAGCAAGTTGTATCACTATTTCAACCTCACCAGTTTTATTCTATTTTGTGTACGACAGTGACTCCATACAGGAAACTTGCTGGGTTGTTTGCTACCAATGCTCTCACCTGAAAAATCACTTTAAAATATGGGATAGCAGAGCAAGTATTTATGCAATGTAAAGAATAATAGTGACATGTTATTACCTATTTTACACCAGTTTAGTGCGATGTATTTTCTCAGGAAAAAAGAAAAGAAAGGTACATTTTGTTCCTAGTTCTAATTACCAGTGTGTGGAGATGTTGAGTCTATAACAGTCTCCTGGGGAAAAAAAAGGGAGGGGGGGAAGTTAAATGTCAGGTTTTATTTTTAGGAAGTGAGGAATACCATATTTTCAGGTTAATTCTGTTGTTGAAAGTGAATAGCTTGGACCTAAATATGTTCTATTTTACATGTGTGTATGTGTGCGTGAGGGTTTAAATGCTTGTTAAAACTATACTCCTTGTGAATGTAATTGTAAGTAGCATTGGTTTCTAAATCCTTACAGTTATGCTGGAAGAAATATTCTCTATTACATGCAGGTTAATTAGATCATTCCCTAAATACTATGCTGTCGAGTACTGATTGTTCCCATGCAGCCCATTAGAAACATTCTCTGAACTGCAGTAATTTGTAAAGGGTGACTCCAAGGTGAAGTCAAACAGACTTAATGTTCATTCCATTTCTTCTAGGCTCATCCTGCTTCCACAGGATATCTTCATATAGGATATCCGGCACTATATTGAAAAACTAACTTTGTACTTCAGTGAGTGATGATGTTTCATCTCAGAGAGTAGGGATTTCCTGAATGGAACTTGAAAAACTATTGAGAGGTACCACTTCATCCTTCCCTGCAGTCAAATTGTTATCACTGTAACACTTCTGCTGTCACTTCCCTATGACTCAAGAACCGGCAGCTAAATACAGCTCCTACCCTTTTGACTTAGAGTCATCTAGGACTGTCTCTCACAAGTACTTTTGGAAATCATGTTCTGTATTAACATTGCTTCAAGTGGGGAAAAAAACCCTACACCCAAATGTGCTCTAGGCTAGGCAATGCTTCACAGATTTTATTGGAATGTGAGTAAGGGTAAGATAACTGTGGTGATTTCAGCCTGGCGCTGCCATGCCTAGGCTAGTTTTTAACCAGCCGTGTTGGGTACTCATTATGAATTCTGTACCAGTATTTACCCGATAGAGAGGACCATGTAGACTGAGATATCATATCACTAAGATATTGTGAAATAACCTTCCAGCTATAACACAAGAAATCATTTGCATTGATACATGAAACCCCAGGATCAGGTTGCCTTTAATATTTGACTTAGTTTAGTATTTTTTAAGAAACATAGCATTTATCAATTAATTTGATTTGATTTGATCAGGCTTTTCTGTAGTAGACAAGGTGAGATAACTAATGTCTTATAAATACTGTGACATAAAATCTTGCATTTTTCACAAACAAAACACACACCTTCTGGTCCCAAAGGGAGACATGAAGCACCTTCCATATATTAATATAGGAAAAAAAAATAATTATTCTGATGGGATTCAAAATAACAGAGGAGGGCTATTGCTTCTATGGTACATCTTAGCCTAACCACCCCCTGCCTGCCCACAAGCACTTCAAAGTTCCACTGAATATCATTGCTTTTCTTTCTTTCTCTGATCTCTTCTTAAATTCCTCTGTTCTCTACAGATGTCAACATCTTCTCTTTCAGATTGTCTAGCTCATTAGCATAACCTAGTTAAACTCAGTGCAGATATTTTTTCAACTTGTGCTAAACTGAAGGTTACAGTTTTGCCTGAAGTGTACCCGTTTGGTTGTTTTTTTTCTCCCAGTTACATCGGTTGGCTAAAAGAAAGATGTCTCCCTTCAAATCATGCTTTGCTAATGTAGTCACAATAATCTGCTGTCTCCTAATAGAATAACAGAGCTACTAATGAAAATGATAACATTATTCTTTGCATACCAATCTGTATTAACACTATACCTTTTATTCTCAAGGGTTTACTTTATGTTACCACAAATTGTTTAAAGAGTGTTTAGAACAAACTTTCTTGAGAAATGTTGTTTCCATGCATAATTTCAGTTACAACTGTAAAACTATGTGGCTTCATGTTGATTAAATGGCAGATCTTTTGGTTCCATAGACGTGGCCAAAACTAATATATCAGAGTAATTATCTGCCCCTTTAAACTGTGTCTGAGTTCATTTCTTCATGTAAGCTTTACCTACCTAGAATCAGATGTCACCACCATCCCCCCCTTAAACCTAGACAAAATCTAGCTTAAGTTCAGTTTTCTCAAAGCTGAGTGTTGGCATGGGTCTCAGGTTTTGCAGGATTTTGACCTGTTCTTAGGAACAATAAGTATAAAATAGGATATGTCTCTATTCTTTTCTGCAAATCTAGCTACAGTTCTTCCTGCTGTGAGGAGAGATTTTGAAAAGACTGGAGATCACTGTACTCCTGAAGCCTTTTGCACTTTGATATGAGAGGTACTAATGTTTGTCAGCATACATTTCTCTGTCAGTGCTAGTACCCAGCTGCACTGTACTGCTGCCCACCCAGCCTTCCTGATCCCACTGCAAAGCTATGGTATGTCATTTCTCTGCAAAAAGCATTATGCAGATTTATAGCATTACATGAATGTTTTGTATTTACCATCATCTTCTCCTATGTTTCAGCTTTTCTCTCTTCATAGCTGAGAAAGTACCTTGGGTTAATTCTTTGTGTCTTCACATCAGATAAGACTAACTCATCTCTCTTAAAAATGCTGAACATCTTTCATTAGCATTATCGGAGCATTGCCAGAGAGGGAGGAGGGAAAAGTGAGATGAGTAAATGTATGAGTACAGCGTGGCCCACGGAACAGGTTATTCATCACTCTTTATCAAAGTTCACTGTAGCCAAAACAGAGTATGTAATAAACTTTTATGGGAATTTTGTTTGTTCTTCTGCTCTTACCACACTCCAACATCTTCAGCACACATGGGCTGAAGTCATGGACTTTGGAACAAGAGCCGAGCCTCCCTCACTACACATGCTTGTTGTGTGCCATAAGCCATGTTTTGAGGTGGTGGATTCAAACATTTTCAAACTCGTACAATTAAAAATGTGCATGTGCCAAAAGTTTATCTCCTTTTTTCCATTACTAAAATGCATCACCCATAATCTAGTGAAGATATTTGAGCAGTCTCTCATGCTTGATGTGGGGACATTTATAATGAAATTTTCTGTTGTGGAATTATTTCTAGTCATCTGTAATTACTTGCCAGTAGGAAGACTAAACACAGAAATTATTCTATTCTGATCCACTGTACAGTCCTTCCTTCCTTCCTCCCTATGATTCTTGCCATTGATCTTTATTTTTAAGCAGCAAAAACTTGGCAATGAGCTGTAGCTTCCTCTGAAATTTTAATACATGTAACAAAAAATATTAGTGGGATTTGAGCTCTGGACATACAGTAGGTTTTCATGATTGCTTATATTTGTCTAGTATCTAGATACATAAAGATACATAAAGAATGGTAAAATGCTGTTTAGTACCTTCTGGATTGCAGTATTAAAGAGTGTGTCTGCAGGAATATATCTGAAGCATGGTAGGCAATCTGGGTTTTAATCTTCCAAGGTGAGCATTAGTGTTCAAAGTGACAAAATTAATTTTTACTGGACACAAGGCATGGGAATGGTTAACAATTTCTTCAGAGACTTCAGGTCTTGGACTAATATTCCAATTCTCCCTGTGAAACTATGTATTGATTGAACTGAAACTTAACGACTCTGTGCAATATTGCAATTATCCAGGCAGTTAATTTCATGGAACACTGCTGACAATAATGTAGGTTATGTAATGTGTAAGAGTTGTGCTCTGTTAAAATTAATGTCATGAGGGGGTCACTGTAGCCTTATTGTGGCCAGAAGGCAAGGAGTAAGGTACTATTAAATAATATGTATTAAGCTCCAGAGACTAGTGTATAATTATTTTAATCCATAAAAATCTCATCATTGCTAAGAGAACATTTGGTATGCTCTCATTAGGGGACAAAAACAAACACACGAAAGAAAAAAAAAAGAGGTAGAGAGCCTGTGCTCTTGCAATTTAGAAAATGATCTGAGTATGTATTTGGTGTCCAGCACTCGTCATGTTTGGCTGGGCAATGCTGCCTGCTTTCACCATGAGGCACACCAGAGAACATGGGAACAAAGCATGGCCCCAGCTAGCTCTGCTGCTAGGGCAGCCAGTGAGTTACAAGCCCTTTGAGATACGGATTAAAAAAACAAATTTGATGTTCCAAGTAACCTTCAGGCTGTACCTGTGAGAGTGCACACAGTTGATGGTGTGCATGTGTTGCCTGTTAATGTTTTCTTTAAAACCTTGTTGAATAATAGTTACAGCTGCCATTAAGGAGAGCTGTACAAGTTCATTGCCATAATTAGAAGGCCAAATGCAAACCTTTTTGAGAGTTATTTTCAATGCTTGCTATTTACGTGATGACTGGTTTTGCTAATTACAACTAAACCAGATTAATATTCCATTAGAGAGAAAGCCACACAGCTTAGCCAAGTGATGGAAAGGTTAGAAGGTGATCTGCACTTGCAGTAATGTAGTCAAACTAGTTAATTTTGTTCTGTTGAATTTTTCATTTGTCTTTGGGCTTGTGTTTTAATTTAGACCCTTGTTCTGACTAACTTTTCACTCTTTATCATGTACTCTCAAATCTCTTCCCTTTCCCTGCCTAACACTGGTGTGTTCGTTTCTCACTGAGGGGAGTGTTTGCACTTTAGATGATTTTGTTTAATAAATGTATCCAAAGTAAATTCAATTTAGCAAAACCAGTGATGGAGCAAGAAATGGGTAGGTTAGCTGGTAACTTAGTGTACTGCAACCCTATAGTATATTGAAATTTGCAGATGAATTGGACAACAAGGATATATGACTGTTAGAAAGACTGTATTAGATTATTCTAGAAAGGACTCTCTGGGCTCAGTATTTTGAAAATACTCTTTCAGTATTGTTTTGCTTGTTGAAGCTTTTTGAGAACAGGCTTCTTGGAAGGGATCGGTTGGAAGTCCTCTCTGATACCGAAGATCACCAAACTCAGAGCTAAAAATGCAAAGTTATCTTCTGAAATAACAAGAAAACACATTGGTTGTGGCTGGATGTGCTAATTAATTTTCCTTTTGCTGCACACAGGGGAAACCATGTCCCTCCATCTGGTTTCCTGCTCCCTTTGGCAGCTGGAAAGAGTGGAATGCCATGCCTGGACCCTGCAGTACCAGCTTCTAGGCACCACAGAGTTCCATTTTAGGACTGTACTTTTGATAATAACCATATTTAAACAGGATGGAGCCCTTACATGGCAATGAATCAGAACAGCAGATTTTCATCAGTGAAAAGTCACCTGGTCCACAAAGCCATAGATACGTGTCAGAGAACTAACCGTGATGACTGTTATGATCTTTGCAAGTTTCCTTCAATGCCCTAAAAGACACTCATAAGACCAAAAAGAACCTTATTTTTTGTGGTTTTTTTTTAACTGTCTTTTTTCATATTCAGACTCATGCTTTTTGGTTTTGTTCTTAACCCTGCATTTCAAATATGTTCTATAGAGATTTACATCCTTCTCCCTCCCCTTCACACACCCCCACCCCTGGTATTTCATGGTACTAATCTCCAACCTTTATAGCCCTTTATAGACAAATGAATAAAAGGCCATTACAAGCCCAGACACCAAGGCAGGTCCAGAATTCATCTCATTCATCTAGCAAATTTAGCACATTGAAAGTCCAGTTGCATTTAAGAAATTCACAGCTTGCAAAAAAATTACAATAGTAAATTTTGCGAATGCAAGTACAAACTTGGCCAGAGGCTGAGTCCTGTAATGATGGGGATGAACCTGAGGGAGTGTGACATTGGGGTATCCTTTTGGACTTCACTTTCCTAACCAAAGGCTTTGGAGTTGCAGATGGGCTTCAGGAGAAGAAATGAAGACTGAGCTTTGAAGAAGAGAAGGAAAAAATGGTGGGACACAGCCATGTCACCCCATATTGCTTATAATTCATTAACACAGCTATTTGAACAGTAATGGGAATCTTGCTTAGCACGGTTTTGATGAAAATCTGATAGGACATAAAGCTATCAAAGTCAAGCTTCTTTAAAGATCACAGTTCACTGAGCAACTTAAAAGCTTCAATAAAACAAAGCACATGCAGCCCTCTATTCTGGTGTTCTGCACAAGATAAACTTCAAATAGTCTCTGCAGAAATAATGGCTTATAATAACAACTATTCATATCTAGTCACTGGACAATACTGTAGCTAAGGTAAAATGCAAAATGTTTTATTTGTGGAGAGGAAACTTAACAATTAGCTTTGTCAAGTCAGCTGGTTCAGAGCCTCATTAAAGGAAAGTGTGTGCCTGATGAAAGGTTTTGCTCCCACATGTAGATATTAAGGACGTATGTATGTTTGTCCTGACAGAAAGCTGAATGCCCAGGTCTGGGAAACATGTGAATCCTGGCATGACGTTGCGTTTGCTTAGGTAGGTGAAAATGCAAACTAAAAATACACGATTTCCAGAAAATGTAGAACACAGAGCAGATGTTTGTATTCAAAGAACAATATGGTACATGCAGACTGTAATTAATTGGGAAATATTTAAAGGCCCAAACACCTCCTAGAAAAGTGTGTTTTGTTGATTCTCAGTGAAACTATTAAATAAAATGAAATGCAGGTTAATACATGTGATAAACAGTGTTGGCGGTTTATGACATGTGAGAAGTCACCTGAGCAACTGGGAGGTATTCATTTCCATTATCTGCTGCTGTGGCTCACAGATGCATGGATTTTATCAAGGTCAGACTGAGATAATTAGTTCACAACCTGGATTTTAAAAGGGCAAATGGCCAAAACATGTTTGGTGCTTTGTAACATTCAAACCTGTTGAGAGTTCCAACATACAGAACTGGGTGAATAATTAGATAAGAATGGTTGAGCAGAAGTGGGTCCATAGGTGAACTGCATGTGCAGATATCAGGGTAGGAGAGCACTGAATAATATTCTGTCAGGTTTAGGAGGAGGATACATCAGTTTGAGGATCTCCAGAAGAGATCAATAGGCACTGCAATACACATGAGCTTGGGACCATCTTGTGTTTTTGCTGTTTAGGACACTGCACAGAAATGAGATCATGGAGGGGTTGTTGGTTAGCGCAATGTACGTGGGGTTAGATCTTGTAGGCATTGCCTTAGGCTCTGCTGCTGATTTCCTGTATGACCATATAACCTATTGGCCTCTGTGTTCTTACTGAGAAATGAAACCTACTTTTTGCATACTTGTAAGCCTAGTAGCAAATGAAAAAAAAGGAGTAAACCTACCTTTTTGGTGAATAAAATCTGGAAAAATTCAAAACTGATGTTCCATGGAAGTGAGAAAACTTCATATGCTTTTGCTCATTCTCTGTCAGTCAGGGTGCAGTTTTACTTCTCTTGAAATCGAGGAATTATATCCACACTTATGTAAGTGCATATAGATAGAATCCACCATGTTTATTTAAAAGTCATTCAGAACTGCAAAGTCTAATTTATCTTTCTTATATACAATTGGAATCCAAAGACTCTCAGATCTCATTGTTCTGTAATTAACTTACTTTTGTGCTATTCTGTTATGGTTTTGTGCAGTTTTGGGCAAAAACATTACATCAAAGTTTTTGCCACTGCTGTGGTAAGTATGATCCTTTCATGCACTATGTGCAAACATCAAAGTGTGTGCCATTGTAGCCAGAAGAGAATTACTGGTATCTGAATGGATGGCAATATTAGATATAAAGCAGAGAAATAAAAGGTCTTTTATTGATCTGCACAATTCTTTCCAAGCAGTTTTGTTGCATTATTACTTGATTTTGCATTCAATTTAAAATCCTCAGTCATGTTGGCATCTTTTCATTATGTATGTTCAGAATGTACAGTAATGCCCTTGTAGTTTTGCCATCAGTTTAATAAATGTTTTAACTTCAACAACAGATGATTATCTTCTAGTACCATATCATCAGTTACAATCCAATAATACTGTTTCACATTCCAGAAGGTATCATTTAAATACTCTTTTGTTAGAGGAAAGAACAAGTATAAAATACAGAAAAATCACCAAAGTACTAGCAGACTCTACATTTCCTGGTAACCCCCCTGAAAGTCTGAGAAGAAAAGATTAGATCAAAAGGGGTGGGAGACCAAATCACCCTTTACTCCTTTCTCTAGGGTGAGCTAATCTCTACAGGTCAAGGTTCAGCACAGTGGTGCGGCAGGAAGGAGTTGGTGCTAGAGTGATAAAGCAGGCAGTCAAATTGTGAGGTTTGAACGTGCTAAGAAATGTGTGGTCAGTAAATGCAAGCATCTAGCAAAAAAAAAAAAAAATTATACTCATGCTTTTCAATATAAACAACACAAAGCTGTATTACAAGAGGCTTTCCTGTACTTCTCCCTCAGCCAGGTTTGCTTCTGCATTACTTTTTTATGAATATACTGAGGATAACTATCTCAGTTTCTACTGAAATCATTGAACACATTACATTTTTCAACAAAGGGAAGAGCATACTAATAATAGATAAAAATATTTAAATGTCAACATATATTAATAATAACATATTTATTAATTTAATATTAATAGAGATAAGCATAATAGAGATAAAAGCTTAAATGCAGCATTTTAAATGCAGGCCACCAAGCCAGAGAAAGCCTGTAGCTTGCATTTGCCTCAAAGAAGCTTGCTAGCTCCTGCAATTCTGGGTATTGTTAGTTATGTTAAACTATAAAACATAACAGACTAGAAAATTAAGAATATATTTTATTATTTAAACTTAAATATATATTCAACTAAATTATTCTCCAGTAAAATGGAAGGATGGTTTATATCATACAAATCTGTCCAGGCTGAACATGAACTTTCATTTAAAAAGAAATGGCTCCTGTATTGTGTGATCTATTTAAAGAAGGCCTCCAGTTCATGTATGCACTGATTTTATCTAATCAACACCCTTGTTTGCTGCCTGCCTGCCCTCCTCAGCTTCTTTAAGCTCTTAAAGGCACCTGAGCAATTCTGGAACTGTGCCAAAGCTGAAGTTGGAAATGTTATGGGATGACATAGTAGATCAAATGCACAATCCCTGGTCACACAAGGAGAAGACCCAGAGACTTTTGTAAACAGGAACCAAATGCAATGAAATTGCACCTTTTCTTACTACCTCCTGAATTCCTTTCAAAAGCATGAGAAGATGTCAGAAAAATAATATAACATTTTTACTTGGTATGTGAAGAGACAAATCTGGAGTAAAGAAGTCAATCTCTGGGTAAGCAGCATAGAGATAAGACTTGAACTAGTTTTTTTGAATGAGATGAACAGAAATAAGGTGGAAACGAAAAGGTGATTAAGACTGGAGCCCCTTCAAAGACGGGCAGAGGTGGTGGAAACTTTTGGGGAGTAGAAGGAAGAAATGTCATGGAGGGTGAGGAAAGTCTTGATGCTATAAAACATGTTTGTCACTCTAGCTGTCATTTTGCTGACCTTGTTGCAGAAGTATCCACAGTTTTTGGTCATAGTAGTTTCAGTGGGTTATAAGAGACAGCTTTCTGCTTTTGCAAAGGAGCTCAGGAACTCCTCAAAACACAGTGGTAAGAGAAGTGCTCACCAATCACACCCAACCACTTCAGTAAGCGCCTCAAGAGAAATGCTCAATTTTCTACAGAATCAAGTAACCTGAAGTTAATACATGCTCCTTCAGTTCTCCATAGGCAAAGCCTCCACTTCCCAGCATGACTTTACTCAAGTAATATTATCATATAACGACCATTTACCAGGGAGTTAATTCCTTTTTAAGTCATATTTTTAGTTATGGCCAGTCCAGGACTAGCTTCACTGGCAGGTCAGAACAGAAGCCCCTTCAAACAGTACCAAGGTTTGAATGACAGCAGCAACATTCTTGGATTTTGGTTTAGCAATCACATGAGCAATAGAAAAGGAATTTGGAAGAGGGTTTTTTTTGAGGATTACATTAGATTAGTATAAAGCAGATGGCAGGGTAGATATGGGCTAGTAACAGACAGCAGTAGAGTTCAATGGACCTGTTATCTTTAGGATAAGAAAAAGACTAAGGATAGCTTTGACTGACAGAGAAGAGGCAATGATCAGATCTCAGTTGCGATGAGCCTGGGTTTGGGAACAGGGATAGATGTGAGATGAGATGAATGGGTTGAGGGAAGCACAGACAGAAAAAGAGCAAGCATAGGACTCAAAGCCAAGTTGCCATGTTCACTGTGACACAGTACACTGACATATATGTTCTTCTGTGATATCCACTCACCTTGCTGAGCTATCATACAAACCTTGGAGCTCTCCTGCACTCTCTCTTCTAGCACAGTGCTTCAGGAAGTTACTACAAAAAAGCATGACATTTTCGTGCTATACTTTATAGACTTAAAACCGACAGTGAGCTCGAACATCTGTAAAAGATTCAGGAAAATCCTTGTCACAATTTTTTGTTTTAAGTCTCTGTGTCTTACTTGAAGTACTGAGTACTAAGTTAAGGTACAGTCTTCCAGAAAGGGTATTATTTAGTTCTCTTTTTTGGTTAGCATATATTCACTGAATAGTTTAAAAAGGCAAAGAACTTTGGATATTATGGAATGAATACTTGGTTGTTACTCTTCCATATTTTGTCAGTCTTGAAAACCTTACTTCATATTGAAGATCAAACTTCATTGCCTTTTTCACACTGTATGAGTTTTTCATCCTTATCTTTCTTCTCTATTTAGACTTGTATATTTTCACCACTGCCACGTACTTCCTACATTATTGTAAATTACACTGTTGCTCTGTATCTCGCTCCTTTTCTTCTTTAAAAACAGGGATGCAGAGGTAGAAGTAATAGAAACGGAAGTGAAGTGAATAATTTCCACTACAGGAGTGATGGTATAGGCATTCATTCATCATTACTAGTTACAGTCTTGGAGGGAAAGCTCTCTATATAAAGCTCTACCATTACTAATGAATTGTATCTAAGAGGGAAACAAGGTGCTGATCAGAATTCTAAGTAGCTTTGTGAAACTTTCAGATTAACGAATTCTCCAAAGTGGGATTTTCTAAAATGCCATTCAGCTATGTCGTTTCTGATTCATTTCCTCAACAACATGGTAGGGACAAGCATGTGGAAATTATGTCTTTTAAATATTGAGAATGGGGTGGGGGAAGCAAATATGTGTTTTATCTGTCTCTGTAATGAATTTGGATGCTGGAATTCAGCTCCTTAACAGTATAAAATTACCTTTTTTTTTTTTTTTAAAAAAAAAAAAAAAAAAGGAACCAGTCAGAACCATAAGGTTGCCATAAAAAATTTCCAAGGCAGTAGTAACAGGACAATCCTAGCTTTAATCAATTCACTGATTACTGAAAATATGTTTTAAGCTCTTTATAACTAGTGCTGTCCCAGAAAAGACCTAGGTATAACTGGGAGGTTACAAAAAGGCAGGGGTTACTCAGAGCAGATGGTATGAATGAGACCAGTATGTTTTGTGAAGGAGGAAGGTTTAGCTGCATAGACATGAGCCGTGCTGTGCCTCTTTGCCAGAACCAAAGACAATGCCCTGTTCCTCTTTAGTTGTCTAGTATGTATATAGTACGCATATAGCCAATGCCTCTGCAGACCAGGCTGCTGTGTGGGTACCCTTCACACCTTCTGCCAGTAGCTGTGGACATTGAAGTCACAGATTGATTTCTCTCAAATGGGAAATGAATGAAAATCAAATTACATCCCTAATACAAGGGAAGCAGGGAAAACACAGTGGGATATAGAGACATAAAAGAGAACTTAAGAAAAACTTACAGGAATTTGTAGTATTATTATGTCTAGATGTTAAGCACTCTGTTTCTACCCAGAATTTCTAGGGCTACCTTAGATATCATGATTTCGGTGGCTAAAATCCAGGTTATGTGTCTATGTACCTGAAGAATTTCTCTCTGCCTGCTTCTTGGTGAAGAAACTTGCAGGCTGCTGAAATTTCTGTTGCCTTGAAAAGTGGGCCTCAATTTTACATGACTAAACCAGTCATACATCCAAGATGTGAAATAGCTGCTCTGTCAGCAAACAGTGAAGTACATTGGATTTAAAATGCCTGACATGTACAATTCTGTAATATTTTCTCAGGCTTAGGGGATATGAATAACTGAATGAGCCGGAGGAACCCCAGTTGTCACATAATGCCAACAGGAATATCAACAGGAAGGATTTATTCTGAAGATACTAATCTCAGCAATTACCTGCTCTGGGGCTCTGCTTCCAGGACATGATCAGCTGCAAAATTCACTGATCTCAAAGTTTGACTATTAAGGAATCACCGAGTAACTTTGATGCAGTCCTCTGTCTGCACCTCAGAGCCTTTATGTTCTCTTCTTTCCAAAATTCAGGGCTGGCAGAGGAGCAACTACTGTTAGTTAGACAGTCAAAGATTATTCAAGTTTTCCATCCTCTTACACTGAGAAGCTTTAACATATTTCAGGATAATTGTACCAACCTTAGTACCTTGGATTACTCTCACAGTATCACAGCCTGAGAGACCACCAATAGCTGACACATCCTGACACGCTGAACAATCATTTCACAATGATTACTATTCTCATTATGTGTGTTATAGAGATGAAATGTTGCATACAAAAAAATCTGTGTCTGTCCAACACAAATAATCTTTATACAAAAGGGTAAGGTAATCTGGCCCAATCATTCCTAGCTGTGTCTTTTTGTAGCTTTCTACTGGAGCAGAATGAACAAACTGAGCCTCCTAGTGCATTTGTGCATGTGTGAAACTTTGTGCCAAATTTGTTTGTATATGAACAATTGGAAAAAATCTAATATTTGAAAGAAAACCTGATTATAATACTTTAAAAACATAGAGTGGTTTCTAAGTTTTCAAATTTAATGAAACGTATTTTTGACCAGAGACTAATACTTTTGTCTTTTCAGTTGCACATACCATACAGTCTTTATCACATTTGTGTGGTTTTTATCTTAATTTATCTTTTATTTTTTAATCTTTAAAAATTTGTACTGATTTGTAACCAAAAAATAAACAGCAGCTCTAGCTACCATGAAGGCAAATGGAAAGCAAATTGCTTCTGTGTAGTAAATGAATGCTCTTATGTTATTCAAAAAAATGAAAAACTTTTATTTACATAGCTTGACTTTATGTGAGACCACACTTCTTTGATGGCTGAAGCATGATGTTGTTGAAAGTATGCATATTAAGCAGAAAAATATGTCTAGTGAAAACAACAGACTAAGGGATTCAGGGATATTTGTTTGGTTTTATTTTGCTGTTGGGGAAGGTCTAATCTTGTCAAATATGCATAACAGAAGTGTGATATTCTGTTGAATTTAGTATTTGAAAACTGTCTTTCAACCCAAAGGGCTGAAATGTACATGGATGTCAGAACTCTTCTCTACACAAGTGAGAAAAAGACTAAATCATTTGATATACTGAATATAGTATACTGTGATTGATTCTGACTTCTCAAATGATGGAGTTGCACCTATTTGAGAACAGATTTATGCCTAATGTATTCTGAACTAAGTAACAAACTGATACGTCCTATCTAAGAACATAATTTCATATCATCTAGACAGCTAGTTAGGGAAAGGTAAATTTTCTAAATCAAATTCTCAGCAGAAATATTAGCAAGCTGGTTTGTAGTTCCCAAGATATTTCATTTCTGATTTCCCATGACCAAAGAAACCCAAATAAAATGATTTCTCTGGAGATGTGAGCCTTATACTGCCAGAGGTTTTACTCACCTGACTATCTAGATATGTATTTATTTGTTATTACACAATTCCATACATTTTCATAGCTCTTTGGAAAAATAAATACAACACTAAACACAAAATCTGCTCTTCAATGTACAAAATCGATTAGTATCTGTATGCACAATTAACCATCAGGATGAGAACTCACTGATTTGACTCAGACTATATGTGTTCTTTCACATCAGGAGTGGGAGCCTAAAAGCCTAAGCAAGGCAAATATATGAAATTGAGGATATGAAGCAGAGGAAAACTCTGTAAATGGAGACTGGTACAGACTCATACTCTTATAGATATTGTGAAACTTACTCTGTATTGAATGACCTGTTTATTCAGAGCTTCACTGAAAGATTGTCATGTGATGAAAAAAAAAAGCTGAAAAGATTATAAACTGTGATGAAAGGGATTTCGAAGGAGGAAAATTAGAAAGGACACAAGTAACAATGTAATTACTTATTTTACTTGTGATCTGGTGGGAAATACTTGATGGAAGCAACACTGATAGGCAGAAACTGATAGTAAAAGTTTGAACATGAAAATATAATGTCATAATGTCTTCAGAAAGGTGAGACAGCTCTCACACATTTGGAGCAGTATTAATTATGCCTTCCAAAGCAGAACAATAACTTACTGGCTGCCAAACATTTAACAGATCATTGTCAAAGTCAGTTCCACAAGTTCCTCAAACTTTTACTGAAGTACTATAAAATATGACATCAGTTTGGTAATAGATGACTGCAATGCCAAGACTAGGAAGGGCAATAGTAGTAAATGGAGATATAACAAAGAAACACAACTGTGCCTCCCAGAATCAAAACAGTAGAACTAAGTCTCATGTTCCCAAGCAAGGACATCTTATAGAGTAACTACAGTAGTACTCCCTTCCCCCAGCTATCTGCCCCATCCATTTCTTGCAGCTTTTTATCCCTTCTGCATGGGTGGCTCTGCTGCTCATACAAAATAATTTAGTCAGCAAAATTCCCAGTTTTTCTTCCTTAGGTAACCTGAAAATTGTGCCAGTGCACCATTATGAACCCCTCTGCAAATGGCAGTGATAAAGGAGCAGAGCCTTACCTGACCTAGGGAAAGGAATTACTAAGAGAGAGTCAGGAGTAAGGAGCCGCAACCACCCCAAAGCAAATCAGTCCCTCTCCTGGGAGTTTTCGAGATGTGTTGACCAGGTAAATGTCAAGGGAAACAATGACATTGAGAAAAAAATTCAACATATAGCAAAAGACATCTTGCTTCACAAAAAAAGAATTGAAAAATGCAAAATTAAAACCAGAGAAAGAACAAAGGTCAACTCCCATTAAAAATCCATGATGATTAAACCACTGATTAAATTTAGATTCTGTAAATATGTATTTCTGACATCTTAAAAATAGTTCTAGTAAATGACTCATTTCTGCTTTGAACTTTTCAGTGTCTGAACTGTCCATAATGCTCCATAAGTGCCTGATCTACACAGCTGATTTCCAGTTGCTAACTATTCTTTGCCAGATTGAAAAGGAAACAACAAAAGAAAAGAAAAGAAAACCCCCACCATTCGATGCAAGGCCCAAGGACTCTTTCATCTGTCATTTGGAGAAGAACAGTCTTCTCTCCCAGCCAGCCTGAGTTCTCATTGCCTTGTTAGGTGAGTGCTTGGGTGGGGAGGACATGGATGCCCATGGATGTCACCCAGAGGTGTGTGTTATTTCCATGACAACAGCCAAACTCCTGCCAGCACTGCTCATACATGGATCGGGTGGAGATGGGCAGTAGCAGGAAGTTGGACAGTTCTCCCAGACTCAGTATAGACCAAGTGCTATGTTATATCTCAGTATCTACCACCCCACAGAGCTCTACTCCCAAAAACCAGTCTTAGAAATGTATTTCGGAAAACTGCTGGTGTGGCTTACATTCTTTAAGAGCCATGAATACTCATGTCAGTTCACTCACAAGGGATAGACCATGTTTAAGCCAGAATAACACATGGCAAAGACATCTCCTAATAGTGGTCTGCTAAGAAAGAAACACCTATGCAAGCAACATATTTCTTATTTGAAATCTAAGTGACTTGGCTGTTGCCTGGAGAAAATTTTCCCTAAGCTGGGTGGTGTCCCAAATCACAGGTGCAGTGTGGATGGTAAAACAGCTGTGCTTTCTGGAGGCAGCATTTGTGCTTTCTGGTAGCTCAGACAGTTATTGTGCATCGTGTTCCTGTGCTTCTTTGTTAGAAAAGACTAAAACACTCCAAACACTTTCTTTTACAGAAGAATTCATTGTACAAATGTAGTAAAAAAGTAGTGATATCCAATCTAAGCAGTTAATAGGTTTGGGAATCACAAGACACAGTGAGAGATGGGGGTTGAACAAAAGAAGTGAGAAGAGAATGAAACGATAAAATTGGCAGGTTTTGCTTAATGAGTAGCTGTCTTGGCTTTCTACCAAAGCTGTTATTTCTGTGTCTCTGCAGACTGAGGTGACATACACCGTGGATCCTCTATGTCATCCTGACTAGACTTTGGAGGAGGCCCTGTACTGATTCATGTCTAGGAAGTTTTATGAGAGACTAGATCTATTTTTATTTCTTTCAGATAAAATGTAGAGAAACTAATGTGCTTGCGAGAACCATAGAAGTCATGTAGCAAGTATGAAACATGACACAGTTTTTAGTTTGGATCATCAAAATGTGTATATTGACAGAGTGTGCATACCTGGCACACAAATTTTACAGTTACTAGAAACTCAAATGTAGAAATCAACAGAAAGAAAATTCTCCCACCAAAAACTTACTTAATCAATGAATTAAACCTAAATGGGTCTGTGCAATTTTAAAATTCAAGTTGCAGCTGAATCCTTCCTAAGTGTAAACCAGCATGAATATGAATAAAGCATCTCTAAGTTTCCTTGAGAGAGTGCATTAGCTATTCTGAAAGAAAAATAAAATGTTCTTTCTTTGACAGCACCAACCTCCATTTGTCCCATGTCTTGGAGCATGCGGTGCTATGGATGTCTGTATCTCAAGCTGTGGTGCACCTACCAAAAATGGAGTGTGTGCAGCCAAAATCAATGAAATAGGTAGAAGGAAGGTGAGTTGTTGAGATCAGTCTACTGCAGAGCAACATGGAGGTGAAGTGTACACTCAGTTTTGGACTTGAGTGTGAACACCTGATAACTGCTTTATTCTGAAACAAATGGTGACTCTTTCTGTCCTCACTTTTACTGCTAGAGAAATCAAAGCTTTTGGTAGTCAGTGAAGAGCAGAGAGTGCACTATGGCCATAAGAACCATGGTCTCCTCATACTTAGTTTTATTGCTGAGCTAGTGGCTAGTGGCTAAGACCAGGATGTCCTCTCTGTCTTATTCAGCTATACCATGAGTGTTAGTTATGCCAAGACTCTTGCTGTCTTTTTTAGGAAATAGATAGCATAGAAGAATTTGTGAAATCATGATTCAGCCCAAGAAAATCTTTGAGAGGACCTGCTGTGCAAATAAGTTTGAATTGAATGGAGTGGACTCCAGGCCACTGGCTTCTTTCTAGATTTCCAAGAATAGAAAATCTCAGACTACAGTCGTGCTTTTCTTATACACAGGAAATTTTTCTCTGTGAGTAAATTGTACCTATTCCCAACCTTACACTCAGACGGTGTGGGCAGTGTTGGGTAGAAATTCTGTGTCTGGAAGAAAAGGTTGGGTTTTTTTCTTAGCTTAACCTCAAGTCTTTGAATCTGGTTTGAAACTTGGAATGAGAGTTGGGGAGATTAACTAGAGGACAAATTCAGGCAACAGTGCTAATAGTCTTAACAATGCTAGATTAATAGAGCTGGGTAGCATGTATAACCTATACATGATATACCTATGCATCTCATTCTCTTCAGGCTGTTCTGAAAGAAACATGTATCACATGATGGTTCATTCTCTTCTAGAAATAGATACAGCTGACAGTTTACAAAAGTAAAGTACAGAAGAGCAACTGACATCATCTACCTGGAATTGTGCAAGGTATTTGACACTGTCCCACACAACATTGTTGTCTCTAAATTGGAGAGACATGGATTTGATGGATGGACCACTTGGTGGATAAGGAATTTTCTGGATGGTCACACTCAAAGAGTTGTGGTCAACAGCTCGATGTCCAAGTGGAGAGCAGTGACAAGTGGCATTCCTCAGGGGTCAGTGTTGGGGCCAGAGCTGTTTAACATCTTTGTTGGTGACATGGACAGTGGGATTGAGTGCACCCTCAGCAAGTTCACCAATGACACCAAGCTGTGTGGTGCAGTTGACATGCTGGAGGGATGGGCCATCCAGAGGGACCTGGACAGGCTTGAGAGGTAGGACCATGCAAACCTCGTGAAGTTCAACAAGGCCAAGTGCAAGATCCTGCACATGGGCTGAGGCAAGCCCATGTACAAATACAGGCTCGGCAGAGAATGGATTGAGAGCAGCCCTGCAGAGAAGGTTGAAAACTGAAGGTAGAGGAAAAAACTGACTGAGCCAGCAATGTGGACAATGTGCCCAGAAAGCCAATCGTATCCTGGGCTGCATCAAGACAAGTGTGACCAGCAGGTCGAGGGAGGCAATTCTCCACCTCTACTCTGCTCTTGTGAGACTCCACCTGGAGTATTTTGACCAGCTCTGGGGCCCCCAACACAAGAAGGACATGGACCTGTTGGAGCAAGTCCAGAGGAGGCCATGAAGATGATCAGGGCGCTAGAGGACCTCTCTTATGAGGACAGGCTGAAAGAGTTGGGATTGTTCAGCCTGAAGAAAAGGCAGGTCCAGGGAGACCTTTCAGCGGCCTTCCAGTACTTAAAGGGGGCTACAGGAAAGATGGGGAGGGACTCTTTATAAGGGATTGTAGTGATAAGACGAGGCGTAATGATTTTAAACTGAAAGTGGGTAGATTTAAATCACATGTAAGGAAAAAATTCCTTACTATGTGGGTTGTGGATATCCCCTCCCTGGAAGTGTTCAAGGCCACATTGGACGGGGCTTTGAGCAACTTGGTCTAGTGGAAGGTGTCCCTGCCCATGGCAGGGGGGTGGGAACTAGATGATCTTTAAGGTCCCTTCCAACCCAAAACATTTGATGTTTCTGTGTTTCAGTGAAGTTAGCAGTAGACCAGAAGAATGACTTGACAGATTGAAAGGCATCATATAATGTAAATATTCTTTTTTAAAACAATGTGATTGGGTAGAAAAAGAATTATGTGGTACTTGAGTTCTTGATGAAGAACAGAAAGATGTTATTAGCACTTTGATGCAAAATTATCAAGGAGAGAGCTGAAAATGAAGAATGAAAGATTAGAGTCACGTCTTGTATGTATTAAAATCCCTCACAGTTTTTCCATAAACAAATGGTGTACAGGTGGCTGATTTATAAAGCAAATATAAAATTTAATGATTTTTGATAAAGAAACTATGTTAAATGGGTTGTTTGAAAAGTGTTGAATAGCTCATTTAGCAATATAAAAATCTTATGAGTGAATGCATATGCACTCAACTTTATTTGTCCAGGTAAAGAATTAATTGCCTTGCCTATGAAGAAAAAAATATTGCTGAGGGGAAAATAAATTATGAAATATAGAATGTAGCAAAAGCTGATAGATGATTGAGTGGAAATTATTTTTCTGTATCCTTTATCTGAATTCAAAACAGTATATTCAATGGTAGAACCAGCTGTAGCTTGTAACATGTTACATCAAGCCATAAGAATGATGGCGTGTGTGGTATTTAGTTTAAAATTGTTTAGCATTTTTTTGTCCTACAGACAAAATTGTGAATTAATTCTTTTATCCTCTAAATTCAGTAAGAAGTCTAACCTGGAGCAATGTTCTGTTCCTCATGCTTTTGTTCTGTCTTTCACACTGTTATGTAGTCTAACAAGAAAGCTTTTTTTTTTAAAAAAAATAAAAGAAAAAAAGCTTTTCTTTGGCAATTCTTATCCGGGGATAAATACAGTCTCAAGGAAACAGATGTCTCTTCCACTTCTGTGAGATGGAAGTAAAGGTGACTATGTAACCCCTTTTAGTTTGTTTGTCTTAAAAGCCAGTAGCAGACAGCTGACTTTTCCTTTGGTCCCTGCTACAGGAGGGTTGAAGGAGATACTGTAAATCAAGAATTGTCAACACTGTAGGACTGTAACAGAATAGAACACATAGTGCATGGCATCACACAGTATTCTCTGCTCAAACAGCAGTTGTACACACTGCTTCGATGAGAGGGTAAACTCCAGGACTGTATTGTTCAGCAGCTCAAGGTATCTTTTTCCTTAACAGTATAACTAGTATATTGAAATTTCTTCATGCCATTCACACAAAGAATCATAACAGCATGGAAGTTACCATGCTGGAGCATGTTATTGACCTTTTTGAGTTTATGTGTCTTCTCTTCCAGCAACCAGCACCAGAAACATTGGAGGAAATTCTTCAGGGAAACTCTGCAGTGGAATAGACACTTCTGTCTACCTTTAGCCAACATGGCATGGTTTTATTACTGATTAATGAGGATTTTTTTTTTTTAATTTTCTTTTTTATAAAGTAACTGTGTTTAACTTTTCTAATCGAATAGAATATCTTTTCTAATTTAATAGAGTGCTCTCATTAGCTATGAAAATGTCTAATGCTTTAGAATTTGCTGGATTTCATGTCTTTTTCCATTTGTTTTAATTTAGTTATCATAGGCAGACATGAAATGTAACACCCCCTCATTAAAATAAATGTAATGTTGTGACATAAACTGACAGAAGCAAGTAAGTCCCAAGACAATGTTCTTCTCAGCCTCCTCTCTTTTGTACTGCCAAGATATGATATAAAACAAGATTCCTCACTTACAGTGTTTAGAAGCAGCAGGGTTAACACAAAGAGAATCAGAAGAGTTTTGATATTTTTAATCCTATTTTTCACCCTGGAACTCCATGAATAGTCCTACCACATTGTTTCAGGATACCTACAGGTATAGAAACTATTGTGATTAGGGTGGCAGAATGGGTTCTTTAATGTTGCCTGCATAAAGGTCTCTGATAGAGGTGGTATTTTAAATTGGTGGCAAAATAATCAAACAACAAAAAGACACTAAAACCAGAAAAAAATATTTATGCCTTTTTAATATCTTCAATTATGTCTTGCGTTGTTAATATCATTAGATGGCACTTTGTTATACTTAAAATGTACTTTTTTAGCAGTTATGGTAAACTCTGCAAACATACTTTTTTTCTTTGATGGTACCACAGAAAAGACCAGTCTATTGTGCCTCCCATTGTAAAGAGAAATGTATAGCTGAATAGCAGAAATAAATTATTACTATTTGACAAGAAGCATCATTTCTAGATATCAAGCATGTCCAGAAACACCATTTCTCAAAAGAAGGCTCAATCTCAAACATAACACTGAAGGAAAAAAGTACATTTGTGTAGAGGTTGTGCTGTGACATTTACCTACGACATTACCCTGGTAAATTGAGTTGGAATATATTTTCCAAAGTAAGGTAGCATTTCAGTTTTGTTTGATGTGTAAACATATTGACATAAAACATATCCACTTCGTTTTTAAGCAGGTTTCATGTCCTGGAGTCTGACTAAGTTTGCAGGAAATGAGTTGTACAGAAACTCATAGCTTCAAAATACGGTGTATGTGTGGAGTTTGGGAGCAGATGAGCGTGGTACAAATGCTGGTGATTAGGAAATGAAATGAGGGACAGTTTTTAACATCCTGTGATCTAAAATCAAGCTGTAGCTGCACTGGATGTTAGAATAACTCTGTTAAGTAGCAAACGAGAAAGGAAAACCTAGGCATTTTAGTGGCTAATTGATGCTAGGCCTTTGTAATTTATTTATATCACAGGGAAAATTACAGTAGTCACTGTACAGGCAAGGTCCCTGGATAGGATTTGGGATGGGATACCCAGCAAAACTGTTGTCCCAGCTACAAACAACTTGCTTACTTCAGCTTTGCAGATCTTCATCACAAGTTTAAAGCTAATTATAACCTTGACAAAATACAAGAAATTGAATCAAGACTTTGGATTGGCTGCCAGAGCCAGCAATTAAATCCCTAAAAATGCTTGTGGCAGCATTTTTTCTCAAACTCATCTTCCCAGCATACATTGCCAAAGAGTGATGGATTTTCATGTCCATTTAAAAAAGGCAGGATAAAATACACATAATGACACCACAGACATAAACAGTTCAAAATTTAGAATGTTTGTTTCCAGGAATGGGGCATCTACCACCTCTCTGGTTCCTCTTTAGCAAGTTTCCTTTAGTCTAAATAACATCATGTCTGACCTTTTGTCCTTTTTTTCTGAAATGTTCAATATTTCCTGGATTTGTACTGGGAGTCTGGGTAGCTTGAGTTGTCCTGCCTGATACCTGTTGCTCACTACAGAAGTAGAAGTCAACTAGGGCAAAGACTCACATGGTTTGAAATGCTCAGAAGTCTTCATTCCGTTCCAGTTTGGGAAAGTTTTAGAGGACTGAAGTAGATCTTTGACCTGAGTTCAGCATGCTACTCCTCAAACATTAAAACTCGTGTGTGTGTCCCTCTACCTCGCCATTCCCAGCAGAGTGTCCCAAGGTGGAGCTATTCTACCCTAGGCTATCCCAAATTAGCAAGGTCTGTGTGAGGTGATGTGCATTGTTGCAGTCTCAGCTAAACACAGAATATTAATGGGGATTGAGAGGAGACTCTGTAAACAAAAGTATGACTATAATTTTGACTATGTCTAAGAAGAGAGTAGGAGGTGGTTGTTCTGGTTGTCTGTCCCCATTCATCACTAGTACTGCAGTTTTGTTATTATACTTCAGTATGATTGTGCAAGACAGCATTCTACGTTTTAGTGCAAGAGGTGGTTGGCTGTACCTCTCCCTCCTCTCATGGCCTTTGCAGATATCTGTTCTTAGTGGAAGGATCAGTCCTGAGCGAAAGGAGGCGCCTGCTGGCAGCCTTGGGGAAGGTGCTGTAGCTGGAAAGGAGAAGGGAAGGCTGAGGACATGTGCTAGCCTACTAACTATCTCGAAGCAAGCCTCCCTGGGACAGCTGCCTCATCCCACCCAGGGGCACCAGGTGCACTGCAGTGAGCTGTGGCAGTGACTGTGCCGCAGCTGTTCATCAGATCTAAGCACTATCTCTCATCACAAACTCATTTCCAGAGCTCTGTGTTTATGATATTAAAAAAATAGAATAGTTGTTCAATACCACAGAGCAAACACAAGGTAGCAGTGGCACCACATCTTGCTGGGATGACCCCTCTCTGTGGAGGAGGAAGCCATGAGGTGGCACTGAAGCATTACTTTCCTGGGGGGAGCAGCGAAGGTGCAAACAAATTGGGCCACAACCCTCCAACCTCTTTCCCACTGCATCATGGGCAAGTTTTGCAACTGAGCTGGAGGCTGTGTGCTCTAATATTATTATGATTTTCTTCACTAAAAATACAAATGAGCCAAACCACAAAAGACTAAGTGTTTGAAGTGGTGTGGTTTTTAGTGGGTTTTTTTTAATGTTTGCAAATCTACATGTTTTTTTCCGTCTGATGAAACCCTAGGCAGCCCCAAGGAAAGTTACTTTAAGATCATTCCAACTAGATTGCAGCCAGAAACTCCAGGATATGCTTTGAGTGCACTTGTGCCTATGCATCCCCAATCCAAATCCCACATCAGACATGTTCAGATAAGTTTGGAAAAGCTTTGCAGTGACTCATCAGCGCTTTCTGTGCTTAGCAGGATAGAAATTCAGATCTTTCAGAAGTTTTTTTCTTTACAAGGTTTATGTAAATTTTTACCTCAGAGCTGAAAATATTTAGGGAAAAAGCAGAGAACAGCAAGCCCCTGTGTGCTTCATTTGCTGATGGAACATTATTCTCCTATTGACTGGAGCTTGATTTAAACCTGATTATTGAATTAAATGTACATTTTGTATTTGTCAAACTGCTTCTGATATTGGATGCCTTCATGTCAAATTTCCTAATCTTAAACAAAGTAGGACAAATTCTCTGTGGTGAAAAGTCAAGCCTTTACCTGAAAACAACATAGTTCAAACACTTCAAATGGAGGAGTCCAAATGAGAAAACAGTGAAGATATAATTGGTAAGGAGTACGCAGAATAACAGTCTTTCTGGACTAAACTGAAAACAAACTTTTTTGATTTAAATGTAAATGATAGAGAGCAACTTAAATTAATTCCTTGAATTGTTTAACATATTGTATAAAATAATCATCAAATAAATGAATTGCAGAAGCTGGGCTGTTGAGGAAGGAAGGAAGGAAGGAAGGAAGGAAGGAAGGAAGGAAGGAAGGAAGGAAGGAAGGAAGGAAGGAAGGAAGGAAGGAAGGAAGGAAGGAAGGAAGGAAGGAAGGAAGGAAGGAAGGAAGGAAGGAAGGAAGGAAGATTGATTTGCAATTAAGAGGACCTTTGTCACATTTGAGCTGAACTTGGATGCTGCAAACCTATCCAAAGGTCAAAGAACTGATAGAGCCCAAACACGCTTGAAAATCGTTGAATAATGGAGCATGAGTAGTGCGCATGTTTTGAAGCCTGAGCAGCCATGCACATAACCTCTGCAGGACCTGTGTTTCCAGAGACCTCAGCAGGATGCATCTCCCAGTAAACCCCACAACAGTAACAAATATTGGTGATTATCATTCTATTGCTCCAAAGCACAGGGATTACCCTGAGCAAATTTCTTTGGTATCAGTTAATGCTTGTGAGCATCTTCTTTCTTCCTTTCTTTCTTTCTTGCTTGCTTGCTTTCTTTTCTTCTTTCTTTCTTTCTTTCTGGCAAGTCTATATAAGGTGGTGAGCAGTCCTCACTACTTTGAGAGGAGAGAATGACAGGCAGAGCAGCACTGCCTTTATGTAAAGTTGCCTTTCATCCCAGCTGGGTTTTAGCTTGCAAAGCTGTATTTTTGAAAGGAAAGGTTGCCTGCCAGCTGACACTGATATTTTTATATATAATGCAGGCTAGAAAATAGGTCTTTCTACATGTTCCCTTCATTTTAAAAAACAGCTATTAAGTCTGTCAGTCCTCGAATAAGGGATTAAAGAGAAATTGTATGGGCAGATAGGGTTTATGAAATGTGTTGATTAGCAGTCCTGGTGAGTTCTGTCCATGGAGCAGGGATAACAGCATGGTCTAACCCTGACAGAGCAGGATAACGTAAGAGAGCTCGGTCACCAACCATTTCAACCTTAAGCATGGCTGCTGAGACTTTAATCATTGCTGCTAATTATGGCTTTGGAATACAGTTATCAATCCATAATAAGTGGAATAAACAGACCACATTCCCTTTCTTGAGTCACCACAGAGCAGATGTAACTTTCTATTGCAAATGACCTGAAAAATGTTGAAGCAAAGTCCTAGAAGCAAATGAACATAAATCCTGTGATCCTCTCTCAAACCCAGTCCCTTTGTATGGGTTTGAGATTCCTACAGTTGACTCTACTTTCTCAGAAGGTCCACTAGGCCATTCTCCCCAGAGCAAAGACTGGCCTCCAAAGCTAACACCCAGGTGCTGTGCTTGAAAGGACTGATTTAGGTCAGTTGAGAAAAAAAAATACTTTTACATGTATACATATTTTTAAGTCCAACAATGATCTTCAAATAGCTGTGAAAGGCAGAGAAAAAAATGCAGAGATTATGAAAAATGAGATTATAAACCTTCAGTTCTTTGAAAGTGCATCTGACTTGCCCTGAGGGAAGCAGTGATATGCTGGCTATAGATAGATGTGTTTTGTTTGGAGCAAAGGTTCTCAGCCTCTTTTTTACCTGGAGACCCCTTTCCTGTCCAGCCAGGTCATATACCAACATGGCCCTGGTGATTGCAACCAAGCTCCTTGTAATTTGGAGAGCAATGATTTTCAGTTTGAATCTGTTTTCTTTATTATTCAGAATACTTTGCATGTTGAATGACCCATACAATGTTGTGGGTATGAATGTCTCCTTACAAACTCATATAGGAAATCCTTCTTTGTGACAAATAATTTGCCTTGCAAAGAGCCAAATTATGGAGAAAAGACATGTAGAAGAGTTGTGTCAGTTTGCTGCTCATAGAATTGCTGTGGATTCTTGTCTGAAATCTTTCCTTATTCCCCCGTTTGTAAGCTCAGACTCCTGACAAGAAAGCAAGTAAACTGCAGGTAAAGAAGTAGTCACATTTATCTGGGAGGTTCTTGGTGATTCCTGTCAGGAACTGTTCTGTGCTGCAGCTGCTGCAGTACTGGCAACAGTAAATAATGTCAATTTTAGTTTATTGGATTGGGATTATAGTCCTAAATCATGCAAGAACAGGTTGTGAGAAGAATAGAGCTGGCAGATGCCAAGGAGTACTCTCCCATGAAAAGTATTTGAACATCCAGAAGAAAGGGCTGATGTCTATAGAAAGCCAAGGGTAGACAGTGAGGCCAACCAAACATAGAATCATAGAATCACAGAATCATTCAAGTTGGAAAAGACCCTTTGGATCATTGAGTCCAACCATCAGCCCTACTCTACAAAGTTCTCCCCTACACCATATCCTGTCTCCTGAGAGCTCAGAGGTTCGATTAGAAATGTGCTGAGGAGCTGAAATGCCTGGGAGCAGAAAAGCTGAGTGAGAGTGTTCCTGTCAGCTGCATGTCACTTGATGCTGAGAGCAAAACCATGGAGCTGCTCGTAGGGAGGGACTGAGCAGGAGAAAGTGCACCGGATGGGATGGGAAAACACAGAAAGAAATTCAGTGCTGGCTCATTGATTTGAACTGTAAATGGGACAAATGGATTAACAGAGTGCTGAGTTTTCCACAGCCCCTGGACTGATGATTGTAGGAGCTAGTGCAGAGCTGATAAACGCTGTGCCTTTGGGCTGGATGTTAAGGAGGTTGCCTGCACCATAACCAAATGCACTCTCCCGTGGCTCTAGGGAGTCCACAGGGCTCAATGAGAGAGCAAGCTGCTACAGTGGTAGCTACCAGTGCAGGAGTGGATGGTGGGACAGTACACATTTTCATTACAAAGTCACCGCTCTGGGTGTTGATGTTTCTTTGTTTCTTTGTTTCTTGGATGTTCCTGACATCCCATCAAAATCATGTGTTGCAGGCATTCTTTACTGAGGACTGGCTTTTTCCATGTTATCATTTTAAAATGAAAATGTTACGCATTACAAACTAATGTAAATGACAGCAAAGCCTAGATTCTAACATTCACATGTTACTTCCTACTTTAGGCAGTGAAATAGTACTAAAAATTGCTGTTAAAACAATAATCTGGGGGCTTCCTAGTAAGGTTAGAATCTATATTAAAAATATGTCAATCCAACATGTTTACGAAAATGGGACATAACTAAAAACCACTCTGAATGCTTTGTGATTTTTTGTTTGTTTGGGGGAATTTATTCCTTTATTACATTGTCATCTCTCTGCACTTTTACTAAAGTATTTATATTAAATGTCTTACCTCTCTGTTATTTCTGGAAAGTTTCAGTCAGTGACATAGAAATTGTAGATTATTAGCTGCCTTTAAATGTTATTTTGCTCCCAAAAAGGGAAAAAAAATTATCCACAGGCAAATATTCCAGCTCTGTCAAGCTAAACCACAGTTTCTGGATCATGGTGCAACATACACAACATATGTCACTTGTTTTGGAGTGAAACGCAGCTATGCAGAACCTTTGCACTGCAGTTAACTGTCTTTAGCAGTAAGCAGTAGATGGCAAGGTTTATTTTAGGCGAATGCAGAAAAATAAAGGAGAAGCCTCACAAGTTTAACACTGCAGAGGAAGGCTTGACAGAATCCTTAGAGGAGGGCCAGCTGTTCGTGAAATCCTTTGCCCTTAGATGACTTATGAAAGGCTGTTTACCTACAGATTGATCGGTGGTGTCTCATATTTTGACAGATGATCAATAATGGATTTTTTAGCAGTAAGTGAAGACTGATTATTCCTGTGTCAGCTGAGATGCCTTAGGGCATTTGAGACATCAACAGTAGTAGTTGTGTCACACAAGGTCTTCAGAAGACACATGTACTTCTGGAACAACAGCTGAAGACCAGGTAAGAAACCCTAGGGTTCTTTAATGATAAGAGACTATCTCTGGGCAACTGAATTGTGCCCAGCAGTATTGTTATTGACAATATTGTGTATTTTTACTGCCAAAAGCTGATATATATACAAACATATTTCCGTGAGTGTGAGGAAGGTGGAGTAACCCTAATTGTAAACTCTTATCTGTTTGGAATTCTGAATAGAGGTTGAAATCTGAAGATAATGACTCCAAAGTCTATGTTGCAAGTAGAGAACTATATTTGATTTGGCTTAAGGGGAGAAGAAAATCCCAAATTTACAATGCAGCACATACTGTCATCTCTGTGCCTGGGTTTTTCTCTTTGGATACAGTAAAACCCAAAGTCCCTCAGGTCAGGTTTTTAATATTTCATCACACTGATTTCAAGCAGACTCAGGTGAATGGCTCAGCAGGCCCACGAGTGCTGTTCCCTTTGGGATGACATTTACTAGCACGGCAGGTCTCCAAGGCTGCTCCCTGCGTAATGTGAACAGGTGCTGTGCGTTCTGAATTGGTTTAGCTGTAGTAAAAGCATTCATATAAAAGAGCAAACATGCTGAAAATCCATAACCTGGTTTACCTACTGGTCAACTTGTTCACGGACCGTATTGGAGAGCACCTGTTGTTTGAGAACCTCCCAGACATAAAACCCTCTGTGTACACCGAGAGTAACAACAGCCAGTTCTGGTGGTTGCTATTACATTTGTAAGACTTTTGCTAGTATAGGTGGTCCCACAGTGTTCATCCATATGTAAGTTTGCCAATGTATTTAACATTGCAGGGTACCCAACTGAACACATGTGAAAAAGACAAAATGGTTTCTGAACCTATTAAGGCCAGACAAAATATTAACATGAGCTGCTTTGGCAATCTGTTCCTCCTTTACTTACAAGGAAAAAATCAGACAGGCAGAAGGCAAGTTTGATAAGTTTGACCAGCCAGCATTGAGGCAGTTGCTGTCCTCTCTGGGATGTGAGGTTGCCAGAGCAAGGTCATACCTTGTCCAGCTGTTTTTTGCTATAAACAATGCTTCTGTTTTCATAAGCCTTGAAGGGCTCGTATAAGGTCTCATAGGTTCTTCAGGCAAAAAAATAGGGTCTTATTCACCGTTATCACCAGGTTAAACCTATCTGAGATTTTCTGAAGCGAGCCTGGACACAAACACATAGTGCTTCAGCCAGCTGAACACTGGAGCAATGGCCTCCATCAAAGAGAGAGAAAGAAATAACCTGAGGAAAGAAGGGTTTGTCTGCAGTCTGCACGCCTAGCTACAAAACAGACAATCTGCCATTAGCTGTCAGAGAGGTAGAGACTTTCAGCATGTAGCAAATACATCCATCCTGGTCAGCAGAAAATCCACCACTTCCTCAAGTAGTTGATGGCTTTGTGTCAAGATATTTGCACAAGGACAAAGAATAATCATGTTTAAAATGTACTTCTGTGCTTGACTGTATCGTCATTCTCAGTCCATAAAACAGCACTAAGTTTTCTGAAATGCATCAAAACATTTTAATAATCAGTTTCATCACAATAATGTCTGTTATTAAATATATTAAATTATCCAATCTTTCTTGATTTGATTAGCAAACGTTCATTTTGTTTCAAAATAGGAGAGTATAAGGATTGTTAGAGGAGACGGCTGTGACAGCTAGTTTCAAATTATAACAGGTGTCTCAAAAAACTGGGTTTTGATTGTTATAATGGATGGCAAATAATAATAATTTTGTGATACATTGCTAATAAAATACACTAGTTAGCCATGCAAGCAGTCACTGGACATGGCCAACACCAAGAGGTAGCAGAATAGGATCTGTTAATAAGCTTTAGATTTATTTGTAGGCTAGGATGATGTAACTTATCAAACATGCTTCTGCCCATACTTTTTTCCATGCATTTCAGGAATCAACTCCCAAGATAACCACTGCTGACATTTTACTTTGTCTTAACAGTTTCCAGAGACTTCATGTTTTTTTCGCTTACATTCTGTATACAGGAAGCAGAATTACATCACATTTACAATAAGCACAGGGACTTTTGTTTTGCCATTAAGTAACTAAATATTTGCTATCAGATATTCATGATAGATAAAGTAGATAAGGTTTTCTTAATTCAAAACATGCCTTTATGCTTGGGAACAACTCAAATGGGTAATTAGGAAATACATGATGCTAGCTAAAAATGCATTTTTATCCACAGAAAAGGAATACAGATTTCTTACAGAAATACAAGTTAAATACAACAATTTCTATAGTCAGTGCAAAATGCATCACCTTAGTAGATAAAGCAGTAGCTGGTCTTCTGGATACTTTGCAATCTGGCTCTAGCTAGTCCGTGGATGACCGTTGTTTCACCTCTTTGATCTTATATACAAATGAAGATAAAAAGAAATATGCTTTGAGATCATTAATGTATCAGAACTAGGTATTATAACCACAGTAGAATTTAAGAAACTTACAGCTTATTATAAAACAAACTAAAAGGAAAACCTATGATTTATCTTGAGGTCTCAGGGCTCAAGTGCTTTTTGGCAACACTGCTTGTTTGGATGCCAGCTCTGCTCATCAGGAATTGTGGTGCCCAGTGGTGTAGTTGATAATCTGAGTAATGCATCTGAAGGAAGCCCAGATGGCCAAATGCTGCCTTTTCTTTCTTTCTGAAGGAATATGTGGCCTGAAGATAGATTAGGAACAGTGGCAGATGTATAAATAACTCCTTTCTTGGTGTAAACTACCCTAGCCACAATTATTTCCCAGTCTTTTTTATTGTTCCTTACCCCTTGTCTGCATTTCTGTGGAAGTAAAATGTGATGTGTGGTGAGATGATCTATGATCATGGTATTCAAGATCGAGTCAGTCACAAAAAGTATCAGTAATATCTTAAACTGGCTTAAGTATACAAACTTCATTAGGTTAATGGATGTAAACTACATTTTAATTATTTGATTATTTATTCAAAACAGATATACCAATATCAGTTTTTTATTAATGAAGAATATCATGTAAACCCTAGTTAACTAACATATTTAATCACGTAATGTCCTTTGGCTTAACACTTTTAATGTAATTATCTTCATAGTACCCCTGTGAGGTAGGGAAGTATTGTCAGACAGCAATATCCAAGCTTTTAGAAAAGGATTGGTGGAGATCAGAGTACTGAAATTATATTTCATTAGACTTGGATTGGCATTCTAGCTATGGAGGCCCTTCTTTTTTTCATTGTTTCATCTTGTTCATCAAAGAAAATAACAGAGACATATTCCAACTTATAGGAAGCTCTTTTTTGCTTAATATTAGACTTTGGGTAACATTTTAGAATGAGTGCAACCATTTAAAAATATATGTTTAAAAATGTATGTGTGCTCTGACAAGAAAGGAGAAAAGACTTTTTTTTTTTGTGGCATTAAGGGGGAATTTATTAAATGTAGCCTTAAATAAATTCCTGGAGTTAAAGGCAGTGTTCAAGGCCAGGTTGGATGGGGCTTTGAGCAGCCTGATCTAGAGGAAGGTGTGCCTGCCCACGTCAGGGGGGTGGACTAGGCGATCTTTAAAGATTCCCTGCAACCCAAACCATTGCATGATTTTGTGATTCAAGCATAAAGTGATAGCTCAGGACTGCTAGTCGCAATATTTCATCTTTGCTGTTACGAGGAAACTAATATTGTAGTCAGTGGGACAAATGCTTTTTTGCACTCACATGGTATAGATCCAGAGCAGTTACATTGCTTTCCACAGAGGGAGAATAGCAGTACAATTTGGGGCAATCAGTTATTTGGATTATCCCTTCAAACACGGTTTATTGATTAATAAAGCTATTTCTGTACCACTTGCCTCATGCATTTGAAGAATTAAAACTCGGTTGAAAAAATCAATATAATTTATTGTCTGTTTTCTAAGAATTGCTGGTCATGATTTAATTTGACAGTAATCTACATCAGAACAAGATTTTACTACTGAGCACATTTACTATGGTGGTTACTTCAATTAAATACCAGGAAATCTGTTCTGGAAAAATTACCACAGTGCAACAAAACACTATTGTTATTGTTGCTATTAATTGCATTGTGGCTTAGATTTTAATAACTCATTACAGATTAACAGAAAACCATATAAATCATAAAGGAGATGCTAGTTCTGCTATTGCATTTACCGAAATAATTTTGACAGAATAACACAACAGTTCATGTATTATTACAGCCTAGTAGGTAATTTTTCTCCTTTTGGTACCCACACTATATTTAACTTTTTCAACCTGCTTTCAGAATATTTATTATATAGGCAAAGTAGACCTAATTTTACAGACCTTTAAATTGCTCATTTTTTAACCTTCACCTTGGGAATACTTAGGATTTAACCTGTCTATGATTTTCCTATTTCAGGGCATATTAGTGGAGTTCAATAACTCTTCACTTGCTGGCAACACAATGATCATCAATTGTACTATCTGTAGTCTTCCACTCTGAGTAGCAGCCACTAGTATCTTACACGATCTGATATAATACTTTCTGTTAGTTTTATCGCTAAAATGTAGAAAATATAAGAGCAAACAAACCAATTTCTATTGCATTTTCTCCCTACAAGTGTAACTATTAGAAGATTTCCCTGCAATCATGGTGATTTTGACTGTGATATAGGGGACTGAACATGAGAATCTTATGGAATATCAGTTACTTGTATTCCGAAGATGTCAGATACGCTGAAGGATGTTATGGTAAATGCTTTCTTAGGAATTTTTGTTAGAAATCCCCCAGACCTAACTTCCCTTTGTGCTTTGGAAACAAGAAGAATTGTGGATACTCCCCAGTCATAATTGAAGATGCCTACAGACACAAAAAAAAAAATTCTTAGGCTGTAAAACCTAAAGAGATTGGGTTTTTTTCAGTACTGTTTTACATCAAAGCTTACATTAGACCAACAGTAACATAGACAGAATGAGCAAATAGGGAGTTGTTCAAAAAGGCCAGCTACTTAGACAACTTAATTTGTCTAGCCAGTTCAGTTTTTTGTTTTACACAGACTCTTTTCTGATTCAATAACTTGCTGTAAATTTTGCTTGGATTTCAAAGACTCATACAAGCTATGCCACTGATCCTGCAATCAGATTAGTAAGGCCTGACTGTTAAATCAATGTGGAGACCCATATGCTTTAAATTCTGAATGTAGTCTGTTTTGAAACACAAATGACATCTAACCAATCTAAAGCTGGAATTGTATCTCTCACTAGAAATGCTATCCTTTAAATCAAAAAGCCTAATTCTACGCTTTCAGTTACTGCTTTCCTCTAATTGTTTGAGATCAAGTGTTCGAGGCCTCCCTTCTGTCTCAGTGCTCGACTGGCCTCTTTTGTGTATGTAGGATATCTGTCTGCTTGCCTACCAGCCAGGAAGTTGATGTCTGCAGCTCTTAAAGTGCATATTCACTGGGGATATACACAGCACACAGAATCCTAGGGCACCAGTGATGCTTGAAAATACCTCTGATGTGTATGGTGATGGCAAACTGGTGAAGTTTAAAATAATATCCAAATATATAATTTCAATAGTGAACATTCTTTAACCATACTGAGAAAAAACATAGTAGTTTGTTGGGGTTTTTTTTAAGTTGATGTACTAGAGAAAGAACTGTCACTGGAGACAACCTAAACTCTCATGGTTTGAAACAGTGTGTAGTCACTCAGATACTTAACAAAAAAAGTACTAGAATATGTTTGATAAATTTTTAACTTGTCTGTTGCAAGTTCGTCTGTGACATTCTGACTTGTGCTGCAAATGTTGCCATGTGAGAGTTTTGGTACTTCTTTTTTTTTTTTTTTTTTTTACTAGAATAAGATATGAAATAGTTGCCAGAAAAAAGAAAGTTAACGGACTGTGAAACCTGAAAGGATGTGGATTCTGAGTTTTGGAAGAAAGTTTACAAACTCCATATAAAATTTGCTTATATGTCTGATGTATCCATTTTGTTTTTCAAATGGAGCAAATTGTCAATTGCTGGATTAAAAAGCTGTTTCCTAACTTCTACTTCAAAAAATACCAGCATGAAAGATAGGTTTCATCTTCCCAATGTCTATGGAGAAAGACAGTTTTAAGTGCCCTCTAAGGACTCCTGTCTCTCTCCAGAGATTAAAGAGGGATTCCCAATGCCCAGGTAGGACTAGATGCTTCTCTTGTAGATGGTTATGTTAGGTGAGATGAATTTAGTAATACTGCTTTGTGGAGAAACATGGATTCAGGTACTGTAAGAACCAAAAGGACTTTTGTGATCATCCTTGTAGGCACAGGAATTCGTTGAGCTATTTCCTGTTTGAGCCAGAGCATATCTTTTAAAATCTATTCAATCAGGTTTTAAAATGTCACAGACTGAGAACAAACCACATCTTTTATGTGTTTAGCCGTTTCACTGTTTAATTTCCATTGTTTTGAGTCTGTTGTTAAATTTCCAGCCCAGCACCAGCTTCCAATTTTTTGACCTTGCTTTCACCTGTAAATTAAAGACCCTGTTATTATTGAATGTATCTTCTCTATGAAAGTAATCACAGATTCATCACCTTATCTTCTCCTTATTCTCAGTCCTTCATGGTTTGTAAGGGAAACCTGAGATTTCCTGACTGAATCCAAAGTAAGAGTTTTGATTGATGAAGCCCTGAAATAGTTGGTGTTTTACTATTTCAGAGGTCTCCCTTCTTTTCATATGCTGCATATGCAGCTCCTGGAGGGACCTCACAACAGAGGTCAGTGAGTGAGAGACTCCATACTCTACACAAGCTTTATCTGTGGTCCAGCACAGCTCAGGAGCCGTTCCCTTCAGAACAATCTGCCAGAGTCCTCTGTTTACTCAAGCACAGTCTGTGACAGGTCTTTGGTATGTGATGAAGAGGTATTTGACACTGCAGTTTATTTAAGTGGACTTCAAACTTCTATTGTAGGAATTCTGGAGACTTAGACTTCGTGTGTGTGTAACTCTTCTGATAAATAATAGCCTTCTCTAATAAGAATAAAGGGATCGCAGGGACATAACCTTCTTCCTGTATCCTTTTCTCAGGGAGAACTCCCTATCTGAAAACAGTGAAATTTTTGTCAAACTAAGGATTTAATCTTCAGATATTAAACATATAATTTACAAAACTTTTTGTATTTCTAATTATTTTAGAACTTGATCACAACATCATTTTTGCTTGCACTTTCGCTATGTTTCTGTGCTAAAAAACCCCAAGAGAAGACAAATCTGACAGATTTACTTGGGGTTTCAGTGTCCTTGTTCTCTCTTACTGTCATCAAACTCATGAAGGACTTTCTGTTGCTATATTGGTCCAGGTGCCATCAAAGTTTCATTTTGTTTCCTTTCTCAGCCAAGTTTAAAGGAATTTCATTGAAGAAAAGTCATCCTTGGTGAAAAATATTGTCAGACACACATAGCAAGCTCTCCAAAAAAACACATCTTGAATGTTTTGTGTTAAACAAGTTTTATTTGTACATTCTGTCTGTATATGTGTCTCTCTGTGTGTATTTGCACTTTACATATGTACACAAACTTTGGAGACTCAGTGATTCTTTGATGTGGGTTTAGCTAAGTGGTTGGACAGTGTGTCCTCAAGTATATTAATAAATTAAAATATAGCCAAACTCCCCAAATCTAAGGAGAACTTTGGAGAAGTTTGAATCCACATCTTAACTTCTTGGTATAATTTAGGTGCATCTATTATAATAAACTAAGGATACATTTGATTGTTCTTTAGCACTAGCATAGAGTAGCTACAGGCATACTCTCAGCCGACAAGTAGTGTAGCTCCATGCCAATTGCCAAGAATGCTTTTGGGTTATGCTAATCCCTGAACCATCACCAGAAGTACTCTGGGAGACTATAAACCTGACTGGCTAAAACATGCCAAGATACAGTACATAAAATCAAGGGCCCAGAACTGTTCCCCACCAGTGCTTCTACAGACATAGCATAAGATAATTAAAATTTTGAATTACCTCATTCCCTACTTGTGATTTTTTGTAAATGGTGCGCTCTCTCTCCTTCTTTCCTTACATGGTGTTTACATGCCTTCTGATGGACCTTGCCTGACTGCTACATAGTGAACCCCCAAATTCATCAGATGCTTTTGAAAATGCTGAAGATATTGCCCAATGTTGTTCATAAAATGACTAAAACTCTTTCTATCATTTTGGAGGCAAAATGAGTGAGTTTTAAATAAAGGTTGTGTTTCCTTGGTTTTGGCCCAAACTGACTTACCAAAACCCATTTATTTAATAGTAAAATATACACAAATCAGTAGCAACTAACGAACTTCATGCTAAAATACTTTAGGAACTAGTCACCACAGTGCGTGTATCACTAACGATGAAGGGTAACATCAGAGTGTACATGAAGGACAAGTATACTACCTATTTTTTAAAAGAAGATTAAAGGTGTTCCAGGGAAGAATCTATAACAAATTACTAAATTATAAACTTTCAAGCTCTCAGGAGGAAGTGTAATGCTATGCAGTAAGCACTATGGATGTCAAGAACAAAACATATCAAACTAATCCCTTGTGCTCCTCAAATTGAACTTAAGTCAGCAATATTATAATTTTCATGACAAACCAAAACCAAAGGCTAATTTTAGCCCTTTTAGTTAATTAATAAGTGTTGTGTGTTATATCTGGGGAAAAATTACTGCAGTCTGTTTGATGTTGATGAGGCTTAGTTCTTCACTTGCAAATCACATCAGCTTTTATCTACCACACTTTGAAAGTGTGTGAGGGGAATAAATAGAAAAGAGCCCAGAAGAAAGTTATGAAAAGAAAATATGAAAAAAAGTTGAAAAAATGGGGCTTACTTAGCATAGAAAAGAAAAAGTATGGAGTGAGGGGGGGTCTTTTATATATGTAAAGGGTTACTTATAGAATGGATGGGATCAACACTTCCAAATGTTTGCTGAGAAAGAAATTAATTAAATAATCTAATTTCCAGTAGGTAGTTTGGATACTTTTTAAAAATCTAAAAATTATTAAATATGAGAACTTTGAAGTGCTGGAATTGGAATTCCAGAAATGGAAGCTTTAAATAAAAGCTGAGATAAATATCTGTCTGGGATAATTGGTGTATTTGACCTGGTATCTTAGGAGTGGATCCACCTTAAAGAGCTCTAGTAGAGGCCTGGCTCCCAATAGCACCAAGTGATGAAATCCACCCTTCTTTGGACTAGCCCCTTCTCTAGTAAATCTGTCTTGGGGAGCGCTAATTAATGCAATGCAAAGGGAGCCTGGGAGTGAACAAACAATTTAACAGGACAGGCAGCACTTTGATGCTCAACTGTCTCCTGAGCAATAGCTGAGCAATAGACAAGCATAGCCTTCTGAGCCTGCCTCTTTCTTAGTCAGTCATTATGTGGTCAAGGAAGAGATTGGTTACTTACCTAACACAGATAGATAAATCATAGAACGTATTTCCAGTTCAATCAACTTTTTTCAGGACTGGAAATTATTAATTTTTGTAATGGCTACACTATTAATAACACATTATGGCATGTCATTACCATCTCCAGAATTTATCTTAGCTGCATAGATACAGAAGCTAATTCTCTCTCTGTAACTCTCAGATTTGAAGAAAGTAAGTTATTGTTCAGAATATAATGAGTCCAAATGACAACATTAGTCAGTTTTTTATCTATAAACCCATTTTTGCACCTGTTCCTGCTGTGTCTGTAATATTCCCTTTTAATGAGGTGAATTCCAATTATTTAACTCTTTAGATTATTTCTTACTCCTTTTTATGATCTTCTGAGACACTGGCTCTACTTCACATTAAAATATGATAAAAGAAATACTTTTGAGATAATTTACATCTAAAGTACATCCATGATATTCATATCAGAAACAGTAGTGCAAGCCTGAGATGAAGAGCAGGATCACAAGCCTTGTGTTTTATTAGCAGACGATCTAAATCTGTGTGGTGGCAGATCTTGAAATGGTAATGAGATATTTCTCTTGGTATAAAAATAACCTTAAAATAAAGAACACCTGGTTTTCTTTTATTTTAAATGGAGACCCTTTCATTGGTTCGCACTTTTAAAAATAAACATCAAAAATCTCTAAAAAATACAGAGCTTGGTGGAATATTGCATTGAAAATTACTTTTCTCATCTGTGCTTTTCTATTTCTCTGGCACTCAGCTTCATTTCTAGTCTCTATTTCCACTTCAGTATATTTTGTTCCTCCTGGACAATCATGGAGTGACAGGAATGTCACATCAGGGACTAAAACAGTGCAAACTGCAATACGTATATTGTCAGGCCAAAACTACAATTTGAACGATGACTAATATGAAAAACCCCAGATAACTGGTAGAGATATATCAACACATATATACAAAGAAGTTACTATACAATAGCTGACAGCAATCCATCTTCTGAAAGCTGTTTGAGGGGATATTTGAACCACATATTGTACATCCATTACAGACAACTTTCTAGGGAACTGCACAAAGAAAGCAAAAATGAGGAAACACATACTTCTAAGAATTGTTCAATTGTTTATTTTGTCTCGTAAACTTTGCCTCTAATTCCAGTGATTTATAATCTAGCCATCCACAGCTTGCAGGTTTTGGGTCATTTTCTGCCAGTTTTTAAAATGGAAATCTATAATTCAAAATTTAAATATATATGCCTTCCCAATCTGTGCAGTTACAGAATATGAAATTGTACACCCTGCCTACCTGTAAAATGGCTGAGTCCCCACTGAAATAAGAGATCATTCAAATGACATGTTTGGATTGAAGAATGTCTGTGTGAAAAGTATTTACATGAGAGTACTGCCAGCTTCTCCACACCATACTCTGTATGTCCTTTCCTGATCATTGGTTCTATTTTCTGATGGAGTCCTTCATTTGTAACTGATGCACTGCAATTCACTATCAAAGAAATGAAAACATCCCACATAGTGATCACACCCTCAGACTGCTAAGCTGCTACAGACACCGCTTTGTTGCCTTGCCACCACCCACACATCAGAGAAACGCATTGGCTAGGCTTGCTGGGCAGAATTCACTGCACTGGTTTTGGGTTTCCACTTGAAATGTTTTGATGTCTGCTCATTTTGTCATGTGCAGCAGCATAAACTGAGTGAGGCACAAAATGTTCCTCACAATTCCTTCTCTGTCCTTACTAACTAAACCTGCCAATTTGAACTCATAGCTTCTTGGGCAACAGTTACTTTGGTGGTCTTTGGGGTGAAAAATGTCATGGCCACATGCATTAAGAATTGAACAGGAATAAATTAATTCCTCTGGTTCAAGTGTGATTTAAAATAATCACACAGAAAAAAAAAGTAAAAGCATAATTTCATTCTATCAGTCCTTATGCCTGATTAGTACTGTACAGCCAACAAAAAGGTGACAAAACACCATATTTTGTGCTCCAGTTATTTTGACAGAAATGTGATTATGGATTTATGCCTGATCTAGATTAAATTTCTACTGGTAGGTCGTTTGTTAATTTACAAGTAATATTAATGAGTGTCGAAGTAGGGCTGCAGAGTTCATGACTACCTGATGCCTTCTTTATTGGCTATTCCCTGAAATGTAGGGGTTAGCTTGATTAGATTGCTGGTTAATAGAAGCAGGTGACTTTGGAAGAATCAGCTCATTAACTGTTTTGGGTGATGTTAAGCATACATTCCAGTGACATAATTAAACTAAGTACTAAGGAGGTTAGTAATGGGAGTAATGGGAGGTTGCTCATTTAATAATAACTGTGTTTACTTTCAAGTTTATTGCTAGTTCATTTTTTTCATAGACATCATTAACGTGTGCTGTGATGTTGCATTCTGTTTCATAGAAAAAATATCAATTATTGATAGCAAATGAAAATACACTTAGGACAGCAGAATTACAGAGCACAATGTTCCAACGGGAAATAAAATGTTGGTTACATCTAGACACTACATTACCTTCTTAAATTAATTTGATTGACATTTGTTGAAATCAGCTGTGATCAGATCAAATTAATATTTTTCTCTCTATTTTTAGTACAAACTTGAATAGATTGCGGGAATCTACTTAGTATTAATTGTCCTTTGTGTCCATTTTGAATAAATGTCAGTTGTACAGATGTAAAAAACAAATAAACATCCCCAAATATGTGTTGAAATGTAGTACACCTGATCATAAGAGCCCTTTTAAAAAAATACATTGTGGCATATGAGAATGAACTGTTTATTCAAGATATACAGACTTGAAAGAAAAATACTTGCTACTCTAAGTGGACTTTTTTTTCCTACCTTATTCCTTAAAATAAAGCATTCTTCCTTGTTTCTGACTTTGTTGCTTTTTATTTCCGTTCAGCAAAGTTTCTTGCCCTTGCCACTGCAATGCTACATCTGAGTCCTGCTTAAACATCTGGCTAAGATTGCTGTATATATCCTGATTGTTCCTTAGTGACTTTGTCCCAAGAAAATGGACATATTTCATTTTCCAGAATGGAAATTTCCCATGGAGGGAAAGGGAAGGAAACATGTCATCTATCAGTCCCCATTCCAGTCCCAACATTTGCTTCTTGCGCTGGGCTCAGCCATTCACCAGGCTCCAGGCTGCTGTGTCACCCAACAGCTACCTCCACCACGAGAGAGTGTGCTGAGCCTCTTAAACCCTCTGGACTGTTTTAAAGCAAACAACATTTGCTGTAAAGGAAGAAAACATGTAAGGAATCCTAAGGTTTGGGGTGACTTTCTAGGAATTCAAGTAATATGGCTTTTTGGACAAGGATGAACTTTCCCAGCTGTGACCTAGAGAACTGCCCTCCTGCATCTCTTGCCTGTTGTGGCCAGAGTGGACACATCTGCCAGCTCCAAGTTCCTTCTAACATTTCAGTATCTATGAATAAAAGCTTTGGGTACCAAACAATAGCAACAAAAGAATTATAAAAACAGGCCAAGAGACATATGACAGACTCGAGGGTGATAACTGCACAGAAAAACTTAGCACGTTGTTTACATTGCTCTTGTCATGAGAAGACTGCTCAGAATTACAAGGCTGACCTAGTTTAGGATTTGACATTCTTCTTAAATGCTCCAGGGCAGGTACTTTTTTAAGCAAGATACTTCTGTTCTGCCAAGGTCCATCTACAACATACTGGCTGCCAGTACTAATATTCCTTTTAAAAAGTTATTTGAAGGACAGATCATATGTACTGTTATAACAGAAAATATGAAGGAAAATGTCTGTAGGATTAAAGGAAAGGAATTGCATACCCACGCTATAGAACTAATGCTGCAATATTTGTGAAGCTTATTGGTATAGCTTTTATATAACACCAGCTTTCTTCATTTGGAGCAACAGAAATTAGGTAACTAAAAGGAACTAAAGGTCTTTTCCAGATATTTGTCTTTAGAAAAGACTGATTTCCAGCTAGTTCCATTAAAATCAACACCCATAAAATCAGGGAATGAATTTCAGCAATATTTTTGACAATTTTGGTTTCAACTTACAATAATAATTATTTTTAATAAAATTATTTGCATATTAAAAGCAGATTTTAAAACACTGATGCATTTCCCCTCATCTGTATTGTCCCCATTAGGAACTGGCTTGTATTTATAATACACAACTGTGTGTAAAGTGAACTTTATGTATTTATTTGTTTAATTTTTTGTCTTTGGGGTTAATAGGGTATGCAGGAGTAGCTGTGGGAAAACACAGATCAAGCAATATTAAGGCAAGCTTTGTTCTGTAATTTCTCATTTATTCTGTCAGTTTTTGACTGGAGAGGGAGCTGAAATAGCACATAAGACTAAATGGGATAAATTTCAGCTTTAACTCAGAATTCTCCAACTGTTGGATCTGATCCACTTTTCTGTGAAATCACTGGAAAAGTTCACATTGATTTCTCTGAGAACTGGATCAGACCTTCTTAGACCCTTCAGTTAAATCCCATGAGACATATTCTTTGTTCTGCCAGATCTCACTAGTCCCATGGAACTAATGAGTTCAACAGCTGTAGCTAAAGGATAAAGTTTAACCTATGCTATTTTCTTTATATAGTTTTGTTAGGGTTATAGTTCCCATTGCCCTTGTGTAAAGGGAAGGAGGGAAAAGCATAGAAAGGAGAGGTTATAGTTCATTTTTTATTATGAGGTAAACAAGAGAGAGGCACAACATTTTAGATATAAGGTTGATATTTTGACCTTGAGAACTCAAACACTGTCATCCTACTCTGTACTTTTGAAAATTAATTCAGCAGGGGTTCATTTGTTTTATGCTTCTGAACTTAATTTAACTGTAAATATTTTGCTCATAATTTTGCTGACTGAATTAGTAAATATGCCTCTACAATATGTTCCTAGTATGTAATTGTTCCACTTCATACCCAGGCATAGCTGAGATCCACCCTGGTAAGCAAAGCCCATTCTGACATCTGAGGAACTGTGTCACACTGCCCATATGTTCCTTCCTACTAAGGAGGTCGCCCTGCTTTAAAGGAAATTTAAAAGGTCCTTTAGAAATTGAATTTGAGTAGTTTTAACAAACAGATGCTGGGTTACATGAAGAAAAACTATTTTATAAGATAAAACCATATACCGTACAGGCATTTGTGTGTTTTGTAATGTTCAGTGTATTATCACCAAATCAGCCCCTTTTAACCTTTACTTTTCAATAGTCTACAAAATCCTTTTATCTCTCTTCAGAGCTGCTGGTTGCTAAGCAAGTACCAGTCTCCCATTTTACGCTATTATTATTAACTGTCACTGCCTTAGCAAATAAAAAGGAATTAGCCAAAAGTAATTTTCAATAAACTTTGAATTTTCATATTCTATTTCTCATCATGACCTGTACTCTCCATAGAAGAAAACACACTAGCTCAAGTCAATGTAGAAAGCTGATCCAACTAAATGGTGTGAGATCTGTTTCTGTCACAGTAAATTATTTCAGACTGGAACACTAAAAACCATTTCACAGCTCTGTAGACCTTCCCATTATCTCTGTAATTCCTGCTGACATTAATCAAAACTATTGTCCTATTTGCAAAGTACTTAATACCATTTTGATTACCATTCATTTTATTTAACCCATGCCATGTGTTTTATTTTATGGTTCTCTCACAACCATTTGAAATAATGTCTCAAATATTATTTGTATAGTGTCCATTTTGATCAGAATATAAATGTATAAGATATTAATGTGTAATTAAATTTTGATTAGTTATATTGGGGTAGGTCCTACCTATGGGGTAGGACCCGACAGAAAAGTGAAGAAAAAACAGAGTGCTTTCAACCCTATAGATATTTTATAAAATTGAACCTGTCCACCTCAAAATTAGTTCCTGACAGAGACTTCAAATGTCAGGTCTATATTATGAGTATGTTTGCCTAGTTATAAAGATTAATTCATAAGAGCAGAAACGTTACATGTAAGACTGAATCTCAGAAAGAAAAAAAACTGATAAATTCTGCTCTTAACAGTGCTGGGATCAATGAACTAAAGCTACTACATCAGCTAACACTAAGCAGCTATATTCACTTATATTTTCATTATTATGCTATTACACTTATGCCTTTGAGTGGAAATCTCCAGCCGTCTAGGTCAAATTACTGCTACAGAAGTTGACCCAACGCTTCCTTCTGTTAAAGCTTTCCAAATAGTTGGTTTAATAGAGAAACAATGTAGAGATGAACAAAACACACTTTGAGAAAAGATAGAGTGTGGAGTGTGGAGATGGAGAAAATATGAGCATTTGCTGTCACTGAGAATGAGTGGAACATTTAATTCAAGCTTTTTCACAAAAGCCTCAGCCACAGAAGAAGGAGATAATAGAAAAACACTTTGTCACTAGAAGCACTGGAATATGAATGCTTAGAAGGTCCTACAGTAGAAGTAATGATGATAAAAAGCTTTGCTGTTCAATATATCTGTCTTGAAGTCAATGCTGACATCTGTAAACAAGACAAAACAAAAACTCAGTGGTGGAGCAGTTAGTTAAATAAACATCTGCAGACAGCTCTGGGACAGTTAGTCTTCAGAAATGTTCTGGCACTTTCTAGTGAACCTCCTCACTAGTATTTATGAAATACAAAATTATCTTATCATTTGGCTGAGCTCAATAAAGATATCAACAATTTCAACAGTGAATGAAAAAAGTGTCCAAAGCACAACTTTATGAAAATGCCCAGGAAAAGTCTGAATGCAGAAATATCACTATTATGAGGAGCCAGTTCTATCAAAAAAAATGGAGCTTTACACTTTGCCTGACATAAAATCATGGGGTGTCCATCCATTAGCTAAATAGAAACAAGAAAACAAGCAATCATTCCATGTCACAGATTTAAATCATGAGACATTACTGTGTTCTACCTGCTGTAGAAATGTGCTTGAGAGAACAATGGGGTCCTTGTTCCTCTCTATTGTTATATCTGTTTTTTCACAGTTTTACTTTCTATTTAGGTGCTGACTACTCTGGCTCAGAGCCAGGGAGCAATGGGCTGTCTCCCCTCTCCCACAAACATAAGATTAAAAACTATGTGAAATTTGTTCTCTCCCTCTGGAAAATGCAATCCTCAGAGACCAAAACCTTGCCATTATGGGAAAATGCAAAGCTGAGTAACTAAATAGTTCACAATAGAAATATTTCAATTATTAAAAGACCCATTGTTTGGTTTCAGTTCCAAAAGCTGATGCAATATCTGAGAGCATGATATTTCCATTGAATTAGGCATCACTGCCTGAATCCCAGGTGGCAGAGTTTGTAAGCCATACTTCATAAAACATTTTGTTTCTGTAAACTGAGTTCTGCCCATAAGCCCACATAGCCTCTTCCTTACTGGTACCAACCTTTGCCTTCACAAATCTCTGTGCCTCCCACCTATTTCACATCATTCCAAAACAAACCCCACTGCTGAACTGGCTCCTGTCCCATCCCAGAACAAACTGAATGACCTCTCTCTCACACTTATTCCATGCAGTGACTTGTTGAGCTTCCTTCTTTAGTCATTTGATACTGTCTGAGGAATGAGGAAAGAGAGAACGTTGCTTTTGACAGCAGCTTACCAGATACATTAAAATTAAGCAAAGTTTGGCAGGCTGGCTAATGGTTGCGATTTCAAAGATATCTTGTACTCGCCGGGACGCAGTAGAGAGTGTCTTTGTTTGTGAAGTGCTCATGATGTGCATGACCCTCATCTTGACGTGCATGATCCTCATCCTGACGTGCATGACCCTCATCCTGACGTGCATGACCTTCATCCTGATGTGCATGACTCTCACCATTTTAAGACCTGTGTTGTCTGGACCTGAGAGAAGACTCTGGGGAGTAATTTTCCACTGCCGCTTCAATGTATCCAGGCTGTTGGAAAGGAAGGAATAAGCTATTGTTCTCATTTTTCCATTTCCCTAGAGAAAAATTAAAGGTATCAGAATTAGAGCCAGGCAGCAAAAGTAGATTGTGGGACTATAATTGGCAGAAGGATGTGCTGCCATCAGAATAGCATAGAGAATATATTCCTGTTTAACACTGAATCTTGGAAAATGAACTGCAGAAAACAGTTTGTAAATCTGCTGGGTTATGAATGTTGCAAGGTTAGTGTTAGAGTGTCAGCTTTAGTTTGCTGGCCACCTTTCAGTCTGGTTAATTGCATGCTGCTTACTCAAACAAGCCTACAGTTTCACTTGCACATGGTATTCCTCTCTTCCTATCCTGAAATGCAGTACAGAGCTGCTGTGAGCTCATTAATAATAGAGCACTTCAAAAGTAGGCAATCCTCCATTCTGTCATACTGTTTGCAAATTGTCTTAGAGCAGTGTACATGTATATAAAATGAACAGCCAGGCACAGTTAGACCCTGGAATTAGTAAACTTTTGAGTGCCAATGACTTTAAACAGGGTTACTTCAGTTCCTTATACTCTGTAGAAGGTCACTAATTTTACTTGCTTTGCTCTGAATTCTCTTTGTAATCCTGTTTAGGAGCAAACCAGTAATAATCTTGTTCACATGTCTGTGGGATTTTGTTCTGTAACTTTAGGAGTTTTGAATTTCTTCTGCCACATATTCTGAGAACTAGGGAACAGGGGTATAGTTTGAGACTAAAGCAACTACATGTTGCTGTTCACACATCCAATAGGTATCTAAACTCTCATTATAGTTAAAAGATAACATAATGCTCCGCCTGAAGATTAATTTAATTTTTAGGTGAAAAGGCAGCTACAGTTTGCATCTAAGACAGCACAGCAGCTCCCTGTGCTTGGCAGTTGTGCCCACAGACCTCACCCAGAGAACTCTGAAAGCAAGTCTAGGTTTTTTATTGGTCCTTATTGTCCTCCTACATTATTCACTCTTGAGCCTTATCTCAGACCTCCTGTGCACATGCAGATGTACTCCTGGACTTGTACTAGAACAACCTTATGATCTCCTCTTATTTCATCACAGTAGGTCACCTACAAGCCTGTAAAGCAGTTAATGAGTATGGGACGGCAGGTTAAGGTGGACACTGACAAACTTGAGTGTCTCTCCTTTGCTCATAAAGCAGTAAAGTTCTGTCACCTCTGTCAGCACCTCTGCACTGTTTCGGTTTGATATGCATGAGGAAGAACCAAAAAATAAGAGTAGAAAGTAAAAAATGAGATATAGTAGCAAATAGAAGAAAAGCAGCAGGCAAATAACAAAATGTTGATGATTATAATGAGTATTCTTGATACTTCAATGGAGATGTAGCAACAGGGACAGCATAGGCATAGCATGGTAGGAAGAAGACCTTTAAGTAAAAAACAAGTCATGCTGTTCTAGGACATGATGCAAAGAGATCACCTGCCTGCTCAGGTCACCCTTGCTGGATGTGCTCAGTGTGCCAGTGAATATGCCACAGACTTTTTAACCCTGGAGGGCAGCAAAGACATGTCCTGTACTGATACACATAATGATTCAGGTAACTCCCACCTTCAGTCTCTGCTAGTGGAAGTCATGGCACTGCCCTCCATATTGGCTTGTGTTTTGGATGGTGACAAAACCCGCATTCTGTACCTCAGGGTGGACACTTTATTTTTGCTTTCCACTGGTGATTTCTACCAGCAAGGATTGTACCCTTCTTATTGACTGAAAATTTAACGTGAAAACCATCACATTTCTTACTTTCCTCCAGTGGGAAACTGCTGTGCCTCCAACCTCTGTCACCAGTGTCTTGCTGGTTGTGGCTCTGGTCTCTCTGGAACCTAAAGAAGAAGGGCAATGAAGACAAAGATGCAAGTAAATCATGGCAACTGGGAAACCAGTATTGACATCCTGGCCAGTGCTTTGAATGTGCAGGGTGCCCCAAGGGATGGTGGTACCTGAAGGCAGCTTCTGCACTCATTCCCTGATGGAAAGTCCTCTGTAACATATTTCCATCTTAAATTTCTGTGACACTCTGAATACTTTTGTACGTATAAAATGTTCTCCAATCTTATTGCCTCTTTTCCACAGTGCAAAGACTACATTTTCTTTGGATCTGTTAGAATAATTTAATTTCTGGGTGAGAAAGTATATATGTATTTCCATATTTTATACAGATATTTAACTTATGATTCTGGGGCTAAATAGCCCTACTATATTGATGTGGTTACATTGCACTCTCTGTTAAAATTCAGTTGCATGTGAATTTACTTTTGTGTTTATCCAAGTACAGACAGAGCAGTTCCTCTTGAGTAAAACTCAGGATTATAGAAACAATTTGTTGTGCTGATTACTCTGCCAATTTAGTGGTGGGAAGCCTAGGAAGTGTTGACGTTATTTTGTGTTCATCAAGCTCTGAGCATAAATAAAAGTTAGTATCATGCAAGTCAATTAAGAAAACAACACGGTTTATCTGACTCAGAGATAAACTCAAGAGTTTTGTTTGACGTCTTCCTAAGAGACCAGTCTACTACTACAGGCGCCCAAATGGAGCAATCAAAAATCACAACTGCAAATTCAGTAACTGGCCTCCAAAGAGAAGGCATGCACCCCCTTGGAGAATGATCAGCATCTGGCATGATTAGAGCTTTGGTTGATCTCTTTTATCCTGGAAATTATAAGCAAAGTGGAGAGGCATAAATTCAAGTTCTGGATATTAATCAGTAAAGCGACATTCTATCAAAATGTCTATTTTTGCATGTCAGTCTGGACCTGGATCTAGTCTGAGATGGGCCAGGATAAAAGTCAATATTTCAAGTCAATTTTCATGTATAATGAAGATGATTCTTTAGCAGAGATTCCCAGACACTGCCTCTGTTTTGTAGAGAACTGGGGTAATTGGGAAGGAAAGATCTTCCTTTTGTGACCGAAAACAGACATGATTGAATCCGGAGCATTACAGGTTACCTGGCTTATTGTACATCTTTTTGTGTGCTGTGGCAGAAAAGGGGCTGTCTGAACCTACAGTACTCCCCCAAGTCTTTCCATGAAAGAGCTCTTTGCTCCTTTCTTGCTGGCACAACTGTAAGTTCACTGTAAATTGCTTTTGAACTACTTTATCAATTGGTTTTGCAAATGGAAGTTGTAGGGACATAAAACTATCACTTGGCTTTGTACCACTATGTTAGATTAGCACCTGTAAAAACTTGTGTAGCTCTCCATAACAAGCAGCATCTCTGTACCACTAAAAATAACGAATAAAATCATGAAGAGTACCTTTTTCAACAGATAGTAGGAGAAGAAACTCAGTTGTTCACCTTTTCCCTTGTCAGTGTGGTAATAAATGGCATTTACAGGCCAGGATTCAGCACTGTCCTCTTCCCACAACCTGTTTAATTTTGGTGACAAATGCCTTATGAAGTTATGTAAAACAGAAAAAGAGATATTTGTTCTAATATATCTATATATATATATATATATTTCTTCCTATTAATATCCTGCAGCTAATCCTCCTGGCTTCAGTTCAGCAAAGCCCTTAAAAAGGATACTATTTATTTAAAGTTAACTTGTTCCCTGAGACAGTTTTTGCAACTGCCTGTGATTCATGGGTCTTATGGGTGAGCACTGTAGCCAGAGCATGTCAAGTAACACACATTCTGGGTATATTCACCATCTTCCCACTTAAATTAAACTTCAGCAAAGTTGGAATTTGTAAATGTTTACTTCATTGCTTTAGATTTGAGTAAAAATCTAACCCTCCTGACCTGAAAAATTATTAAATCAGTGTACCAGCCACAGCTCTACCACAGCCCACAGAGGAACAGAAGTCTTTAAATGTCAGGCAAGATGTTTTTTCCCCCCTGGTAAGGCTACTCTGTGATGTTACTGTGACTGACCTGTTTTATCTCTCAGAACAAAATGTGTTTCAGTTGAAAATATACCCTGGCATCTGTGAAGGAAGATGACTGCAGATTCTTTAGCAGAAAAAAAAAGAGTGAAATCCTGGCCTGAGGAATAAACTACAAGCATGAGTCTCTGCAGACTGCAATTTTAAAGAAAAACAAACAAACACAAAATAAAGCTTTACTGCTAAAAGACACAGCATAAAAATATTTTACAAAATTTTGTGCAGATTTTTAGTTGGCAATGGTGCCATTTAGCAGCCTGTTCAGCAGACGAGGCAACGCTTTCACGCAAGTCATTTTCTGTTTATCCAAGGCTCACATTTACCAGGGAAAGCTTCCTTTTTGCTTAATCATTATGATGACGTTTACATTTCTCAGGTTCAAATTTATACCCATCCAGAATCTGCATAATGACAGGTGATTACAGAAACCTTCTTGGCAGCACGCCATGGCGGGGCTGTGTGCACTGAATAGACCTGGGACTGGGGACTGGCCCTGACCCCTTTCATCCATCCCATCCAGTCTCCTCATCCCTTTCAGTGTCCTAGCTGGGACTCACTTGTGAGTTGCACGGTATTGATTTTGAACTGCCTATACATGTACAAACTTGGACTTCGTTATTAAAGAACAAGATGCCACAGACCCTTGGAATGAATTTTGTAATGTAATTGTAATTTGTAATGGAAGAAGTCAAAATGCTCTGGCTAGGCAAGTACCAGATTTCTGAATGCAGAGGTAATAGGATGACCATTCCACTTACCTCTGGAAATTTTATGGAAGTCGATACCAGCACTAGGGCCCAAATTCAAATCTCATTGGAACTACAGAATCACAGAATCACCTAGGTTGGAAAGGATCTTGAAGATCATCCAGTCCAACCGTTAACCTAGCACTGACAGATCCCAACTACACCATATCCCCAAGCGCTATGTCAATCCAACTCGTAAACACCTCCAGGGATGGGGACTCCACCACCTCCCTGGGCAGCCCATTCCAACACCTAACAACCCGTTCTGTAAAGAAATGCTTCCTAATATCTAGTCTAAACCTTCCCTGGTGCAACTTGAGGCCATTACCTCTTGTCCTATCGTTTGCTACTTCGTTAAAGAGGCTCATCCCCAGCTCTCTGCAACCTCCTTTCAGGTAGCTGTAGAGGGTGATGAGGTCTCCCCTCAGCCTCCTCTTCTCCAGACTAAACAACCTCAGTTCCCTCAGCCACTCCTCGTACGACATGTGCTCCAGACCCTTCACCAGCTTCGTTGCCCTTCTCTGGACACGCTCGACTAATTCAATGTCCTTTTTGTAGTGAGGGGCCCAAAACTGAACACAGGAATCAAGGTGCGGCCTCACCAGTGCTGAGTACAGGGGTAAGATCCCTTCCCTGTCCCTGCTGGCCACGCTATTTCTGATACAAGCCAGGATGCCATTGGCCTTCTTGGCCACCTGGGCACACTGCTGGCTCATGTTCAGCCGGCTCTCAGTCAACACCCCCAGGTCCCTCTCTGACTCGCAGCTCTCCAGCCACTCCTCCCCAAGCCTGTAGCGCTGCTGGGGGTTGTTGTGGCCAAAGTGCAGCACCCGGCATTTGGCCTTATTGAACCTCCTACAGTTGGCCTTAGCCCATCTCTCCAGCCTGTCCAGGTCTCTCTGCAGAGCCTCCCTACCCTCGAGCCGATCAACACTCCCACCCAACTTGGTGTCATCTGCAAACTTACTGAGGGTGCACTCGATCCCCTCATCCAGATCATCAATAAAGATGTTATAACAGGAGTGGCCCCAAAACCGAGCCCTGGGGGACACCACTCATGACCGGCCGCCAACTGGGTTTAACTCCATTCACCACAACTCTTTGGGCCCGGCCATCCAGCCAGTTTTTTACCCAGCAAATCGTGTGCACATCCAAGCCTCGAGCAGCCAGTGAGTACTTTCACATCCTTTTAAGTAGAGTTCAGTTTTCATGCATATCTGCAACTCCTTCAACCCTTGAAAAGAAGAATAGGAGAAAATTCAAATACTGATATTCTGCATCTGCATGTCGGAGAAACACTTCTGCAGTGTGAAAATCCATACATTACAGAATCAGAGAATTCATACTCAACATACATTGTGATGTTTAAAATCATAGTCATTGTATGACTTTGGAAATGGCTATACATTTTCATTTATTTTTAACCTGTGGTAACATCTTGGTGAACTTTCTTTGGAGTAGTGAAAGAACTAAATATATTTCTCTCTTTTTGCCTCGCTATGGGAGTGCCCTGTAGATAGAAGCAAAAATAGATCTGAGCCAACAACGCAGATGAGACAAACCAAACCCTTGCCACTTGAGAGCTGTTTAGCCAGCTATATCTTTTCTAGGCAGGAATTGGTCTTTATTCATAAGGAACTATAAGCATGACAGTCCTGTAATTTTCCTCAAAACTCTGTTGGCAAAACAAAGGGCAAACAAGAACTGTAAGCAGGGGTGTGGGACTAAAAATCCAGTTATAGCAATATAGACACCAGAAAGTAAAATTAGCTTTAATTATGGAGACATCTTGAAAAGTAGATTTTTTTCTTGAATTTTTGTTTCTTTTTTTTTTTTTTAACTAGAATGTGGTGTGTTTTAAATTCATATTTATCACTGCCCTTCAAAATGAAGATTTACCTCCTTAAAAGACAGTTTTGATACTGAAATCTCTCATTACACCTAAAGTTAGATAAAGCTTTGTGTTTAAGATGATACAAAAGAAAGCTCCTCTTGGAGTTCCAAAAATTAAGAATTTTTACACTGTATGACGTCAAAAAGAAGGCTCTCTTAACTATGTACCCCAAATTATTTCTATAGCCCTCATCAGGCCATAGACTTTTGCCTAGGCAATGTAAAATTTGCCAGAGTTCTTTGCATAAGTGGTTCATCACATAATACAATGACATGTGATAAATGTTTCAGCGCTGCAACAGATTTTTATTAAAGGCCAAATTTGTTTGTCAATCATTCTGGTGCAACAACATTTAAATCCAATGATGTAACTGAAAACAGGGTAGCAAAAGACATGCATCTTTAATTGGGCTAAGGAAACTGATCCAGCTGAGGTGAAAGATTTAAGAAGCTCTTACACAGAGCAATTCCCCAAAGATTAAAATGCCAATAGGTAGACTTACCATTCTCAACACGTTTACAACAATTTTCCTTGTGTTTTATTGATCTAATGCCTTAGCCTTTTAATTAGCCTTCCCAGAAAAGTGTCATGTTCTGAGAGGCTGAGAACAGAAGTGTAGGGGGTGACTGAGTCTGGTATATATCAGCACCCATCAGGGAATGTGCTGGATGACAAACACAGAAGTGTTTCATTTAGTACTTTAAAGTAATAAGTAGTTTCATTAATGACAGTATTTAGATCTCAAATACATTGTACTTTAACTTTCTCTAAGTGAGAAGCAGAGGAGACCAAACACAGATCCAAGTCTCATATATATATATAAATATTACATGCTTAAAGAGATGCAAGAAGCTATGAATTTAATCTGCATGAGCACTGACTGGGGTTCTTTATGGACACAAGATCATATCTAACTGTGTGTCAGCAGGTAAAATCAGATCAGTTGCATCCACTGTCTGGCAACCACACACTTTAGGGAATGTATGTATGTACACATTGTACGTGCTTAACTTTGAAACTGAGTATATCAGTCATAGATATTTGCTTCCTAGGAAAAGCAAGTTGTGCTCAACCTCAAATTAGGTACATGTGAAAAAAATCCCCCAAATATTCAATGTTGTTTTAACTGTTATGCCTGGATTCAGTCCATCTAATTTTAGGTACTTAAATAAGAGCTGAGTGCAGATTCCAGCTGGCCCAGGCTCCCTGGTCAGGGCAGGTTGGACACCCTTATTCATCTGGTGTGACATGACATCTCTGAAGCTGATGGCAAAACTCCAGTATTCCTTCTCCATATTTAAAGACAAAATGCAATGGGTGATATCCTGGCAAAATAACTAGGAATTTTGCTCTTGACCTAGATGATGTTAGAATTTCACTAGGACTCTCCTAGGAACAGTGGGATATAGGATCTGGCTGTGTGGTTTGGCTCATTGCCACGCACATCTATATGGGTGGGCAGTCTTCTGACAGTTGCCAACACAGGATCACAGGATAACCCAGGTGGGAAGGGAGGTCAGGAGGTCTCCAGCGCAGCTGCCTGCTCAAGCAGCAGCAGCTCTGAGCTCAGGTCAGGCTGCTTAGGGCTGTGTCCTGTCAGGGCTTGGAAACTTCCAAGAATGGAGCCAGTAACCTGCACTCCTGCCCAGCTGCCCTCAGGGGCAAAGGGTCTCCTTATTTCCTGTCTGAACCTCTCTTCTTTCAACTTCTGCCCGTAGCCTCATCTCCTCCCACCATTCAGTGTTGTGAAGAGCCCGGCTCCAACTCCTCTATCCCTTCCCTGTAGGTGTTGGGGGCTGCTGTGAGCCTCCACCCAAACACTCTCTTCACCAGGTTGAATAAGCCCAGCTCCTGCAGCCTCTCTTCACAGGACAGGTGCTCCAGCCCTAAACACCTGGGGCACCCTCTGCTCAACTGCTCCAGTTTATCAGCATCTTTCTGTCTTCGGGACCCAAAACTGGTACAGCCTAACAAGTGCTGACTTCTAAGAAACTGAAAGCCAGACAAGTCAGTAAAGGATTAAATTTCTGTCTGATCCATTATGTTGATAAACACCTCTTGAATTTTGAATTTATCTTGTCAAAAATATTTTAAATTTATCAGACTGACAGTCTACACAGTATTGTATCATAACAATCAATAACTGTATTTTTAAACAGTCAGCATATTTCTGCATGACTACTGCAAAACCATACAGTAAATTCTGTGGAGATGTCTTAGTAGATTATCTCTACGTAAATATTAGACAGTGAATTACAAACAAAATGTCTACACTTTGCATGTTGAAGTCATAAACCTGCTGCACTGGGAAATCTTGAAAGTTTTGCACTACTGTGACCATAAACTAGTTTATTATCAGCACAAGGAGCAATGATACTGCTACTTTTAACAACAAACATTTTATGAAGATAATTCTGTCTAAAGATCATAGAATACATCATTCCTGAACTTGTACCCATCACTGTGGAATATGCACACTTTCATACACATACATTTCAACCTCACAACCTGTAATCGAGACTGGCAAAATTATTATCCTATTTCAATGAGGGCAAAGATTAAAGACATTATTTCACTGACTGTATTTCCAGAATAAATGCAACTAATTCTCAGAGTAAATTAGGGTTCCATTTAAATAATAATGATGGAAATGGATTCTTAGAAACATTTTCAATTAAATAAACAGAACTGGGAACCAGCAAATCATGTCCTGTCCCATACCTGCAAAAGTAGTTGTCTTTTTGCTTCCTGTCATTTAATTTGGGTTACTCTCCCACAGAGGAACTCCAGTTCACAGTTTATAGCATAAATATGTAGTGGCAAACTAGTTAGATTTGATGAAGAAGTGTGAACATTTTGTCATGGTCTGCCCACTCACATTCAACATCATTTGAAGATTTGTAAATTCTCTTTTGCTGGGAGTGCTTCTTGTCTATTCATTGCTTTATATGTTTACCCTGCAAGGCAGAGAAATACGCACAGAAAGAATAATCCTAGGAATGGCAGAGTTAAAATGCATCGATGTTTTTTAACTTTTCATCTCTCTTTCTCAGAATGACAAAGATGCTGATAAATGGACAGTTATAGATGACATTTTTTTCAGCTGTCCATTAAGTAGATTGCTAAATACAATATATATGGTTTGGTTTTTTTCAGTGAAAGGAGACACTGATAAGAACTAGATTAAAAGATCAGGAGACAAAACTTCTATCTGCAGAGAATATGAAATAGGCAAGGGTAGTTGCCTCTTTTTGGCTGTATTGCTTAACCCTGAACTGGGATTATTATACATGGTAGTTTAGCATCTTTTCACTTTCCTCTTGAAGTTGCTGGGTTTCCATCTGACTTTTGACTGTTGTTACAATCTTCAAATGCAGCAAGCAGAACAGATGCTGAATTGTGAAGAAAAAATCTCATATATTCAGCACTGAGTCACAATGGTGGAAGTGGAAAAATGCTTCTGTCCATCTTGTTGTTTTCTTAGTCTGCAGATGCAGTGGATACATTGATAGACTTCAGTGTTAGCCATCTTTATAAATTAGGATCATCAGTGGTGCAACACAGATGTCTGTGAATCAAGTACAAAATCCACAGATTTCCCTAAAGACATCAAACAGACACCAGCTTTTCACAGCCTCTAACATTGGTGGGCACAGGACAAGAATAGATGAGAGGACTGGGAGAGACAATGTAATCACCAGAAAGGATCTGCTGTGGTCACAGGTGACCAGTTATCTTCTGAAAATATCACAGTACATCCATTCCACACTTGTCGCTACCTCTCATAAATCACAAAATCATCTTAACTCCTTTTCATAAGCTTATGACATAGAGTACAAAACTCTAGAGTACTAGTTGTATTGGGAAGAGGCAAGTGAGATACTGGGCATGGTGAAAATTCATAAAATATGAATCATTCACGTGTTATGAAGACAAGCTTCACTCACTGTCCCCAAAAATGAACATAGGAAAAATTACTTCCTGGCCTCTTGATTTATTGACTTGTTTCACAGTGAACATCTGGAAAACTACTATTCTAGCCCCCAGTACATCACATCCCCACCACTGCCTCCACAGACCCAAAAGTGAGAATATTTACGATGGCATTGCTTTTATCTGCAGTTTCTGTGCTGCTCAGCTCCAGGATCAGAAGATTTGAAACGCTTGTGATTCATTCAGATCTTATGGGCCCATACAATGATTTTACATTATTGAATTTTTATTTGCAAGACCTACAGGTTATTTGTCAAGTAAATCTATGATTCAGTAGCCATGTGGATCACCAACATGAATCTATGTGTTGGTAAAATGAAGAGAAATTTATGGTCTCCCCAGAGGACTCCCTTTCTCCAGAACATACTCTCTCTTAGTTCTGATTTTCCTTCCTTTTCTACCCCTGAGTTTCTAAGGTTCCTAAGGCTTATTTTCAAAAGCATATTTCTGTAAAAATGAGGGAATCTCCTAAGGCACAGATATAGGAAAATTTAGTAAATGTATAGAAGCCAGGAAGGAAGAAACGTGGTGCAGAAAAATTGTCTTTTAAATTTAGTGTTAGTTTTCCATGGGAAATAGTGGACTTTACAGTCCATCATTATTCAGATGTATGCACAAAATATAAAAGAGGAAATGGTTAATTATACAGCAGCTCTACACTTCCCTTTTTCAAGCTCGTGGTTGTCTATCCCCACATCATGTGATACAAGGCTGATCTTACAGCTCAGCATGTTGAAAACTTGTTTTGAAGTCTTCCATAAAAACAAGGTGAAATGAGATGTAAACTCCTTCAGCAAACCAACAATTCAAATGCAGTACTTTAAAATCTCCAATACTGCCAATTTTCCTGTAATGCTTAGTTTTCATCTGCATTGCTCCTTTAACAGAAGAGTTCAGCTGTCCTTACAGAACTTTTAAAAAAATAATAAAAATCCCAGTGATACTTCTTGATTTGCAGGTACTCTTCATTAACCTCAGTAACTAATGGATTCTAATCAGAGTTCCTGTCACTAACTGTGACAACATTTGGTAGACTAGAAATTTTTCTTATGGGACAGATAAAATTATGCAAAAGTGCAAAGTTATAAACATTTTAATAGACGTAGTAGAAGCATTCTTTTGGTAGAAGCATTAAGAAACATAACAGGTATCTATGAGTGCTATTAAGAATCTCTGCCAAATTTTGATTGCTTAAGAAAAGAAAGTTCAAGGCCATGGAAAAACAATATGACTTTACTGTTAAATTCAGTTCTTATTTGTTGAATATATCTTCCATATCAGCAATCCTTCAGCCTGTCATCTCTGAAAAGCCATCTGTGTCATGCTTTATCTTAGCCAACACTGTGTTGGCCCTCATAATCATGTCTTCATTTCCTCTCAGCTCTATTGTTGTGGCCTCGTCATTTGCTAATTTAATGAATTAATTTACTTAAGTTAAAAGCACCTATTCTGGCTTCAGGCTGCTAGTGGTTTCCTTTGAATTAATACACTGTGTAAAGCATGAATGTCACCAGCCTTCCAGGTAGGTGACTCACTGAACTTGGATTTGTTCCAAATTCAGAAGTATGCTGCTTATTTCTTCATTTCCTACCCAAAAAAAAAAAAAAAATGTCCTCAGTCATGAACTATATTGATTTCATTTCACCTAGGTCAGTTTATCTTTTAGAAGTTAAACCAACCTGAGGAACCATTCATAGTTACCATTTTACAGCCAAAAACAGGCATTGTGCCGGCACAGGTCCTTCCATCCCTGCTCCTTATGTGGACCCTGTAAGAGCCAGCATTGTCTGTTTTTTAAACTTTACCACTAAGACATGACAAAGGCAACTTATCTTCTTGGATAGGTTTCTATGCTTTTTTAGTGGAGTGGCACCAAAGAAACAGAGTAGGGATTTTTAGTTGCAAACTATTGTTTTCATATTTATTTATTTCAGCATCTAGCTCAAGCCTGACTGTTCCAGGGAATTAATCTTCCTCTTCAAACCTGCCCTTTCCAGTTCCCTAGCTCCTCCCTAAAGTTGCTTCCCCAGTTCTAATAAGTGGGTTTATTTTCCCAGTTTTCTATGTCAAGACAGCTCTTAGCACCCAAATGGCTAAAGATCTACTTCTGTGTCTTGCAAAAAACAGTGCTCTCCCTGGTCTATGACTGTCATAGAAGGATACACATGCTCTTGAGTAAAACAGCATCCCACTCTCTGAGTCACAAAACTTCCCTGAACTCATTCTTTCTGAAAGCTCTTCTGTACCCTTTTGCCTTCTCATCCTACATACAGTTCTTATTTGCACATACAAATTGTATTCAGATATGTAGGTTTCCAAGGTTTATTTTTATGAAGAATGCAATGATTCATGGTTCACAGACCATGAACAATTCACACAGTAGTCAGCATTTCTGTGTTCTGTAGGAAACTGTTGGATTGCCTTGTTCTAGGTATTATTGCCTGGTTTTTAGCTTATTATTGTGAAAAGATACCAAAACTCCTTGTGAAAAAATGCTGTTGTAGGACTGTTATTTGCCCGTAAAACAGACTGTGGCATTTGAGATTAAAAAGGAGTCCCACTGTTCGGATGTGATCCACATTATGGAAATGGAGAACCCATGGTTTATGCAAAACTGTCTTGGATGCATTATATATAGTTACCTCTGATAGCAAATACTGAAAGAGACTGTCAAACTCTGCATCCTGTGAGGAAAGATCTTACAATTTATTCAAACATGCAGTGTAACAAAACCTTTCTGCTTTCTTGAAGCTGCAGGTCAGGTCCTTATGCTGTGAACGTGCAAACTGGTGTAAGAGCAAGGCAAGCTAATGCTGGGAAAGCTTCACCGAGCTGCAGCACCATCCTGACAGCAGTCTGCGTGTAGGCACAAACTGAACAGCTTTACAAAGCCTGCTTGGGTACAGAGATCCTTCCTTTGTGGCTTGTTACAAAGGAAGAGCCACAGGAAACTTCTTCACTTGCAGCCTCCTACTTTCTTCCTTTGTGGACTGGCAAATTCAGATATTCAGATTCAAATCCCTCATACATTTCAAATGAGCTTTCCAGATCTATTGCATTTTTTCTTTTTCCAGTCTGTTTTGTTTTTCAACTAGAGCATTTTACCACTCTGCTTTTGGAATACTCAATGATAAACCCACAGAGAAATGTAGAGGAGTTAAAAATAGAGATAATCCACAATGTATTAACAGCCAGAATCTGCATAAATACAGATTGATTCTCAAAGAACTTGTTAACCAGTGTTTAACCAGTGTTTGATCCAGTCTGTGAAACATTTACTTTTCCTGACAAGGACTTATTGATGTGAATGCAGATCTAAAAACTGGGTCTGAACAAACTTGTTCTTCATTACATTTCTTTTTGAATGTTTGTAAAAAGCAAGGTCTCTACAATTCATTCTCCTTATTTATTTGAGCATGCCAAATTAGGGATCTATTTTGACAACCATCGTAGTTTACATCTCATATCATGAATATTCCTAATGCAGTCACTGGAATATCTTGCAGAGTACAGTATTGAATGTTAATACATCTACTCCAATGTGAATCTTCCTGGCATGAAACCATGAAATTCATCTTCTATAGCTTTTTTTTCTTAGTAGAACACAACTGTTGGAAAAACACAAGAAAGTGGTGGCAATTGGAAAAAAAACCCACTTCAGAATTATAATGAAAATTCACAGCAGTTTGTCTACATTATTTACTCTACTATAGATATCTCATACCCTTTTCTGTTTTATAAGATCATAGTATCTTAAAAGAGTGCAGATACTGTGTTAGAATTTCATACGGCACAAACAGGCATAGCTCCATTACATACCCATACTAGAGTAACATGTATATTCATATGGGGGGAGGAGCAAGTGAATGAATGTGTAGTTGTATATAGATAACCAACCTTTTCATATAACTTATATGAAGCTAACAGAATAGAATCATTTAATAGAACACAGAAAAGAGAAAAAAATCTGAAAAAAATTGAAAAAGTAAAGTATATGGTCTCCAATCATTGTACAAGTGCTAGTTTTATTTTACTTCCCTCATCAAGTCTTTCCATTCTTATGTCTGTGTGTTCTTTTGTTAAACAAACCCCAGAAACTTCACAGCTGCTACAAATCAATGTTGCTACAACAACAAAATCCTAGCAAGTAACACAAAAGACTTCCCAAATGTTTTACTTACCCTCACACGTATAATACATGACCACTGAAACGTAGCTGCTGACAGAGAAGGAACCTGGAAGCATTTTATTAATATCCAACAACATACAATGGTTTAGGATGGACATTGAAGATTCTTTCATCAGGCAGCAATACTATAGGAAGTTTAATTTCCCAAGGTAAAATTCCATCACTGTGTTTTAAAAGATTATTCTTATATAAAGAACAATGGGATTTTTAACATCCTCAAAGCTTCCAGATCATCATAGTATATTCAGTAAGTAAATGCTCATACTTCAGTGCCGACCGAAGCAAGATGTCACTGTGGTCAACCCCACCACATCCTGAGAAGTCCTCCATCCAAGTATTGCTTAGCTGGTAAAATCTAACTTAAGGTATTGCACAAAGCTGTTTTTGAGCTATACATGGAAGGCCAAACACTGAATTTAATTTCCTGTTGTGGAAAGAGTGTTCTACCCAGAAGAGCAGAATTATTCTTCCTAACCTTCACTGGTTTAGGGCAAAGTTTCCACTCTGTTATCAGAATAGGTTTCTTCAAGATAACTTCATATAAACTTAGTGTCATCGAGAGCAAAATCCTGTAGTCTACAGGAGTCATCAACAGCAATGAGACACGTATGGTAGACAGAAGTCACTGAAGCAATTAATATGAAAGGAAATAAATCAGAGGGAACTGTAGAAGGCACCTCACTGTACACTTTTGTCTAAATCAGCATGACTAATGAATCAGCTTTCAAACTCTGGAAAATATAGAGCTTTTCCATTACCAGTCAGTCATTTCATGTTTTTCAATGAAAGCAAGAACATGTGCTTATTTTTACACCTCACTATTTATTTGTAATCTTCATTTAAAAGTGCCAGATGGAGAAATCAAGCTTACATGACTTGTATGTGCAGGGGCAGGGTGAGGGGAATGCATGTGCATGTGGATGTGGATATTTGTACCTTGTGTGCCTAACCACAGGCTACTAACGCGTTGGCCAGTTGCAAACAAATATGTCAGAAGAGTAGCTGTCTCATAAAAAAGTATACCCTTGAAAGTTTCAGGAAAAGAAATGAGGTTTTTAGTGGAGAGGAGAGCTCTCCCCATAGGAAAAAAAAACTGCAGTTGCTTGAGAAGTTGCTTTTCACAGTGGGCTTCAAGGGCAAAACACAGTTCAGAGAAAACCTGCAAGAAGTAGTTATGATTTAGGAAATAGGCACATACTGAGAGAATAAGAAAATTCACATGGTACATATTTTCAAAGAGAAAGAGTTGACTCTGACTCATGACCACTTTGGCCATTCACCCTATCTAATTTTAGTGGTCTAAAAGGTGGCCTCCAAATCAGCTGCCCATGTTTTCTCTATAGTTAATGGAGGGGGACTTGCAACAGCCTCTTTCTCTTTATCCAGTCCTAGTTTAAGTGTCTAAGACTGATCAAATAAACTGTGTATGTCTTTTTACAAGCTAGAATAGGAGGCTATACAATTTATTTAAGTTAGAAGTCCAACTTTTAGAGAACAAAGATTGGAAAAGGGTGAGTTCCATACTTCATGTTTAGAGAAGAAAATCCTTGATCATTGTTTCACCCAACATGGCAAAATTCAGTGGCCTACACTAATAAAGTTAATAAATGGCAAAACTGGAAATGCACCACAGTTGATAAAATTAGTTAACGCCTGGGAGACACTCCCAAGGCTCATCATGAATTTTCTGTCAGCTGGAGAAGCCTGTATATTTTTTTCTGAAAGTCATGATGTATTTCAGTTGGAAGCTACAGTTCAATTTCAAGTTATTTTGCTCAAGGGGGGAATTATTGTGTGAAATCTACAGCTACGTTGTGTAGTAAGTCACTCAAGATGGGTCAGCATGACCTTTTGGGCAATCGTTAGTTATTATAGTAATTATTTTTATAGAAATAGTGATGCAGGTAGTCTGAACCTACATCTTTTGTAAGAATTTGTCTCAGATTTACTAAAGTCTCAAGATGACAGAGCTGCAGACTGAAGCATTGGGTGAATGTTTTACCTCTCATGATACCAGAATTCATTCAGTTCAAAAACAATTACTTTTTATGTAGTTATTCCTGCTGCTCCACTCCCCAACAAAGGGGAGACTAAGAAGCACTCTGAGTGCTGACAGACTTCACCTAAAATGTCGAGTGGTGGATAGCCCTGAAAGCTGCATCCCTGGCACCTTGAATAGGTCAAGGAGGGGGGAATACGTTGAACAATGACCACAAGGGCAAAACTGAAAGGAAGGAAAAAAACAAGTATAACATTCTGTTTAGATTTAGTTATCAAAATTTGCTTTGTAGCGCTAAGGTGGCAAAAGTAAACACATGCCTATGTATCTAGCCAGAGCTTTAGTTCATTCAGTAGCAGCTCTGCAGCATTGTCCCATATCAGAAGTATCCCATATTTTGTTTCTAATAGTTTCTTAATGACAGTCAAGTGGAGAAATTTAGAATTTACAAGTACCTCATCACATGTGCAACCATCTCAGGATGCCCCTTTTGAATGTTTGGGCTGCAATACAGATGTTTTATGTAGTTGTTAGAAATTGTTAAAAGCAAATGCAACATTATTTGAAGTACAAGATTGCTGTAAAGAAAATTAAGGATAGTGTCTTACATAATGGCTCACATTAGATATGTTTCACACACAGTGGGCTTTATGTTGACGTTTTAATCTCCAGTTAAGGGGATTTTTGCATGTGATCAGTGTAAAATTCTATTTGTGAAATGAAAAACAGATTTGCATTAATCTGTCAGAATTTTGAGGCAGACTTCTTATTGGTTCTTATTCTGCATCCTCAATGGATTTAAAGTATGCTTCTTTGTTGAATTCCTTCTTTTTCTCTCTGTTAGACTTACATGCACTTATTACTAAGGCATTATTTGTGAATGTTGCTGGCCCTGGACAGCTTCAGTTTCATTGCAGACTTATGAAAACCCTAAGAAAATACATTAAATGTAATTTTATTTTTTGAACTTCTTTTCTTACTAATTTTCTTTTAAAAAACAGCTTTTATTTAGGAAGCAATAGTAATCACAAACAGCTATTTCACCTCCACTCTCAGCAGCAGAATGCTGAAAGGTGTGGAGTTGGCAAATATTGCATGACTCAGTCTGATATCTCTATCACACTCCTAAATAACAATAGATTGACCTTAAGGAAATGCCATTACAGAGAACAGCCAAAATCAGGCAGAACAATAGAAAGGAAAGAAGAGAAGAAAATAGAAAATTATGTGAAACAGGGAGTATTCTTCCTGCCCCCTTCCAGTTTAGTTTTATTTGTCGAGGGCTGCTAAGGACTACCACTTTCCTGTGGAGACACCTGAGCTTTCTCTTCCCTGGGAAACAAATAGAGAAAGTTTTTTTAAAAAGCAATATTAGTGTATCTTTAAGTACACTTCTCAAAATTAATCACGTATTTGAGGGCCCAAGGACAGCATCACTTTAGAGTCAGAGTGCAGATCAGATCAAACCTGTTTGCTATTATAGTCAAACTGAAGTTTTGATAACTTCTCACTTTTTTCAGTAGTAGTGAGGGGATGGGCTGTTACTGCTGAGCCCAGAGAAATAAAATGATCTCTCTAAAAATTTCCATCCTCTAGCAAGGTCCTGTAAAAGACAGATTTGCAGCTATTTTCCATTCAGCACTTGCCTTCTCAGTATTTCCTCAGGACTGTCTCTAGCTCCAAAAGAGATTGTAAACCTGCCAAGGAGATGGAGCCAATCACATTGCTCAGGCTCCTAGTCTACAGGGGCAGCAAATGGCATTTTACAGGGAAACTGAGGAACTACAATTTTTCTCATTAAACACTGAGTGGTATGCCTTAGAACATATGGTCACATAATGTGAGCACTGTGCAGTTCCTCTCTTCCTGAAGCTTGAATAGGGCCTCCTGAGGTCCCCTGTCTCCAAAGTCCCCATTCTGCTCCATTCCAACCTGTCCAAATGGAACCTGTTATATTTGAAAACAAATCTATTTAACTTTAGTCTCAACAGTATTAATGTAAATTATCACATTTGCTATTTAAAATATCCAAGGAGATTATGTGGCTGATATTGAAATACTTGTACCAACAGAAGGAGCATTACAAGGTTGTGTAGCTTTTTAAAACAGGAAGGGACCGTTAGATTTTATAATGGCATAACACTATCTGCAGACCTTTTACTCAGTGGGCACTACACTGAGCTCAGCTTCTACTTGCCTTAAACATGACCTGCCAGAAAGGTCTTCACTCTTGAGGAAGATGGTGTTGCTTTCCCTGCTTTTCTCAAGGTAATTCTCTCTGTTTGGCATAGTCCTTTTACAATGAACACACAGGAATCTTTCTAATCAAACGATCAGCAGGAGTTAAGAGTGACAAAATGAAAGAAAGAAAATGTAGTATAAATACATGAAAAAAAAGAAAAAAACTTGGCACAGCAACACCTATTCCAATCAGCTGTATTGGGGCAATTAAAAAAAAAACAACCCCAAGTTTATTAGTCTTTCATAATAATTGAAGGTGATTTAGTAAAAATAGCATTATTTCTAAAGAACAATTTAATACAAAGGAGTTGCAAGCCTTAAAGCCTATTTAGTCAGCTCAAAAAGTAGTGACCTTTACTTTTCACAAGGACTTGGCTGAGGTGTTCAAATGAAAGGAAATGTTAGTTCAGCTCTACAGGCATTAAACTATTACTTCTTTTATAATTTTAACTCACCAGTCTGACTGTAATATGACTCTGAGAGTAAGATATTCTCATTTTATGCAAGACCATTCTGTTAATATGATTTGCTCAACTTAATTTTTGTGTATCTTTCTGTTTGCAAAGTGAGCAATAAGAATTCCATCAGCTTTCACTTTGAAACCAGTGGCAAGGAAAGGAAAGAGAGAATATGTTTGGGAACATGACTTGCAAACTTGTAGGGATGCAGAAAATTCCAAAAGATACTAGGTTGATTACTCTGATTAGTCTTAAATTTCCTTTGTAAAATGTAAAAAGGGGATCTGCCCTTCTCTTAATAGGAAGAAAACAGCTGTTCATTAAGCAAGCCCATAGAAAAGAATCCTCTAAGTACTGTTCCAGCATCTAAATTAATTTCATTTTAGACCCCATCAAACAATATAATGCTTTTTCCTTAAATCTGGATGAATTAACATAGCCCAATGTTTGTGATAAAAATACAAGCATACACACACACACATACACGTAACGTCTATGGATGTAGCTCAGGCTGTTGCTGGAAGCAACGTAACTCTGGGTACCAACAGTCCATGCTCATATTGGAGACAGTGAATTACCTTTAAAAAGAACAGATTATACTTAGCTTGTACTTAGCCTCACAGCCTCCAGTCAGTCTTATCACTCATATTAGTATACTTCACTCCCTTAGACTGCTGAAACGTAAGTCATTTATATGGTAACATCCAAATTTAGAAATGTTAGAAATACTCATGCAATCCTTATGTCCAGTATAAATGAATAAGTTCTTGGACTATGATCTATGTCAGTGTGTAAATCTTGCTTTCTTTAGCAATATCTACAACTCTGTTGATGATAATGACAGTTTTTGTTTACCTGCTTTGCTGGACTGAAGTCAAATGTAATCGCTGCTTTCCTTAATCTCTGTGCGATCTCCAGTAGTGTCACAAGCCAGTTGTGAAGTTTCCTAATATTTCTGTGAAAACTGGTGATGATCTGATAAATCTTGTGATGACTTTTGTAATAAAAGTAGAAATAGGTAACAGTAAACTTTCAAAACACACAACAAATTTTATGTAGAAATAAATTTCACTGTTGAGCATAGGTAGGGTAGCACAAATCTAAAAACAATTTTCTTAAATCCATTTTGATGAATTTCATAGTGCAACTTCCAGTGAAAATGATGGGAGGATAGAGCTGAGTCACTTTTCGCTGGAAATTATTGTTGCAGTCAAGCTGCATTGAATTTAACAGATCAAGGACTTAACTCTGTTTTGAATTCTTGCTTTCATGAAGCAGAAGGAAGACCCTTTCTGTAGGAAATTTCCATTTCTGCTCATTAGACATTTGATAGATATACAGAGGATAACAGGTAAGAAACTCTCTACAGGTCAAGTTTTTAGCTTTCAAATGTAGAACGTGTCTATCATTCACTGACATTTACCTTCATCCATATTATGCACAGGTGCAACTTTAGCTACAAAAGCAGCTCTACAGAATGCAAAGGAGAAACCCAGATGCATAGAAGTAGTGTATGCCTATGTGGTTGGTATTTCTACTGCCAGAACTGAAGGCTTGCAAAAATTTTTAACAACAGGATAATTACCATGTAGAAAGGTGTTCAGAGGGTAGTTTCAGAACTGACATTCAGAAATATTACCTTACTCAACCCAGGAAAAGCCAACTTCATAATACTTTCACAATTTCAAATTTAAACCAAAAAAGAGATGATCTAATGATATTGTAACCTCAGACTTATATTAAATATAAATGTAAAAAACACAATATATAAGTCTGTCCGAAACCTAAAAAGCAATGCCTTGTGCAAAGATCTGTTAGAAGGGTCTGACAAGTGCTTCACCTTGTCTTTCGAGACCTTAAATTAGACATCAGATGTGAATTGCACCTTTTTAAAAGTTTTGAATTCTTCCACCTAATTGATTCTGAAATGCTCAAATACAGTTTCAAAACCAATTACAAAACCACATTAACAGTGGTTACACAACAATATAGCTTCATTATGGCGTATAAAGTATTCTTCCAAGCACCCATTTGGATGTAAATCCTGTCTTTGTGTGTTTGAGCACACTGATGTGCAGGCAACTGGGGTCATTACACCTATGGTCACTTATGGATCAGTGAACTCTGTGAGTACTGCATACACCATCAGTGAGGTGTGATGAGAAGAATTAAGTTTTATGACAATAAATAAACAATTTTTATTAAAGGAAATAAAAATTTATTCAGGAAGTACCAATGTTTCTGTGAAAAACTATGTATCATATTGTTCCAGAAGAAGGCTGATATTAGAAAACAGAAATTCAGCCCAAACCTCAGAAGAGTTTCTGTACCTTGTGGTCTTGGAAAAGATCTATCTTTTGACTTGGAAATTATTTGAAAAACACCTCTGTCAACAGCTGAAAGGAAGCTCACAGGGCAAACAAAGCTTTATAGGGAAACACAGTGCAGTCAGCACTTTGGGCTCTTTAATGTCATTGTAGATGATGCCTGAAGCTTGAATACTGTCAATGACAGCTACTGACATAATGGAGAGAAGGGTGAAGGCAGCTGAGGTGAGGGGACATATTAATACCCGCCACTTTGGCAAGGTAAACTAGCCAAATAGACACCCTGAAGAGCCAATGAAGAGCTAGGAGCTCTTCTAAATGGGACCTACATCAGAAAGTTAATTTACATCCCTTGCATCACCTTCCAGAGGAATCTCTCCATTGCTTACAGTGAATGTTTAAAGAGACCAACTGGTTAACTTACATGGCTAAATTCAGTATCTTATCCACTTCAGCATCACCCTCTTGAGGCAGACATTCCTGCACCTTTGTCCCTACTGTGCAAGTTAAGTGCAGCTCTCAAGCTGGTGTGCAGATTGCTGATATGATCCTTAGTATGCCTTTGCCCTACAATGAATACTGACAATTATTTACATGGTGGAAAGCACTGTTTAACTGTACTGATTTATAGTGTGACTCATTACCATAAGTAAGCCTCCTAAGTAAGTGTCTCCCCTCCCATATTTACTGTTCACTTATCAACGAATAAGTAAATAGAAATAATATCTTGGTGTGGGACCATAGCTACCATTATGTATATTGCTTCACCGGAGCACATTGTCGTATTACTTCTACACTGGCTCACGTGAGCAAAAATCATGCACAGGACTGGGAGGAGCTATAACGATTGTACCAACAGTTTCCTGATATAACAGCATTGCATGAAATGGACAAGAAATTCATTTAGATATTAGACAAATTAGGATTATGTGAAACAATAGAGGTGGTACAAACACCAGGCATTGGTTGCTGACATTTTCTACCTGATCTTGTAAGATGGTGATCATTCTGAGTACAGTGGAAACTCCAAGATGCTTGAAGTGATATGGTCATTCATTCCACATCTCCAAATTATTTCTTTAGTAGCACAGTATTTTGTGGTTGGCATGTAAGTAGATAAAGAGGCAGTAGCAAGGATCAAGAGAAAGAGTAGTTGGCAGTCTAGGTGGGAGGGAGGAAAAGGGTGGAAAAGCTGAATAAGTAGGAAGAGCCCTAACTATACTAATGACCAAAATTTTGATCTAGTGAACAACAGAGAATATAATGTCTCACAAAGGGAGCCATCACAGCCAGGTTTATATTCACAACTATTGACATTATAACAATTCATAAAAATATTAGGTAACATAGGTTGTTTTTGTTTCATTTTGCTTTTTGGACTGGATGTTGACATTTAAATACAGTACCAGATAAGAATCATAGGAAGCAAAGTCCAATTAGACATTGTTGGTGCAGAGACAGCAGAGGAAATAACTTGGGACGCAGTTATATAAATGGCTCATCAGGTAGCAACTTATAAAGGAACATGAATGAGTTTGGAGGCAAGGACAAAAGGATCTTTGTCATACTCCTTGTTGAACTTGCTGAAAAAAAAATACCATGTACATTAACTTTTGAGATTTAGAGGAACATCTATGTCTTCTGGGAAACTAAAAAATCCTGCAGATTTTTGTGATTTCCTGGTGGATATTGTTAGAATTATATCTGATTTCAGCTTCCACTCAGGAAGTGACTCCTCTACCTAACTGATGGTATCAGCTCTCAGAGGGGGCTTTTGCTTCCTCCCCCTAATGCAGAGACCTTCACTTCTGCTTTGCTGCTGATGTTCACTGACCATCATATTTCTCAGTGACGACTGATGAACTGAATTAGCTTTGCCATAGCTTTAAAGACTTTTTTTTAAGGTTCCTAAATTGATGTACAGTGAAATCAAAAGAATTTACTGGGTGTTTCAGAAGCTGTTTGGCTATTTGGGCACTTCATGGTGAGATCAGATTATGATGTCTTTCTCCACTAAGACAAGACAGGCAAGATGTTCAGAGTTGATGTCTCCCTGCCAGCATTTATTCCACTTAATGCATTTGCTTCTTTTCAGTGTTGTGAATTGAGATCAATAACTGTACCTTTTAAGAAACTGCAATGGTTAATAATAGATGTGTGCAGACACGGGTGGTTATCCAGGAATGTGCCAAAATGGATTCATGCTTGCATTTGGTTTCAGAACCATTACTTAGTTTCATGTGCTTAGTTAAACATTTTTGTTATCCTCAGCCTCTAAACAAGTGCCTGTATATTATTAAACAAGAGCTATGCCATCATCAAGTATGTCTTAAATTGCTCTTCACTAGCTCCTCACAAACCACCAAAACTAGAAGTGATTTGTTAAGAGGGACAAGCACCTGTTTCTCATTCACTGAGACCTTAAAATAAGCACACCATGGGGTCCCTTCCTTCTTTATCCAAAACCGGTCTGTGAAATTGTCTTAGGAGCATGTTATTATTGCAAAACTGAGCACCTCTTTTCTCATCCTGATCTTAGTTGCACCAATAATTAGCTGACATGACAACAAATGAACAAGTAATCACGTTTGTAGGTGTTGCTTCTGGCCAATTACAATTTTCAAAAGAAATACCTTTCTTCTTTGCTTTTCTGCTGACAATGCTCAATCCAAAGGTAGTTACAAACTTTTGTGTAGCACTTTCTTTTGCCATGGATTTTGCTTAGACAGACACTGATCAGGAAGTTACAGATAGGGGCTATAAAGAAGATTTCACAATCTCATATTAACTATCCGTTGTTAACATCTCACGCTGACCCTGGTTACTCTATAAATGTGAGTCAGTGTCCCATGCCTAAAGAGAAAGAAGCATAGCTCCAGTTTCAAATAGAGATTTTCTGATCAAATACAAGTCTCTCCAGGTTTCTGTCAAGGCTAGATATCTCTGTCCGCAGCAATTTCTTCTTATTCTTGACACAATTAGGCTAGATAAATTCAACCTTTGCTGTGAATCCTGCAATTCAGCAGGACCAGGTATTCATTCTGTATCTGGAGGGCTGTTACCTCACACTTTCTGATCAACTTGGTGGGCTTTATTGCCATTTCAGCCTTTTAGGTCATCCCCATTCTAGGTGTTTGTTTCTTTTTTTACATTCCTAATTTACACATCATCTAAGCAGCAGTCAAGCTTAGAAGAATTTTGTGACCTACCATATTTTTAATTGATTTCCTCTTGAAAAGCTGCTCTCAGTAATGAAGTCTGGATTTAGGGGCTTGAGCTATGTGCACGAAAAGGAACATTTTACTTTTAGTCTAGCTCACGTCTTGACTGAAATAAGCATTTCTTTCCTCAGAGTACATCAGTTAAAAAAACAGATCTCAAGACATGCATGTTCTGTAGCAAACAGTAAAACTACACAACAATCCAGTAGTTCAGAAAAAAAAAAAAAACAATGTAGGGCATAAAAGAAGAGGCAGAAAGGTCAAGATAAGAGAAACAGTGTGTTGTGTGGAGAGGGTCCAGTGCCTCTCTGACACCCACATGGAATCATTTCCCATAAATTCGAAAAGCTTCAGCCATGGTTTCCCAATAAAGATAGCAGAGCTCATTACAGTGGCTCATTAGCTGCACAGTGCCATGATGCTATTAGAGCTAAGAAAAGAAGATGGAACCTGCAAGGCCCAGGCATGGGTCAAACTGTTAGAGAAATAAAGCACATGGGAAAGGAAGCAGGAGTCAAAGGAAGCAGGAACAAGCAGGGAGGCTCTATTTACTCTTCCAAGTGACTGAAAACACTCAGCACATGCCACTGACAATATTATTCTATTTTATTTAAGGGAATATTTGTTTAGGTGAAGATTAAACTAAGAAATTTCAGATCTATGGGAACAGGGTCCTGTGGTGCATTGTTATGCATTGTGCAGGACTATTTTTCTGGAACAGTACTTGAGGTCTGAAAAAATGACAGGAAGGACAGTTACAGAAAACATTTTTAATGCAATTTAAAATTCCATGTGGTCATATGCTTCCAATCCCTCATTCAAAAAAATCTGGTCAAGTAGCTGTAAATACTTTGTTTTCTGATTTTAAGATTCTCCTGCTGATTCTTCAAAGCTGAAATAGTTTAAAGGAACATTTGTGAGCTCCACTGAGCTATTTGCAACAGCACTCAGAAAGAACAACCTCAGGCTTTATCGCTGCTTTCCACACCCAACTTCTTATACAGAGAGGAAACCTTTCTGTGTAAGTGCAGCAACCGCTAACGGCATCTAACAAGAACCAAGGGAGAACTTAGTTCTTTCCCATGTATTTTCCAATGCTGGTAGAAAAGGCCATATTGTTTGTGGTTTTTAATAAGAACACATAAATGCATATTTTTAGAATAGCTACTTTCTGCCTTCTTCTGACCCATTGCATTGCCCAGACACAGAGCTCTATGTTCAGACAGACGTTCACTGTCCTTCTGGTCAGAGAGCATCAGAGAAACTCACGTCTCTGTCTTGTCTTAATGTGAGCACAACTGATTTTCGTCAGCAAATAAATAAAGAAATAAACATCAAGACAAGGGACATTTTTTGTTTACTTAGTTTGGAGCATGCTGGCAAGTGAATGCTTATAATTTATCTGCTACAATGTATATTAACAGTGTGAAGCTATAAAAAGAACGTTCTTTATGACCATTTCAGATTTTTTAATGGTGATATGTGGTTTTCTTTTTTTTAATATTAACAAAGGAAAGCAGGACTGAGCATGAGTCATAAAGGGAAGAAAAAACAGTAAGCCAAGTTTTCAAAAGCAATTCTTAATGATAAATGCTCACCTTGTGATCACTGATTACTAATTTTCAGGACTCAGAATGGAGAATCCCCAAATCACTAGCTGCTGTATTTCTGGATAGTTTCCTGCTTTATCTGCATTACCAAAGACAAATCATACAGGACAAGATCCAGAAAGAAACCCTAAACCCCTGGCCCTAGCAGTGTGTTGCATGTCAGCAGAACATGCGTTATTTGCCCTTGCAGAGGTCAGTGAAGAGAGCTGACAGTGCGAGGAGCATGCAGGCCAAAAGATTAAAGCTGATGAGTTTAAGCCTGTAGAGAGCTGTACAGGATCTTTCTGAACCCCCTTTCATTCCATAGACATATAATTCTGGCTAAATACCTTTTTACACCTCAAAGGAGGCTCTTCAAAACTCTTCCCAGAGCCCGACCCCTGAACTCCCATGGCTTTCAACTGGATTTGATGATTCTGAACCAGGCATCAGTTCCCTTTCTTTTCCTGTACACAAGAGGATATATAATTTAGTTAAGTGACTTCAAAGAGCTTATTACTGGTAGCATGGTAAAGGGAAAGGGGTCACTCGTGTCCTGCCTGCTCTGCCTTAGAGCATGTCTGTATTGAGTGGGGGGGGCTGGGGCCCGTACTTGGAGTGCTCACCCAAGAGGAGAAAGTCTAGATGATTACCCTGAGCAGTGAACTGTGCAATAACAGTTAAACTCTGTAATATTAGCTGTGGTTTCATATACAAAATATTTACATTGCTTTTTCTAAATTTTTAATGAAGCATCTACACAACTTTAGCTGGTAATGGCTGAGAGAATCATTCTAGTTGCAGACAGGTTGGCATGTATGTCACATAATCTTCTCCTTTTTTTCATTGCTAAAAGCAATTACCAACAGAAATTTTACTTTTGAACGGTTCATCTGTGCATGCTGTTTATATCTGAAGTTGTAATCCTCAGCTTTTGACCGAGGTACATAAAGATAATAATCCTGTCTTATTAACACAGATCCCTGGAGTTCAGGCTCTAACTGTTGTTGCTATTGCAAAAGCCAATTGGATCAGATGAGACTCCAACAGAAAGTGGAGAACAAGCAGTAGGAGCTGCTAATCTGTTAAAAATCAAATACTGTACTTTGTTACACATGATTATGAAGTTGTGGTGCTTTATGTTGTATGTGCTACACTGTTGAATTGCTGGGACTGCAGGCCTAGTTTATAATTGCATTGAACTTTGTCTTGATGTATTCAGGGAATGCAAACTGCTGTTGTCCAGACTGACTTTAAGCTCATGTATAGCCATAACTGACTGGGACACCAGAGCATCCAGCTTTCTGCAAGGACGTTCATCCTAAGGACCGTGCTCTTGTCCTAGGCTTGAAGGCCTGGAAATCACATGCTGTCTAGGCTTGCTTTTAAGACTTTGCCTTGCTGAGCTGTACTCACCTCACAGTAGTTATATCTGTGCTTATATTTAACTGATTTTTCGGACTATGCACTGCAATTCTTAACACCTCACAAACAAGAGTTGCTGCAGGACTTGGTCTGGAGAGTGTGACAGAAGACCATACTGGTCCAGTTTGAAATCCTGTAGGAAAACTGTCTCAGTCTTGTAACACAGCACCAGACTCATCACACTATCTACGTATACTTCAACTCTGCCTGTTCCAGCCAGGGAACAATTAATGGATCTATTGGGTGCACTGCTCCGATCTGCTAATGAATGGCTTGAAGAGAATTTAGGGTGACATTTTAGGTGCAGAAACAGCAGCTCCTTTGCTGTGCAGAAAATCGTCTCTTGGTCCCTTATCTTTTTTCCCTCGTTGTTTTCTGTAATGTCATCTGAAAAGAAATAACTATTTTTTTAGTGTTGAAAACAAATACAAGCAAAAATGGATAACATTTTTGATAATGTAAAGGCAGAAAATGTGCAGATTAAGATATTGTAGTGTTGTATAAAAGCTCAGTCTGTTCATTATTTAAAAGATTAATCCATTTGAAAGATAAACTTTTAAACTCTGAATGAGAAACACACATTTCTCAGAGTAACTTGTTTGCTCCAGCAGCAACATCAAACTGTGATTTCATCACTTCCCAGGATATTTTATTCCACGGAGTACACACCATTATTGGGAGATATATGAAAGACAATTTCCCTCCTTCCTATGCATGCTTGTTTCTTCCAGGGTGTCGTCTGGGTCCTTTATCTGTTCTCTCCGTTTTCATGTGAATTGGTGCTAATCACGTACACCAGTGACTGGCATTTTTAGTTTGCTGCAATACATTTTTTACACAACAGGAGCAGTTGCTGCTGCTGGTACGCTGTGAACTGCACAACCACTGTACGACCCCATAGTCCCAGGTGATTTTATAATCTGAGGCTACAGGAAAAGGATTCTCCAGGAATGTGATGCTATCTCTGAGCCTGAGGACTTTCAGAAAGGTCCCCAGTAAAATATCAGTGATGCAAAGTGGTTGGAGAGAAAATCTGCTGCTGAATTCACAGTGATGACTTACAAACTCTGAATATCCAGTAAAACTGAGTGCAAAAATATAGTTCTCAGTCATGACTTTTTCTGTGGCAATGTCAAGTATGTTTTTGATAAACAAAAAATGCATGGTATAAAAGAATTTATTCCTGCAAAATAGTAAACAGCCTTGAAAACTTTCCTTTTATCTGTCATCTTTGAAGTCCTGAGACAGGCTGTTAAAGCTTCTAGAAGTATCAGTGCTGAATGTTTGTAAAGTGTGGCTATGCATGGAGATGAACATTGATTCAGGCAACATTAATACCATCTTCTAAAAAAACAGGGTCAAAAACCTTTTAAAAAGGATTAATTATTTTTTTCTTTCATTTAAGCAGGCAAGGACATGATTTAGATAACACTCTGACATGGATGCCTTATCCAAACCAAAAACTATTTCATGTTGAAACACAGCAAGAATGAATGTGTCAGTTCTTAAATTATATTTTTACTTGCTTCTGGGTTGTTGGGGTTTTTTTATTTCTAGGATATAATCCCATGTCTAGCACAGGAGAGCACAACCTGTGTGAGATCTCCACTATTGAAAGATTAAACTGTTGCCTCTGGGCCAAAAATAGGAATTATAAGGTGGTACATCTGGGAGTCTCAGGCCACTCCTTTTCACGTGCTACACAAGAAGCACCAGAGTGGTTCAGCTGTCAAAAACAACTAAACAGCCTCAGACTTTTATTATGGGCTCTCTGAAGGAGGGTCTGAATCAAAAATCAGGTCAATAGGGCTTTATTTTGCTTCAGCAAGGATTAGAACAGATATAAGTATATCCTCCTGACATCCTCTTCTTAGCAGATGCCCAGTTTTGAGGCAATATGGGAATAATCCTGAGTTTTCTCTGCAAGGCAGGGGTGAGGAGCACTACAAGACAAAGCACCCTCTTTCTGGCACCAGCTGTTTGCAGCTCTCGGTGCTCCATGAGAGTGGAAATAAGCCTATATATTTTGGTAGCATAACTGGTAGGTTAGGATAGCACCGTGTAAAATTAAAATTAATTTCTGGTTATTTGATTCAGCTACATTTGCTGCTTAGATGAAGTCAATAAAAGCCACTTAGAAATGTGGAAAGTATGACCCTGATACTTTTTCTTTGCCTCACTATAAGGACACTAGATTTTTGTAAGGGCCTATGACACCCTCCATGTTTCAGGTCGTTTGTACTACACATTCCTTCCTGATGAAAGAGCAGTAACCAAAGTGATAACTTATTCTGTCTCAAGAGACAGCTGCTTCAGAGATGTTATCAGGGCAGTTTATTTTCCTCTTACAGCATCCCACTGTTCATGTCTGCTCTGCTTTTATATTTAAGCAGTCATACCACGTTATCGGTGGAGGTGAAATTAACTTCATTTTGTCCACTACTTGATATCACGTTATGTGGAGTGTTATAAAAGATAAGGAGAAGGCTTCTGTCCTACTGGCCTATAAATAAAATGTTTGTGTGTTAGGGCAGGATAGTCTTTTTTGGCCTCGGTATGATAAAATTATACAGACTAGCCCCAGTGGACTGCGTTATCATAGATGTGCAGTGGCACAGAGGTAACTTAACCCATCAAGAAGAAACAAATGAGCAAAAGTCTTGCAAAAAATGTAAAGTTTGTGAAATAAGATGTTAAATATGCTTTATAGCTCTATAGCCCACACTAGATGTAGCATATACACACGTGCATACATGCACGCATTCCATCTCGAGGTTCAAAGCAGGTCATTCCTTCTAACAGAATAATTAAATCCAATATCTTAAATACCTCTGTAATTTTACTTTCTCCTGCATTTTCAAAAACACTTGCTTTTCTACTTAATTCTTGCACTGATATGAGCAAGACTTGCAAATTTAGAATATTTTTTATATATTTTTTCGCTGAGCTTGCCTCTGAGTAAGAGTGGAACTTTTGTTATTTTGAAATGGATTCTCATGTACAGCAGAGTGCAGGAGGAAGGGCATATCTACATTTATCCATTATACATAACATATGCTTTGTTACAACCTGTTCTTAAGCTCCAATCTTCTACACCAGGGTCAGCAAATGAAAACTGCCTAACATGGCAACTATAATAATGCAGCTGAGGGTATTAGTGAACCTCTGTAATTACACAACATTCAAGAAGTCATGAACTCGAGCCTGCTGAGCAACATAGCTTGAATTTCTATGTGAGGGCTCTTCTCAGGGAAGAAGGTAAGTTAAGAAATATTGGCTTTTTCCTAGACACGAACCTTTTCTTAGTAAATGGAAGACTTCTGCTAATGGTAAAATCTATGAGGAAAATCTGTTGTTGTTAAATTTGCTTTAATTAAATATAATTCAAATGCTTGCCAAACTAACTGACCTGGCCAAAGAAAGGAATAAACCACATAATAGACC